>NC_092559.1:24068473-24392791 GCF_037038585.1 Patagioenas fasciata
AGCTGACTGTTGTAGAGGCTGAAATGAGCCTAACTGGAAAAAACTGGCAAAAGCATCCCATTGTGACTGGTCCAGATGCTCCGTGCATCCTTGGTATAGACTACCTCAGGAGAGGGTATTTTAAGGACCCAAAAGGGTATAGGTGGGCATTTGGTATAGCAGCTGTGGACACTGAGAAAATTGAACAGCTGTCTGATTTGCCTGGTCTTTCAGATGACCCTTCTGTTGTAGGACTGCTGATGGTTGACGATCAGCAGGTGCCAATTGCTACCACGACGGTGCATCGCCGGCAATATCGCACCAATCGAGACTCTTTGATTCCTATCCAGAAGCTGATCCGTCAATTGGAAAGCCAGGGTGTGATCAGTAAGACTCGCTCACCTTTTAACAGCCCAATCTGGCCAGTGCGTAAGTCTAGTGACGAGTGGAGACTAACTGTAGACTGTCGTGGCCTGAATGAAGTTACACCACCACTGAGTGCTGCTGTGCCTGACATGCTAGAACTGCAATTTGAACTGGAGTCAAAGGCAGCCAAGTGGTATGCTACAATTGACATTGCTAATGCATTTTTCTCTATTCCTGTAGCAGCAGAGTGCAGGGCGCAGTTTGCTTTCACCTGGAGGGGCATCCAGTATACATGGAATCGCTTGCCCCAGGGGTGGAAACACAGTCCTATCATCTACCATGGACTGATCCAGACCACGCTGGAGCAAGGTGAAGCTCCAGAACACTTGCAATATATTGATGACATCATCGTATGGGGCGACACAGCGAAAGAAGTCTTCGAGAAAGGTGAGAGAATAATTCATATTCTTTTGGATGCTGGTTTTGCCATAAAACGGAGCAAGGTCAAGGGACCTGCACGAGAGATCCAGTTTTTAGGAATAAAATGGCAAGATGGCCGTCGTCAGATCCCAATGGATGTGATCAACAAAATTGCAGCAATGTCTCCACCTACTCATAAAAAGGAGACACAGACTTTCTTGGGCGTTGTAGGTTTTTGGAGAATGCATATTCCTGACTACAGCCACATTGTGAGTGACTCGTAAAAAGAAGCAATTCGAGTGGGGCCCTGAACAACGACAAGCCTTTGAACAAATTAAGCGTGAGATAACTCATGCGGTGGCCCTTGGACCAGTCCGAACTGGACTAGATGTTAAAAATGTGCTCTACACCGCAGCCGGAGATAATGGACTTACCTGTAGCCTCTGGCAGAAAGCACCAGGAGAAACCCGAGGTCGACCCTTAGGTTTTTGGAGTCGAGGATACAAAGGATCTGAGGCCAACTATACTCCAACTGAAAAGGAGATACTAGCAGCATATGAAGGAGTTTGAGCTGCTTCAGAAGTGATCGGCACTGAAGCACAGCTCCTCCTGGCACCTCGACTGCCGGTGCTGAGCTGGATGTTCAAAGGGACGGTTCCCTCTCCACATCATGCAACCGAAGTTACGTGGAGTAAATGGATTGCACTGATCACGCAACGAGCTCGAATTGGAAGTCCCAACCGTCCAGGGATATTAGAAGTTATTACAGACTGGCCAGAAAGTAAAGACTTTGGGATGTCTCCAGATGAGGAGGAAGTAAAACGTGCTGAAGAAGCACCACCGTATAATACGCTTTCAGAGACTGATAAGCAGTATGCACTGTTCACAGATGGATCCTGTCGTCTTGTAGGAAAACATCGAAGGTGGAAAGCTGCTGTGTGGAGTCCCACACGACAAGTTACAGAAGCCACTGAAGGACAAGGTGAATCCAGTCAGTTTGCAGAAGTGAAAGCCATCCAGCTGGCTTTGGACATTGCTGAACGAGAGAAGTGGCCAATACTTTATCTCTATACTGACTCACGGATGGTAGCAAATGCCTTGTGGGGGTGGCTACAGCAATGGAAGAAAAGCAACTGGCAGCGCAGAGGTAAACCCATTTGGGCTGCCACACTGTGGCAAGACATTGCTGCTCAGCTAGAGAGCCTGCCTGTGAAAGTTCGGCATGTAGATGCTCATGTACCTAAACGTCGAGCCACCGAGGAACATCTAAACAACCAACAAGTGGATCAAGCTGCTAAGATTAAAGTAGCTGAGGTGGACTTGGACTGGCAACATAAAGGTGAACTTTTCCTAGCTCGGGGGGCCCATGATGCTTCAGGGCATCAAGGTAGAGATGCAACATACAAATGGGCTCGTGATCGAGGGGTGGATTTAACTATGGACACTATTTCACAGGTTATTCATGAATGTGAAACTTGCGTCGAAATCAAACAAGCGAAACGGTTAAAGCCTGTATGGTATGGGGGGCGATGGTTAAAGTATAAGTATGGAGAAGCTTGGCAGATTGATTATATTACACTTCCACAAACACGTCAAGGTAAGCGTTATGTACTTACAATGGTGGAAGCAACCACTGGATGGTTGGAAACATATGCCGTACCTCATGCTACAGCCCGACATATAGCTTATAAGTTTTGGAATAAGTGGGTATTTGTTTGATCTTAATTACATTATATGTAATTGTAATTATGTTGTTAATCACGTGTTCTATGTTGCAGTATATTTCAAAGACGATTCAGCATGCTGTTTAAGGGGTCTGACTAATTCAAGAACAAAAAGGGGGAATTGTGGAGTGGTTTTGTTAGATGGAGATATGTTGTTGAATTAGTCAGGTCCAAAGGAATCTCAAGGCCACTTCGAGAAGCTGAGAACAGAATCTGCTGTGAGAAAGAGGGGCGTTTCTTCATTAACAGGGCCTCAGCATGGCGTGAGTCGTCGGACCTATCATCGGTGGGGTTCCAGCGTGTGGACTGCCCATGATACTCATTTAGCGAATCCATGCTTGGAGCGTGGATGCGTGATTAGAGAATAGTTGCGTATATAAGGAGGCTTGTTTCTGTAATAAATGGCTTTGCGTGATTCACATTGAATCAGAATGCTGAGTCCTTTATCGCTCCAACACCAAAAGAATTTTGTTTGGGGGAGATAATTAAAAAATGGGAAACGGTTCCATTGCTAAAATACCACCTTTCTCCCCCTTAGGATGCATCCTTATACATTAGAGTAATTGCTCTTATTGTTATCTAATAATTTTGAGATGAGAAAATAACTGAAGTTGTTAAACTCTGATTCGCATTGAATTTATGTGTTTGTTGGAGGTATGGGAACTAAAACTAAATGCAATGATAGATGTGAATTTGGAAGAGGTTGTATTTAAAAGTTGCTAGAATATGAACTGATTTGGATTTAGGAAAATGGAATAATGGATTGATGTTTAATATGCTGGTTTTTGACATATGTAAATTTTTAAAGGTAAATGGAGCTAAGGAATGTAACTATTGCTGAGCTACTTGGAATTGCGTAAGAAGTGTATTATGGTTGTAATGAAATGGTAAAACAAAAAAGCAAAATATCCCAGGCCTGTATTTGAACATAAATGTCAGGCCTGTGTCAAGCTGCAAGATAAACTCAGCTCATTGTAACTGAGGAGTTTGCCAAAGCCTCCTACTTCATACCAGTGATTATGCTAGCTGCATGGCCTTCGCCATATCTAAACCGTAGCAAGAAGAGAAAGGAAAAAAAAAAAGGAAAAACCTGGCTGCCCGCTTTCAGGGCTGTGAAAGGGAGGTTTTCTGTCCCCCCCACTGCAGTGATGTTGTAATACTGAATAGAGCAGTCTGGAGGGTGAAGTTTAAAGGCATCCTTAGCAGATCCACAGTTCTAATGAAACTGGGAAATTAAACTAAAAAAAAAATATTTTTTTTTTTTTAACAGACTTATTCTGTGGTAACTTGTTGTGAAAGACTTCTTAGTAAATTCACTGTGATAGTCTTTGAGATCATGGGAGAGAATGAAAGAAAGGCCATTTTTTGAGACAAATGGAATGTCAAATTTGGAACAAAGTTTTACCATATGAATTCTTGTACTTGACAGAAAGCCCTATACCTCTCTTGGGTCAAGGTTTGTTAAGTAATTGTAACCTCAAATAACGTTTTCTGAGAATTCTGTTTAGTTGCATGTCCTACAAGAAGCTGCTTGGATGGTGCAGATCTGCTTGCTTCAAGTGAGAAAGCTCCAAGGAAATTTTGAATGCTGTATTTCCACTAGTATTAACAGCCAATGTTTCGATAAATCAAACACTACACTGATAGAACTGAAACAGGACTTCGATCCGGTAAGGGAAAACAATATCCAATAAATATGACAGCCAAAATGGAGTTAGAAACTTCGATGAATAAATTTATGACAGCCTTACAAGCTAACTACATTCGATTGGACTTGCGATTTGTCTATTTATAGCTACAACATAGAAACAACTTGTGGCTATTGTGGGACAGTATAATGAGAATGCAAACAGACAGATATACTTGGAATGGATTTTTTTGCCCAATTCTTTTCGTAAAACTATTACTGCGCCCCTGGAATTGATTGTTACTCTGATCAAAAAAGGCAGAGAACGGATTCAGGCTTTAGTAGGTCGCGATCTGTCTGTCATATAAGTACCTTTTGTGAAAGCAGATTTTGATTTTTTTATTCACAATCTCTGTCCTTGCAAATTGCACTAGCTGATTTTCTTAACAGCATAGCTTTTGGCATGCCTAAATGTAAATTGCTTCAAAATCTGCATGTCTTTGATATCAGACCATAGACCGTACTTGTATTCGGTCTTATTCAAAATGCTCACACAGTTTTTGTTGATGGTTGTTGATGAACCAAATTTAGAGGTTCCTCCCTAAAAAACTCTAAGGCATGCAAAACTGTGCCAAGTTCCACTAATTGGGTTGAACCTTCAACAATTTTAACAAAATGATGCCAATTGTTATCTTCACACCAGACCACTACAGCTTTATGAGACTTTCCTGAACCATCAATAAAAACTGTGCAAGTATGTAGGATCAGACCAAATACAAGTATGGCCTATGACCTGATGTTAAAGACTTGCAGGTTCTGCAGAAATTTACATTTATGCGTGCCAAAAGTTGTGCTATTAAGAAAATCAGCTAGTGCAAATTACAAGGATATAGATTGCAGATAAAAAAATATCAGAATTAATTTGACAAATGGTACATATATGACAAAAGGATCATGGCCTATTAAGACTTAAATTCATTCCCTGCATTTTCTTGATCAGAGTAACAGTTGGTATATCAGTCTAGTAGCATTCTCATCATACTGTCCAACCATAGCCACAGGTTATTTCTATGTTGTAGCTTTCCTGGTTGATCTGTTTTTGCTGGTTTCCACATCTTTACAAGCAGCTGTAAATTGGGGAGGGGCAAACCATCCATCAGTTCTCGGGGAATACCTTTATCCAGACCTAATTTCCAACACTGATGCCTTTAACCTACCCCTGTAAAATTCTTAGATCGGGGGCAAGGGAATTTTGCCTCTACTTCAGTTCGGCACACTGCTACTTGAGACTTAACGTCTTTACCGACGAACCCCATACGCTGGCCATAATTAATCAACTCCCGTGCAATCTCTCCCCAAGAGAGACCCGGTCCAGCCTGAGGCCCCCCTGCTGTGGTGGCTCTCAGACGATCTTGGATTTGTATGGCATAGACTTTTAACGAGTCAGGTAACCCTCTAATTAAGGGGGTCATCCTGTCAGGGTCAGCAAACAGCAACATTGGAGAGGGCTGGTGAGGAACCAAATGCCTATCATGCATCAGCTGAAGACAAGCTGCTTTCTGAATGCTCTCAGTAAGCTGGCTTACCCCAGAGGTAGGAATAGCAAGTGGGTCTCCCCTCTCCAAAGGGTCTAAACCACCGGCCCAATACACAGCTCTCTGGGTCAGGGACCAAGGCTCCCTGTCATCTTCTACTGTTAGAAATACGCCAGGACCCCAATATCCTCGAGATTCTTCCTCAGAAAGCCTTATTCTGCCACCACCAGTCAGAGAAACTCTCCACACGTATTCCGTCTCAGTCTCCGTAGCCAGCCTGCTATATTTTTCCTGTAACTTTACTAGCTCAGTGACTGTATACGGTATTTCTTTAGTGACAATGGTGGGCTCGGCTTCCCCACCGTCATGTACAATTTCAGTTTTAACAAGTGGCCGAAGCTTGGGAGTAGGATCGCATTTTGACACAACCTCCAATTCTCTCCACGGGTAAAGAGGAGCTACATCCCTTGCTGTAAGAGAAGTTTCTTTTACTGGGTTGGAAAACCCCGGATCACTTTCCAAATCTTCATAATTAGCCAATTTCAAGCTTATCTGCCTTTCTCTTGAAAAGGCATCTCGTTAATTGTTCTGCAAATTTTCTATGATTCGTTTGTTATCAGCCAACTCTTTTTCTGCTTGTTGCCACTTAGAACACTCTACTGCCAATTCTGTCTGCAATGACTTAATCACCGCCTGGTCAGTTTCTTTATCTTTCTGACCAGCTATCAATGCTGCACCTAATACAGCACACACAATTGCTTTACCTTTTCCGAGCTTAAACCTATTTTCTTTTGCCAAGTTCCTTATTCGCTGAGTTACAATATCTGGACACGACCAGAATCCAGAGGCCCACTTAAGACCCTCAGGACTCGGGCAAGCCTTATAATCTTTTAGTAAATTCAACAACAGGGAACAATCCAGGTATGGGTTCTTATCACACTTCTGACACCAAATAAGGGTACCAACGGTATGCAGAAGAGGCCCAGGTTTAGATTTATTGCTATAGCAGCTAAGGTTAGTGATAAAATTTTGCATGTCCTGTGAGAGGGGAATGGCAGGGGTGATATTATTGTGGGTGTCTATTACAGGCCACCAGATCAGGGTGAGGAAGTTGATGAGGCATTCTACAGGCAGCTGAGAACAGCCTCACAATTAGAGGTCCTGGTTGTTGCAGGGGATTTTAACTACCCTGATGTTTGCTGGAAGGACTACTCGGCCAGCCAGCCACAGTCCAGGAGGTTCCTCCAGTGCATCGATGATAATTTCCTGATGCAAATGGTGGATGAGCCAACTAGGAGAGGAGTGCTACTGGACCTCATCCTCACTAACAAGGAGGGTTTGGTTGAAGCAGTAAAGGTTGAGGGCTGCCTTGGCTGCAGCAACCATGAGATGGTGGAGTTCAGGATCTCATGTGGCAGGAACAGAATAGCAAGCAGAATTGCAACCCTGGACTTCAGCAGGGCAAACTTTGGCCTTTTCAAACAATTGCTAGGAGAAATCCCATGGGCAAGGCTGCTTGAAGGTAAAGGGGCCCAAGATAGTCGGTTAGCATTCAGGAACTGCTTCTACCAAACTCAAGATCAGAGCATCCTGACAGGTAGGAAGTCAAGGAAGGGAGCCAGGAGACATGCTTGGTTAAACAGGGAATTGCTGGGCAAACTGAAGTGGAAGAGAAGAGTTTACAGATCATGGAAGGAGGGGCTGGCCACTTGGGAAGAATATAAGGCTGTTGTCAGAGGATGTAGGGAAGCAACAAGAAATGCTAAGGCCTCCTTAGAATTAAACCTTACAAGAGCAGTCAAGGACAACAGAAAGAGCTTCTTCAAATACATGGGAGATAAAACTAACACCAAAGGCAATGTAGGCCCACTGATGAATGAGGTGGGTGCCCTGGTGACAGAAGATACAGAGAAGGCAGAGTTACTGAATGCCTTCTTTGTTTCTGTTTACACTGCTGGAGGCTGTCCTGCGGAGCCCCGTACCCCTGAGGCCCCAGAGGAAGTCAGGACAATGGAGGAGTCTGCCTTAGTTGTTGAGGACTCGGTTAGGGAGCAGTTAAGCAATCTGGACATTCATAAATCCATGGGTCCAGATGGGGTGCACCCACGGGTGCTGAGGGAGGTGGCTGAGGTCATTGCTAGGTCACTCTCAATCATCATTGCCAAGTCTTGGGAAATGGGAGAGGTGTCTGAGGACTGGAGGAAAGCCTCACCTCCATCTCTGGGAAAGTGATGGAACGACTTATCCTTGGTGCCATCTCAAGGCATATCAAGAATAAGAGAGTCATTAGGGCCAGTCAACATGGCTTCACCAAGGGAAAGTCATACTTGACCAACCTGATAGACTTTTATGAGGACATAACGAGGTGGCTAGATGATGGCAAAGCAGTGGATGTGGTCTGTCTTGATTTCAGCAAAATATTTGACACAGTCTCCCACAGCATCCTCGCTGCTAAACTGAGGAAGTGTGGACTGGATGATCAAGTTGTGAGGTGGACTGGGAACTGGCTGAAGGAAAGAAGCCAGAGACTCGTGGTCAATGGGGCGGAGTCTAGCTGGAGGCCTGTATCTAGTGGAGTGCCTCAAGGGTCAGTACTGGGAACAGTACTATTCAATATATTAATCAATGACTTGGTTGAGGAACTAGAGTGTACTATCAGCAAGTTTGCTGATGACACCAAACTGGGAGGAATAGCTGACACGCCAGAAGGCTGTGCTGCCATCCAGAGAGACCTGGACAGGCTGGAGAGTTGGGTGGGGAAAAATTTAATGAAATATAACAAGGGCAAGTGTAGAGTCTTGCATCTGAGTTGGAACAATCCCAGGTTCCAGTATAAGTTGGGGAACGACCGATTAGAGAACAGTGTAGAGGAAAGGGACCTGGGGGTCCTGGTGGAGAGCAGGATGACCATGAGCCAGCACTGTGCCCTTGTGGCCAGGAAGGTCAACAGCATCCTGGGGTGTATTAGAAGGGGGGTGGTTAGTAGGTTGAGAGAGGTTCTCCTTCCCCTCTGCTCTGCCCTGGTGAGAGCACATCTGGAATATTGTGTCCAGTTCTGAGCCCCTCAGTTCATGAAGGACAGGGAACTGCTTGAAAGAGTCCAGCACAGAGCCAGAAAGATGATTAAGGGAGTGGAGCATCTCCCTTATAAGGAAAGGCGGAAGGAGCTGGGGTCTCTTTAGCTTGGAGGAGACTGAGGGGCGACCTTATTAATGTTTACAAATATACAACGAGTGAGTGTCACAAGGATGGAGCCAGGCTCTTCTTGGTGACAACCAATGATAGGACAAGGGGTAATGGGTTCAAACTGGAACACAAGAGGTTCCACTTAGATTTGAGAAGAAACTTCTTCACAGTGAGGGTGACAGAGCACTGGAACAGGCTGCTCAGGGAGGTTGTGGAGTCTCCTTCTCTGGAAACATTCAAAACCCACCTGGACGCCTTCCTGTGTAACCTCATCTAGGTGTTCCTGCTCTGGCAGGGGGATTGGACTAGATGATCTTGCGGGATCCCTTCCAGTTCCTAACATTCTGTGATTCTGTATTTGCAAAGAGGGGCAAACAGGGCAGGTGACTAAAATCGACCAACTGAGTATTCCATCCCATACACGTCATACACCCTGTATAAGTGGGAGATCACAAGGGTCTCGCTCTCTTCGACCATGGCTGGCATCTGAAGAGGACCCTGCCTTTCACACCTGTGATCCAAGGCCTGATTCCAGACCTTGCATTCCTGAATCTCGTTCTGGTTTACTGTGGATTCCAGCCCAGGACTTCTGGGTGCCTGTCCTGCAGCCGCTGGAGCCACACCAGCTCCACCATGGGCAATGCTGCACTACCCTGGGAAATTCAAGATTGGTTTTGTATATTTTGTATTAGTAAAGCATTTAAAACATTTCCAACTTGTAAGTCTCTCTCCCTTTTCCTCCCGTTACCTTTCCTTAGAAGGGAGGGCAGGGGGTTAACAGAGAGCATCTGCCATGGTTTATTGTCACCCTGCAGTAAATGGTGATACTGAGCATGCTTAAAATTGCACTGGAGGTAGGTATCCTTTGAGATGGAGGTGTGTTTTGGTATTGTAGTGAGATTATAATGAGCAAAGTTCATCCACCAGACAAATTTTTCGCTCAGTAACTAGCACTTTGGATGAACATTTATTCTTTTTAACTGACAGCAGCTATACCTTATCTTAAAAATTGGCAGCAGCTATACCATCTGGTTCCTGTACCTGCCTTTTTACACAGGCTGCAGTATCTTCACACCAATCCACTCCCCCATACTTCTTAACTGCCAGTACATTGGGCTTCCCCATGCACTACCATCTAAGAATGCAGGCCAGGTGGGGGAGTGAAACCATACAGAGCAGATTTATTTCTTCCCTGCCGTGCAGCTGCCTTATATGCTGAAGATGTGGATATAACTTCTCAATAAGTGGATCCTTCATAATTAGTTTCTGTAATTTACTCCCTCAGTAATTATTCCACAACCTGTAAGAGCTCTAAGTTCAGATGATCAAAAATCATGGAAGATCAGACTTTCAGGAAAACCATACCCGTATTTACTAAGTTCATCTATCCAGGGAGAAGTCAGGATGATGTTGGTCTTTTTGGCCACCTGGGAACACTGCTGGCTTATATTCAGCCTGCTGTCAATCAACATCCCCAGATCCCTTTCTGCCAAGTAGCTTTCCAGCCACTCTTCCCCGAGACTGTAGCGTTGCATGGGGTTGTTGTGACCCAAGTGCAGGATCTGGCACTTGGCCTTGTTAAACTTCATAAAACTGGCCTCAGCCCAATGATCCAGCTGGTCCAGATCCCTCTGTAGAGCCTTCCTACCATCCAACAGATCAACACTCCCACCCAACCTGGTGTCATCTGCAAACTTAGCAAGGGTGCACTCAATACCCTCATCCAGATCACTGATAAAGAGATTAAACAGAACTGGCCCCATTAATAAGCCCTGGGGAACACCACTTGTGATTGGCCACCAACTGGATTTGACTCCATTCACAACAGCTCTTTGGGTCTGGTCCTCCAACCAGTTCTTTACCCATCAAAGAGTGCACCCATCCAGGCCATCCAGGCCAGCTTCTCCAGGAGAATGCTGTGGGATACGGTGTCAAAGGCCTTACAGAAGCCTGAGTACACAACATTCACAGCCTTTCCCTCATCTACTAGTTGGGTCACCTTGTCATAGAAGGAGATCAGATTGGTCAAACAGGACCTGCCTTTCATAAACCCATGTTGACTGGACCTGATAATATGGTTCTCTTGTATGTGCCATGTGATGCCCCTCAGGATGATCTGCTCCAGGACCTTCCCTGGCACCGAGGTTAGACTGACAGGTCTCCAGTTGCCCAGATCCTCCTTTCGACCCTTCTTGTAGATAGGCATCACGTTTGCCAACTTCTAGTCAACTGGGACCTCCTCAGTTAGCCAAGATTGCTGACCGAAAATGGAAAGTGGTTTAGTGATCACCTCCACCAGCTCCCTCAGCACCCTTGGGTGTATCCCATCTGGCCCCATAGACTTGTGCGTGTCCAAGTGGTGTAGCTGGTCGCTAACAATTTCCTCTTTAATTATTAGGGCTTCATCTTACTACCCATCCCTGTCTTCTGGCTCAGGGGGCTGGGTACCTGAAGCACAACTGTTCTGACTGTTAAAGACTGAGGCAAAGAAGGTATTTAGTACCTCAGCCTTTCACTCATCCTCTGTCACTGTTTCCCTCTGCATCCATCAGGGGATGGAGATTCTCCTTAGCCCTCTTCTTGTTCACAGAAACACAGAATGTTAGGAATTGGAAGGGACCTCAAAAGATCATCTAGTCCAATGCCCCTGCTGGAGCAGGAACACTTACATGAAGCTACACAGGAATGTGTCCAGGCGGGTTTTGAATGTCTCCAGAGTAGGAGACTCCACAACCTCCCTGGGCAGCCTGTTCCAGTGTTCTGCTACCCTCACTGTGAAGAAGTTTCTTCTCAAATTTAAGTGGAACCTCTTGTGTTCCAGTTTGAACCCATTACCCCTTGTCTTACCATTGGTTGTCACTGAGAAGAGCCTGGGTCCACCCTCATGACACTCACCCTTTATATATCTGTAAACATTAATAAGGTCACCCCTCAGTCTCCTCTTCTCCAAGCTAAAGAGACCCAGTTCCCTCAGCCTTTCCTCATAAAGGAGATGTTCCACTCCCTTTGTGGGACTACGGTGGGTCCTTGGATTCCCTGACGGAGGGCATGGGAACAGAAATTAGCCTTGAAGATATTAAGGCCTACCCGTGAGAAAGATGGGAGTAAAGGAGTATCCGGAGATGTTAAGGATGTACCCTTGAGAGAGAAGGGAGTAGAAGAGTAACATGGATGATAGCAAAATTAGCCAATGAGATGTTACTGCTGTACCTTGTAACCAATAGTGAAGAGACACATGACTTGGTAAAACTGTATAAAAATGCACTTGTGGCAATAAATGGTATCTTCTACTTTCATCCTGGAAGAAACTGGTCTATGTCATTTGTCCATCTCAGCCGTGACATCCCTTAATCATCTTTGTTGCCCTGCGCTGGACTCTCTCCAGCAGTTCCCTGTCCTTCTTGAACTGAGGGGCCCAGAACTGGACACAATATTCCACGTGTGGTCTCACCAAGGCAGAGTAGAGGTGAAGGAGAACCTCTCCCGACCTAATGAATTTATAGAAACATTTCTTGTTGCCTTTCACAGTGGTGGCCAGGCTTAGCTCTAGTTGGGCTTTGGCCCTTCTGATTTTCTCCCTGCATAGCCTCACAGAATTCTTGTATTCCTCTTGAGTGGCCCGCCCCTCCTTCCAAAGGTCATAAATTCTCTTTTTATTCCTAAGTTCCAGACGCAGCTCTCTATTCAGCCAGATTGACCTCCTTCCCCACCGGCTTGCCTTCCAGCACACTGGGACTATCTGCTCCTGAGCCTCTAAGATTACCTTCTTGAAGGGAGATCAGACTTCCTGGAGTCCTTTGTCCTTCAGGACTGTCTCCCAAGGGACTCTGTCAACCAGCCTTCTGAAGAGGTCGAAGTCTGCCCTTCGGAAGCCTAAAGTAGCAGTTCTGCTAACTACCCTTCTAACTCCTCCAAGGATAACTAACTCAATCATTTCACGATCACTGTGCCTAAGGTGACCTCCAACCAACATGTTGCCCACGAACCCTTCTCTATTTACAAACAAGAGATCCAGTGGGGCTCCTTCCCTAGTTGGCTCACTAACCAGCTCTGTCAGGAAGTTGTCTTCCATGCACTGCAGGAGCCTCCTAGACTGCTTCCTCTCTGCTGTGTTTTTTTTCCAGCAGACATCTGGTAGGTTGATCTCCCCCATAAGAACAAGGGCTAGTGATCAGGAGACTTCTCCCAGCTGCCTGCAAAATATTTTGTCTGCCTCTTTATCCTGGTCTGTAAGAGACCCCCACCAGGATGTCTGCCTTGTTGCCCTTCCCCTTTATTCTCACCCATAGACACTCAACCCTATCATCACCCTCCTCAAGTTCCAGACAATCAAAACCCTCCCTAACATACATGGCTACCCCACCTCCTCTCCTTCCTCGCCTACCCCTTCTGAAGAGTTTATAGCCATCCACTGCAGTGCTCCTGTTATGAGACTCATCCCACTATGTTTCTGAGATGTCAATTAAATCATAGTTTCTCTGCCTCACAAGGGCTTCCAGTTCTTCCTGTTTGTTGCCCATGCTGTGTGCATTCATATAGATGCAGTTCAGCTGAGCCATTGATTCCACGGGGTCAGCAGACCCAAGGGCCTCATTAGCACTACCCTCAGATGCTGGCATGTCACCCTTGGGTTTGCCTCTGCCACACCTGGTTTCCTCCCCCTTCAAATCTAGTTTAAAGCCCTCTCAATAAGTCCTGCTAACTCCTGCCCCAGGATCCTTTTCCCCTTTTGAGACAAGTGCATCCCATTTGTCATTTGCAGGCCAGGTGCCATGTAAGCTGGCCCATGATCAAAAAACCCAAAATTCTGTCAGTGACACCAGTCCTGTAGCCAGGTATTAATCTGCTGTCTCTTCCTGTATCTTTCCTTGATGTACCCTGCAAGCTGGCCCATGATCAAAAAACCCAAAATTCTGTCAGTGACACCAGTCCTGTAGCCAGGTATTAATCTGCTGTCTCTTCCTGTATCTTTCCTTGTTGTACCCTGCAACTGTTGGGACAGTGCTCCTGATACCTTGACCAGTCATCCCAAGGCCCTGAAGTCTCTCTTGATTGTCTTTAGTTTTCATCACTGCCTACCTGAAAAATTATTAATGGATAGTAGTCTGAGGGCCTAACCAGGGCAGGAAGTTTCCTTTTTACATCTTTGACCCTGGCCCCAGGGAGACAGCAGACTTTCCTAAGAAGTGGGCCTGCATATAGGACATCTCCTACAACCACAACCCACCTTTTTTTCTTTGTGGGAGCTGTTTTAATGGAGGGTGCAGGGTGACTTATCCTCTGCAGCACCTCCAACTTAATGGAACCACCTCCCTCAATGTTGTTGTTTAGTTCCACTTACAAGGCCTCATACCTGCTTTGCAAGGGAACCTGGAGGGGTGGAGTGGTCACAGTAGGAACCCTCCTCTTTCTGCCCCGGGGCAGGAACTCACTGCTATTTCCCCTTATTCCTCATGTTGCTGCATTCCACATCCTGAGCCTCATGCCTGTTGGACAGCAGCACCTAGGAAGGTGGGGAGGGTGTTTTTCCTGCCACCCTGTGTGTGGACTTTCTTCCATTCATCCCTTTCCCTTGACCTGCTTTCTTCAGTCAGGCAAGGGGAGGACACAGGAATCCCTTGATCTTTGTTTCTTGCTGGTGGTCTTACCCGCCCCTGGGCAGCCAGGGCTTGATCCCACCGGTCAATTTTCTTTTTCAGCTCCC
Organism: Patagioenas fasciata; assembly: GCF_037038585.1. NCBI lineage: Eukaryota > Metazoa > Chordata > Aves > Columbiformes > Columbidae > Patagioenas > Patagioenas fasciata. The sequence goes on from NC_092559.1 coordinate 24,083,015, forward strand.
TGATACTTCTCAACCTTTCCACCTCTTCTCTCAGCTCCACTACCAGACTGAGCAGGTCATCCACCTGCTCACACCTCACACAACTGTTTTCTGTATTACCACTCCATACCAGTGAAAGGCTCTGGCATTCTCTGCAGCCTGAGATCTGGGTAGCTGCATGTTCCCATAGCAGCTCTGTCTGAGTTGCTGCCTCTTTCCTGTTGAGTGCAGAGTACTCACCTTTGCCCCAAGTGGATACCATAGTCAGCTCCTTCTGTGAGGGTGACAACAACCAAGTGAGATAAATCACTTGAGCTTGCCTTGCCTGCTTAAACTGCCTGCACGAACTGCTTCTGCCCTGTTCACTAGACCTGGTTACCTGTGCTCCCTAGGAGGACATTTAAATCTTCCCCGGTTGCTCTTGGCAACGCCCCTTCCGGGTCAGCCCCTCTCTCGAGATCAGCACTTTCACTGCGACTCTTTTGGCAGGATCGGAATCTCCCCCTCCTCTCTCCAATCCATGCCCAGCCTCAGTTCTTACCATAGCCACTGCTGTGCACGTCGGTTCACCGCGTTTAAACCTCCCGTGGTTCCTCTGCAGTCACTGCTGTGCTCATCACTTGCTGGAGACTATCGTCTTTGTGGGTTCCTTGACCAGTGCTGTTATGTTACCGCTTATTTGTTCTTTCTTTTCTCCTTGCTGCCTGATTAAACCCACAAGTTTTTTGCCTTTATTGCTTTTTTTTTTTTAAATCCTCCTCTCCATCCCACTGGGGGCAGGGGAGGGGTGAGTGAGCAGCATGTGGTTCTAGCTGCTGGCTGGGAAAACCAGGGCTAAACAATGACATACAGGCACGCAGCATTTCCCACCTTCCCTAGTCTCAACAACCAGTTCATTTCTGCACACCACTTTTATTTGAAATTAATACTCCCAGAAAATGCTTTTATTGCCTCTTTGCCTGATAATAAAGAAAATGGTTATGTGTCATTTTTTGGCAGGTGACAGTTTTTTCTAGTTATCTCTACAAACACGTTCACTTCTATTTCATTGATCTTTCTCCTCCTCAACTGCATGATCACATATGCATACCAAAATAAAGTGTGAACTAACTGTCTTCACTTTATATTGTATACAAGTTAAAAGTTGGTTTACCAAATCACTGTTTCTGTAGAGACTGACCACAAAATGAAATAACTCAACCCCCTGTTTCCCAGTTCAGGAGAAAGTCTTTTACTATTGCTAACATTATAGTCTCACACATGCAGATGCCTTCTGTCCTGGTTTTGTTTAAACCAAGACCAGTTCTCTTTCAGTGAATTTTCCTTTTGGCTAAGTTCTTCTAAGTAACTGCACTTTTCTGAAGTTGGCTGCATGTTTTCCAGACACTGTTTGCTCCAGACCTGATAATGGTAACAATGGTATGCAGAAGAGGTCCAGCCAAGGTTGCTGATAATTTTTGCACGTTCCATAAATGAGAGGGGTGTACCTGCAAGGAGGGGCAGACAGAACAGGTGACCGGCATCTGAAGAGGACCCTGCCTGTCATGACTGTGATCCTAGCCCTAGTGTGGGGGACTACGGTGGGTACGTGGATTCCCTGACGGAGGGCATGGTAAGAGAAATTAGCCTTGAAGATATGAAGGCCTACCCATGAGAAAGATGGGAGTAAAGGAGTATCCGGAGATATTAAGGATGTACCCGTGAGAGAGAAGGGGATAGAAGAGTAACACTGATGATAGCAAAATTAGCCAATGAGATGTTACTGCTGTAACTTGTAAACAATAGTGAAGAGACACATGAATTGGTAAAACTGTATAAAAATGCACTTGTGGCAATAAATGGCATCTACTACTTTCATCCTGGAAGAACTTGGTCTATGTCGTTTGTCCGTCTCAGCCGTGACATATGGTGACCCCTACGTGATCCTGTATGAAGAAGGATCTCGCATGAAGAAGAGACAGCGGTGAAGCTGTGACAGCTGAAGACGAGCTGTGGAGACGGAGCCCGGTACAGTTGATAGAGCAGCCGAGGAGAGCTACCGAAGATCCGGATCGTTGAAAAGACACCACACTAAGAGTTGGTGAGCTACCGGGAACGGGGGGGGTATTATATTATCTACATGAAAGTTGCTTCTGAAGAAGCAGGGTATTAGCCCTCTGGAACTGACTTTACGAAGGAAGGACTGTGTTACTATGGGGCAAAGCACTAGTGAAAGATGCAAAGAAACAACTGAACTGTTAACAACATGTCACTTGTTGCTAGAGACTTTCAGAGGATTAAAAGAGCAACGGAAACATGCAGAGACAGTGGGGAGGGATGGTCTTCCTGGCTCTCCTGGGCCAGATTCGGAGGAAAAGGCGAGATTAAGTACTACTCCGACCCCCCCTGTTACTAAAGGTTCGTCAACACCGCCCAAGTCCATATGATCTGATACGGATAAGGATCCGCGACACTTTCTTGGAAAGTTAAAAGGAATAGAGGAGGAGCGTACGTATGTGTGGCCCCGAAATCAGATAAAAGCTATGAAAGACTCACATGAAAAAACAGCGTTGGGTTATATACGATCTCGGGAGGGGCCCCCGGAGCACCGGTCAGAGCAGTGCGTTCAACCGACTGCTCCGCTGTCATCAATCACGGCTCAAACGTCTGCTCCACCATCATCAGTAGCGGTTCCGCCATCTGCGTCACCACCATTAATCACAGTTCAACCTTCTGCCCCGCCGCTATCAGTCGCAGAAGGAAAAAGTGGACATTTTTTTTTCCTATCCCCCCTTGCCTGGAGATTTAGGTGGGGAGGATCCTCCTGTGGTGAGCCAGACTGAGCTAAATAACGTAATTCCTATAAATTTAGGTCCCCCCAGTCTGCCCCCGCCCCCCTCCCACGCTGCTGCAGAGCAAATTCCTGAGGGTGGGGGTAGAGTTTCAGAGCGTAAACCGAACTTACCAAAAAGCTGGGATTTACCCCCCAGCTCTTGGAAGAGACACTAATTGGCACACCACAACTACAGGCACGATAAATTCCTGAAATCCTGAGGCAGTCAAGAGACCTCGCATATCAAGCTATGATAAAGGTGCCTGAAAGCGACAAAGCAGCCAAATCATTTGCAACTTGGTCTATGTCGTTTGTCCGTCTCAACCGCAACACACTCATGTCTCTCTCCCTGCTACAGAAGTTGAATCTGGTTTGACTTCATTAAAAAAATGGTATTTATTTAAATTCCACCTGAAGTTCACTATGTAAGCAGACCTTGTATTAGAGATTTACAACATATTCTTTAGGAACAGGATCCAGTCTTTAGAAGGAGGACCTGAAACAGGATGATAAAGTAATAATTAATTAGAAAAAAACACAGGTGTGGCTCAAATAATAGCTTATATAAGTAGGTATATACTGCACTTGATCGAGGAGTTGCCAACGAGGAGAGGTCATTTGCCAGACACGATGGGAAGACCCTTGAAGAGGAAAATGCGACCAGGCTGTAAGAGTCTGCAATACAAGCTGAAGAATGCTAGATGGCAGCAAAGACCGCAAAATAACTAGATGTTTATGTAATCATTTCTTGGTATAGGTGCACTCTATGTTAAAAATTTCCAAGAACTGTAATGAATATGTAATTTTTCTGTCAATATAAGCAAAGCAAAAATGATCAGTTGTTGGTGCACTCATGGTGGAATATCCCCAGTGGGGTCCCAGTGTGGAATAAAGGAATGCTACTTTTAAAACCTTAAAAGTGGTTTTAAGAGTTATTAATTTGCTGAGTTTACAATATCACCTCAGTCAGTGTGGAGGGTAAGTTCAACTCTTGAAGATGGGGAAAATAAGAGTCTGCCAGCTGACACATTAAAAGACTTAAAATTATGAATCTTGCCACGTGGTGGTGGAATATTATAATATGCATTTACTTAGCTAAATGATTTATATGAAATTTATATGGAGCTCATCCAGTGATCTGTGAGTAGTAAAATATCATCTCCATACAGCCACACTTGTTGAGCAGAGAGAGCTCAAAGTAGGCTGACCCAGGCTGTTATATTTATGGAATAAAGTGGTTGGCTCGTAGTCAAATTGCATACAGTGGGAAAGACTCCTTGCACCCATAACTTACTGGTGTTCACTATGTCATTCTGTTCCTTTGTGGGTTTCCTCAAAGGAATTCTTGGCCTAGTTGCAGCTCAGGCCTTTACCTCCTTTGGAGCCTGTAGCAAACTGCTGCTGGTTTGGTTGGGGGAGGGTCAAGTGCATCTGTCACATTCCACCCCCTGACTACAGTGAATCCACTTTATCAGCTCATAGAGTGGTAGTGCAGTTACCTCTTGCCTCTGTGTCATAAATATGCAGTGTGTTGTAGATCAGCGGTTTAAGTGTTAAATTAATATTATATATATGCAATGATAATGTGTGCAAGCTTTTTTTAAGCAAATAGCTTTAGTAATATTAAATGTCATTGCAGCATTGAAGAATTCCTCGTGATGAACAGGGAGTATTTTTTTAGTCATGTACCAGACTCTTATACATAAAATGTTCTTAACTCTCTCACTTGTGCATTCCCTTCACCTTCTTCTATTACTTGTTCACCAGTGGTAATACTGAATGCAGCAGCCTTGTATTGCCATTTACCATTTATCCTTTTTGCTGAGGCATTGGTAAACCAAACGCCTTCTGTTGGTGTTTCTTCAGTGAGTGGGGGCACATTCAAAACTGGTGAGGGTTTGAAAGTTTGTTGTAATGCTAATGGATCTGCATTTACATGCATTTGTAATTTGGAAACTGTAGCCTGTAACAAACTGCTGCTGGTTTGGTTGGGGGGAGGTCAAGTGCATCCATCACACAGTAGCCCAGGAGGAAGCTAAATGCTCCAAGGAGAACTGTGCCAGCCCCCAGCCTGCACTGGCTTTGCCCAGCTGTGTCCCTGCGGTACTGCTGCTGGCTGCAGGTGCTTATCAAAAGCTGCAGGGAGCCCCCTGGCACATCCGGTCTCCCACATTCAGCCAGAAGCATCTCTTCACCCAGAAAGAGAATCACAGACTCACAGAATCACAGAATGTTAGGGACTGAAAGAGACCTCGAAAGATCATCTAGTTCAATCTCCCTGCCAGAGCAGGAACACCTAGATGAGGATACACAGGAAGGCATCCAGACAGGTCTTGAATGTCTCCAGAGAAGGAGACTCTACAACTTCCCTGGGCAGCCTGTTCCAGTGCTCTGTCACCTTCACGGTGAAAAAATTCCTTCTCATATTTGAGTGGAACCTCCTGTGTTCCAGTTTGTACCCACTGCCCCTTGTCCTATCATTGATTGTCATCGAGAAGAGCCTGGCTCCATCCTCATGACACTCACCCTTTACATATTTATAAACATTAATGAGGTCACCCTTCAGTCTTCTTCTCTTCTCTTCTCTTCTCTTCTCTTCTCTTCTCTTCTCTTCTATCTTTTCTCTTCTCTTCTCTTCTCTTCTCTTCTCTTCTCTTCTCTTCTCTTCTCTTCTCTTCTCTTCTCTTCTCTAAGCTAGAGAGACCCAGCTCCCTCAGCCTTTCCTCATAAGGGAGATGCTCCACTCCCTTAAACATCTTTGTGGCTCTGCGCTGGACTCTCTCAAGCAGTTCCCTGTCCTTCTTGAACTGAGGACTCCAGAACTGGACACAATATTCCACATGTGGTCTCACCAGGGCAGAGTAGAGGGGGAGGAGAACCTCTCTCGATCTACTAACCACACCCCTTCTAATACACCCCAGGATGCCATTGGCCTTCCTGGCCACAAGGGCACAGTGCTGGCTTATGATCATCCTGCTGTCCACCAGGACCCCCAGGTCCCTTTTCCCTACACTGCTCTCTAACAGGTCGTTTCCCAACTTATACTGGAACCTGGGGTTGTTCCTGCCCAGATGCAAGACTCTACACTTGCCCTTGTTATATTTCATTAAATTTTTTCCTGCCCAACTCTCCAGACTGTTCAGGTCTCGCTGGATGGCAGCACAGCCTTCTGGCGTGTCAACCACTCCTCCCAGTTTAGTGTCATCAGCAAATTTGCTGACAGTGCACTCTATTCCTTCATCCAAGTCGTTGATGCATATATTGAATAATACAGGCCCCAGTATTAACCCTTGAGGTACTCCACTAGATACTGGCCTCCAACTAGACTCTGCCCCATTGGCCACAACTCTCTGGCTTCTTTCCTTCAGCCAGTTCACAGTCCACCTCACTACCTGATTGTCCAGATCACACTTCCTCAGTTTAGCTGTGAGGATGCTGTGAGAGACTGTGTCAAAGGCTTTACTGAAGTCAAGGTAGACCACATCCACTGCTCTGCCATCATCTATCCATCTCATTATGTCCTCATAAAAGGCTATGAGGTTGGTTAAGCATGACTTCCCCTTGGTGAAGCCATGTTGACTGCCCCTTATGACCCTCTATCCTCTATATGCCTTGAGATGGCACCAAGGATAAGTTGTTCCATCGCCTTTCCAGGGATGGAGGTGAGGCTGACCGGTCTATAGTTCCCCGGGTCCTCCTTCTTGCCCTTTTTGAAGACTGGAGTGACATTTGCTTTCCTCCAGTCCTCAGGCACCTCTGGGGGTGCCAGTGATCTCCAGCACCCTGCACAGGCAGGCATGCTAGCGGCTGCGCCAGACCGTGCAGGAAGGGGGTTGCATCCAGTGCTGGGAGCCCCCAGCCCTGCCACAGACCCCGGAGCTGGCAGGGGGTCCGGTCCCCCTGAGCACCTGTCTGACGGCAGCCTGGTTCAGGGACTGGAGGCAGTGGTGGGAAGAAAAGACGAGCTTCAACCTGGCTCAGAGGCAGTGGGCGCTGCAGGAGAGGCAGCAGAAGCAAGCCCGGGGTCGTCACAGCCTTTCAGCCAGCTTCACCCCCTCCCTCACCCACCAGTCCGAGTTGTTGGAGCTGAGCTGTCACCGCCGCTCTTCCCCGGCCAGACCCCATGTTCTCCCGGGAAGGTTCTCCGCGGGCGCGGGGCGAGGCAGTCCCCCGGCATTGCTGGCACCCGACGAAGCTCTGTTCTCCTCCCAGAGCCTGCGCTGAGCGGCAGAAGGCACTGCGGGACTACCTGGTAGTGGGGGCCGAATTTCACCCCCCCCGGCAGCCAGGCTAGCCAGCTCTCCATCCTCTCCTCCCAGAGTCAGCTCTTCTCCGCTTCCCAGCCCCGCCACAAACGTCCCTGCATGGGCTTCTGAAGCACCCAATAAACCCCGTCTGGCCCAGCCTTCGCCCCAGGGTCTTTGAGGGGGCACTGGCGGCGGGGAGGGTCGAGTGGGAACTCGAGCTCGGCGAGTTCCTCTCCGGCAGAGGTTCAGCGGGCCGGTGCGTAGGTGATGCCTACATAGTGCTCAGAGGTGTCGACCCTGGGGGCGTGCGGACCCTTTAAGGCGCCGAGGGTCCAGGCATGGGAGTGACAGAGGCGAATAGGTGGTGAGGTGGGCAGGCGCGTGGCTGGGCGATGCGGGGGACTCTGCGTGCAGGGAAGCCGGGGGTTTGGTCGTGCCTTTGCCCTGTGTCTCACTCGCCGCTGCTCTCACCTCGGGGCAAGGTCTGCGGCGGGCATGAGCCCTGCAGTGAGCACCCACACGGCACTGCACTGGGCCTCTGAGCACCCGTGTGTGTCCACCCTCACCTCCACGTGCATCCCCCATAACTCCCATGCATATCACCTCCATGTAAATCGCCCCCATGTGCCTACTGCACCCCACATCACCCTGGCCTGTGTATCTCCCTGTGCCTCCCGCATTCCCCCACCACCCTAGGCCACAGGGTCCACATCCCTATGGGGGGAGGTCGTAAGGCCCGCGTGCCCCTCCGCCTCAGTGGTGCTTAGCGGTGCCCAGCGGGCAGGACGAGGAGGTGGGCAAGGCGCAGCAGGCAGCAGCATGCCTGCCAGAATCCTCTATGACAGGGGTGTCAAACTCATTTTCACTGGGGACCACATCAGCCTTGCGGTTGCCTACAAAGGGCCGAATGTAATTTTAGGACTGTATAGATGTACTCCTGTAGGAGTCCCCGGTGAAAATGAGTTTGACACCCTTGCTCTATGAAGTCGACAAGATAACCAGGACAGCAGAGCACGTGTCTGTACGGGGGAGAGGGGGGGGGTGGGCAACACCCATGGGTGCGGGGCTCACCCTGCTCCCCCCAGCAGTGCCTGGTCTTCTGCGACGTGGCTCCTCAAAACCCCGTCCACTTCCTGGTGATCCCCAAGCACCCCATCTCCCGGATCAGTTGAATGGATACCCAGGATGCCGAGGTGAGTCCAGAGTTGTCTCTGGGACGTGGAGGAGATGCACGGTGCTGACCCTCCTGCTCTCTCCCCCCAGCTCCTTGGGCAATTGCTGGTTGTTGGTGGCATGCATGGTACAAGCGGAGGGGCTGGCCAATGGCTACTGCCTCAGTGAGTTGGTGTCCCCTCCACTACTCTGCCATGCTGTGGGATAGGACCCTCACTGGTGGTCCCGCAGGAGCAGAGCTGTGGGGGTTTGTTGGAGTGAATAAAGGACTCAGCATTCCAATTCAACGTGAATCACGCAAAGCCATTTATTACAGAAACAAGCCTCCTTATATATGCAACTATTCTCTGATCATGCGTCCACGCTCCAATCATGCATTCACTAATTGGATATCATCTATGTTCATGAGCTGTCCACACGCTGGAGTCTCACTGCTCATAGGTCCGTTGATTTACATCACATTGAGGTCTTGTTATTGTAGAGCTGCTTCTCTCCCACGGCAGGTCCTGCTCTCAGCTTTTGAGTTGGCCTTGAAATTCCTGGCTGGTTCAGTAACAAATCTCCATCTAACAGAAACCCCTCCACAATTCCCCTCTTTTTGTTCTTGAACCAGCCAGACCCCATTTACAGCGCGCTGAATCATCTTTGAAATACACTGCAATATACAGCACATGATTAACACAACAATCACAGTTACATATAATGCAACTAAGCCTTATTTAATAAGATCAAACAACTACCCACTTATTCCAAAACATTTAAGCTATGTGTCAAACCTTAATTTTACTACGGCAATCTTATTAATGTACTGTTCTACTTTGTCTAAAGCACTTATTAATAGATCCAGAATAATCAAACAAGTTAATACAGCACAACCAGAATCCTGATGTTAAAAGCAGAAAACCTATAACTGCGTGATTTTGTAGAGCAACATGTCCAATACCATCAACATCTATTATTAATTGAGTTAGTACTTCAGAAGTTAGATTAACCTATTTAAAAGACCAATAGCTTAACTTTGATATGTCTCCTAAGGTTTTACCAGCTGCTAGATCAGTGAGAAAGAGTGCATTGACTATCTAAGCGTAATATTGCCTTTTTGACTCTCCTGCTGTTTGTTCAAATTGTCATTCTCCACAGAAGGCACACCACGAGCTTGCTAATAGGCTTCTAGATCACCAGGTCTGTGAGCATCCACAACACCGAACCAGGATTCATGGTCTACATCTGAAACAGTCCTCACAACTTATCTCCCTCCTGTCCATTCGCATTCACCGAATCCTTGCCATCTCCACTCAGCCACGGCCCGACCCACCTCGCAGGAATCCACCCCGATCCCCGCCCTGCAATGCCACAAACACAACCCCCTCCCCAGGCCTTCAATCGATGTGGCCCTCTCCATTGACCAGCAACCTGACCACAACCAATGTAGGTTCCCTCTGACCTACCATGGCCTTGGGTCATACTTGCAAATTATTTCATCACATACAATGACTCCGACAACTGGCCCTGTGGTGGTGTTTCCCCTACTTCTCCTCCCCCCCCCCTTTTTTTTTTTGTTTTGTTTGTTTGTTTGTTTTTTGTTTGTTTGTTTTTAAATAAACAAGCAAACAGCTTCGGAATCAGATACATGCGTTGGACCTTGACTACGTACTCAAAATCACAAATCAAATATAGAGGTTCCTCCTTAAAAAGCTCTAAGTAATTTAAAGCTGTGCCAAGTTCTGCTAATTGGGTTGAACCTTCAATAATTTTTACAGAATAATGCCAATTTTTATCTTCATGCCAGACCACTACAGCTTTATGAGACTTCTCAAAACCATCAACAAAAACTTTGCAAGTATGTAGGATCAGACCAAAACCAAGTATGGCCTGTGACCTGATGTTAAAGACTTGAAGGTTCTGCAGCAATTTACATTTATGAATGCCAACAGCTGTGCTGTTAAGAAAACCAGCTAGTTCAATTTACAAGGACATAGATTACAAATAAAAAAAATCAGAATTAAATTTCACAAATGGTACGTATATAATAAAAGGATCATGGCCTATTAAGACTTAAATTCATTCCCTGCATTTTCTTGATCAGAGTGACAATTGATCTATCAGTCTGTTAGCAATCTCATCATACTGTCCCATAATAGCCACAGGTTGTTTCTTAGACAAATCTGCAAGTCCAATCGAATGCAGTTAGCTTCTAAGGTTGTCAGAAATTTATTCATCAAAGTCTCTAATTCCATTTTGGTTGTCATATTTATTGGATATTGTTTTCCCTTACCGGATTGAAGTCCTGTTTCAGTTCTATCAGTGTAGTGTTTTCTTTATCAAAACATTGGCTGTTAATACTAGTGGAAATACAGCATTCCAAATTTCCTTGGACATGTCTCACTTGCAGCAAGCATATCTTCACCATCCAAGTAGCTTCTTGTGGGCCATGCAACTAAACAGAATTCTCAGAAAATGTTATTTGAACTTACAATTTACTTAACAAATCTTGACCCAAGAGATGTACAGGGCTTTCTGGCAGCTACAAGAATTCATATGGTAAAACTTTGTTTCAAATTTGGCATTCCATTGGTCTCAAAAAAAAAAAAAAAGGTCTTTCTTTCTTTCTTTCCCACAATCTCAAAAACTATCATGGTGAATTTACGAAGAAGTCTTTCACAATTAGTTACCACAGAATAAGTCTATTAACAAATTTTTGGTTTAATTTCCCAGTTTCATTAGAACTACAGATCTGCTAGGGATGCCTTTAAATTTCACCCCCAGACTGCTCCATTCAGTATTACATCGCTGCAGTGGGGGGGAGAGAAAACCCCCCTTTCACCGCCTTGAAAGTGGGCAGCCAGGTTTTTCCAATTTTTTTTTTTTTTTTTCTCTCTCTTCTTGCTGCAGTTCAGATGTACCAAGGCCACGCAGCTGGCATAATTGCTGGTACGAAGTAGGAGGCCCTGGCAAAATCCTCAGTTACAATGAGCTGAGTTTATCTTGCAACTTGACACAGACCTGGGATATTTTGCTTTTTTTGTTTTCCCATTTCATTCCAACCATAATACACTTTATATGCAATTCCGAGTAGCTCAGCAATAGTTACATTACTTAGCTCCATTTACCTTTTACAATTTACAGATGTCAAAAAACAGTATAATAAACACAAATCCATTATTCTGTTTTCCTAGATCCAAATCAGTCCATATTCTAGCAACTTTTAAATACAACCTCTTCCAAATTCACATCTATCATAGCATTTAGTTTTAGTTCCCATACCTCCAACAAATGCATAAATTCAATGCGAATCAAAGTTTAACAACTTAAATTCTTTTCTGGTCTCAAAATTATTAGGTAACAACATAAGCAATTACTCTAATTTGTAAGGATACATCCTAAGGGGGAGCAAGGTAGTACTTGAGTAGCAGAATCGGTTCCCATTTTGTAATTATCTCCCCAAATAAAATTATTTTGGTACTAAATATATATATATCTGCAAATTAAAATACTGAGCTCAGATATAAAAACCAAATACCAAGTTCAAATATGCAGATGGATCACAGTTACACTAATTCAAGACAATATCTCAATTTTTGCATTGCACCTTTGAACTTGTCCTGGTTTTGTTGAAAAACAAGTTTCTCTTTTAGTGAATTTTGCCTGTCAGCTAAAGCCTTCATATTAGCTGCATTTTCCTGGAGAACCAGACACATGTTTTGGTAAACCTAGCAACTGAATGCAAACTTATTGATAAGCACGGATGGACATCTCGTGAGAGGGGCAACGAGAAACTGGTGACCCAGAGACTGACCAGTGGTGTATAACATTCCATTCACGTGAATACTTCATATAAAAGTGGGAGATCACAAGGATCTCACCCTTTTCCTTTTCCCTTCTGCTTATGGTTGACATTAGGAGAGGACCTTGCTAGTCGTCCCTGCGAACTGAGACCTAGTGAGAGACTGAATCCAGCTCCGGTTGGCTACAGAGTCTAATCCAGGACTTTGGGTGCTGGCTCTGCAGTTGCTGAGACTTACAAGATTGGTTTTGTATATTTTGTATTATTTTCTCTATTCTTATTAGTAGCATTAGTAAAACATCTTTAATTTTTCCAACTCTCTTCTCTCTGTCCTTCTTTCCCTCCCGATCGCCTGTCCTTAGTGGGAAGGGGGGAGAGGGAGGGGCAAAAGGGGGAAGTGGGGGGGAGAGGAGGTTAACAATACATCTGCCAGGGTTTTTGTTGTCACCCTGCAATCTAAACCCTCGACAGAACTGCTTACTACTCAGCCAGATGGAGGTACCTCTGGGTCTCCCTGACAAAACAGGGCAGTGCACGCTGGCGCCCAATTGGCACCCGCTCCCCCGCCGCCGCAGCAAGCTGGACTGGGCAAGGCTTTTATTAGTGTCTCATCTGGTACACTACAACTGTTATCCCAAAACCAGGATTCTTTACATGGTGCGCATACAAAAGAGCCAAATCAAGCACATCGAGATGAGACACAGCCTATCATAGAGTTGTGCAAGTCTGGATACTGGAATAAAGCTAGCATGCTAGAAAGAAAAATAACAGTTGCTACACACGAAAATTTTACCATCACATTCACTCAGTAAAGAACTAAATTACTCATGGTCTTCTGTATTATCACAAAACGCACATTTTGAGTCAACAGATTCTCATGATTTAACAGTTTGTGAACTCATCGTACCATATAACAAAGACCTACCAAAACTGCATCATGGTTAAACAGATACCCACAAAGAAAACAGGTTAATAAGGAAATCATCTTGCAGACTTTAACAAGTTTACTGTGACCTGTGTGTTGTCAGTTAATTCTCTCTCAGCTTGTTGAAGTTCAAATCGCTCCGCCTGTAAAACTGTCTGAAATGATTTAATGATCTCTTGTAGAGTTTTTTTTTGTCCTGCTCTTCTCGCCTTAAAAACAACATTAATTGCAACACAGAGTTTTACTTCAAGATTCTATTCTCTGGGCGCTTTTCCCATTCATCTAACTTACACAGCAGTTAACACTAATTTCAATACTTAACAAGATCCTATTTTCTCCTATTTCCAAGTGCTTTCCTATGTTGTAAAACACCTCCCAATACCGATTTCTTAGGAACACAACTGAAAACAGTAATTTCTGACCCCATCTTGTAAGTAAAGACCTTGAGAAGAGGGAGGGAGGGAGGGAAACACAGGGCTGCTTGCAGCGTGAGTCGGAAAAATGGGGAGAAGGTTTTACGGCACAAAACAATTAACTCACATTCCTGACAAGCTGCTTGATTTTCAGAGAGGCAATACACAGAAGCATGTAATATGTACTGTAAAACTCGCAAATAACATGTTGATAGCAAACATTAGTATTCTCTACTGCTAATTTCAAGGCCAGTGCTTCCTTAGCTTCTAAGTTTTCAACCTGCTTATTGATGACATCTTGAAGGTGGTCAATAAATTGCATGTAATTCTCATTGGGACCCTGATTAATATCTGTAAATAATTTGGCTGCTTTGTTGGTTTCAGGCACCTCTGTCATAGCTTGATATGCGAGGTCTGCTGACTGCCTCAGGATTTCAGAAACTAATCACGCCTGTTATTGTGATGTGTCAATTAGTGTCTCTTCCAAGAGTTGGGGGATACCCGCCCCTTTCAACGAATCCCCATCGTTCCATCCTAAATGATCTATAGCTGTTACATTACATAGGTCTAATTTTGCTTTAGTCTTTCATGGTTTTTATCTGATCTCGGGGAAACATGTACACATACTCTTTTTCCTGTTAACTTTTCAAAAAAAAAAAATGCTGCAAACCCTCATCTTCATCCAAGTCATCAGATAACGCGGACTTGAATGGTGCTGTAGAATCATTACTAACAGGGGGGTTCGGAAGAGTGCACATTCTCGCCAGTAGTTTCTAGAATCATAATTATTCGTAAAACCTGAGTCCCCAGGCACATCCCCTTTCCCATCACGATCACCATGACCGCATTGCCGACTGCTGGATTCACTCGCTATTAGCTGATCTAATCTTCCACACAGTTCTTTTGCCCAGTTCTTATCCGGCAACTCCTTCTGCTCTCTCGTGGAAGTTGGAGGGTTAAAAGACAATAAAGGCAGATACAAATTGGTAAAAGGATTGATAGTACACTTGTTTACAACTTTAGCATTCTCACCTTTCACAGGTTCTTTGGGCAAAGTTGTCTGACTCCAATCCTTTGGACTTGCTATTCTCATCAGGGTTGGGTAATAGTGTAGGAGACCACCTGCTCGGCATTTTTCCTCCCCCCTGCCCTGGACTGCTGAGCTATAGGGGATGCCAAAAGCACAGTAGGGGATGGAATAGGGACGGTATCAAAGACATGAACCGGGTAAACTTCACAGCGACTTTCAGGATTCTTATCAGGCTGCAACGCTACAAAAATTCCAGCAGCAGCAGACCATTCAACCTTAAGATCTTTTAAGGTGGTAATTATAAACTTCGATGTAGTTACTAATGATTTAGCTTCTTTATCTCCATTGCTGACCTTATCCCATAATTTCTGCCCTATATCGTCCCAAAGTTCAAGTTTAAAAGCCTTCTCGGTTTCTCCCAGGTAGCCGTTAGTTCTACACCAAACTAACAGTCTATGTATGTTACTTTCTTAATATTTAAGTCCTCTCACAGAGAGAATATCAGGAGGAGCTTCACTCTTCCCTCCTCCTGCCCCAGCCGCTCACCTTTTCCGGCGATTTCTTTGACAAATTTGTCTGCGGAATGTCCGTACGCCTCCTCCCGGTTCTCAGTCCAGCTGATCCACCTCCAGCTGGACCACTCCAGGCTTTTCCCCGATCGTAGTGATACACCGTTCAGAGTATCACGTCGGGGTCACCATTTGTTGGAGTGAATAAAGGACTCAGCATTCCAATTCAATGTGAATCACGCAAAGCCATTTATTACAGAAACAAACCTCCTTATATATGCAACTATTCTCTGATCACCCGTCCACGCTCCGATCATGCATTCACTGATTGGATATCATCTATGTTCACGAAATGTCCATGCACTGGAGTCTCACCGCTGATAGGTCCATTGATTTACGTCACGTTGAGGCCTTGTTATTGTAGAGCTGCCTCTCTCAGCAGGTCCTGCTCTCAACTTTTGAGCTGCCCTTGAAATTCCTGGCTGGTTCAGTAACAAATCTCCATCTAACAGAAACCCCTCCACAGGGGTTGGCCTGATCTCTGTCCCTCTCCCAGCAGTGATGAATGATGGTGATACCAAAAATCTGAAATTAGTAATAAAATAATTTAATAAAATTAAGGTTCATATATGTTAGGTGTTAGGCACTTACTAGGCATTAAGTAAAAAGAATGGTATTCATTAAGATAAGCAGGAGAAGGCTACCCTGTTTCCCCAAAAATAAGACAGGGTCTTATATTAATTTTTGCTCCAAAACTTATTACTTTTTTATATGTATAGCTACCTAGACACTATTTAAATTGACATTTTTTAATGAACTGTAACTAGGGCTTATTTTTGGCGTAGGGCTTATATTTCAAGCATCCTCAAAAATCCTGAAAAATCATGCTAGCGTTTATTTTCTGGGTAGGTCTTATTTTGGGGGAAACAGGGTAAGACACAATGCGCTTGCTCTTAGAAGACAAGGTGATGAGACCAGCACAAGGACCAGTTCAGACTGTCTTTGCGGTTACAAGCCAAATAACAAAGGAACTGTGCCTGCCCAGGACTTGAGGTCAAACAGCAGGGCGGCTGAGAAAGACTTACTTCCTCCCAGGACTCTCGCAAGACCCCTGACTCATTGAACTGCGCATGTGCTGGGGACATTTACATATAGAATCATATAATCATTTCATTTGCAAGAGATCCTCAGGTTCACTGAGTCCAACAATAACGTAACTCTAGCACTAAACCATATGTGAAGTGGTTCCAAGAAATGTAATGCATATGTAAAGGATTTCCTGGAAATGTAATGAATATGCATGATTGTGGCAGATGCACTCGACCCCCCCTCAGCCAAACCAGCAGCAGTTTGGTCCAGGCTCCAGAGGAGGTAAGGGCCTGAGCCATAGCCAGGCCAAGAACTCCTTCCAGGAGACCCACAAGGAAGCAGGATGGCACACTGAATGCCAGTAACTTGTGAGCGCAGTGAGTCTTTTGCATACTTTTCCTACTGCATGCAATTTGACTACGAGTCAACCACTTCATTCTATGAATATGACAGCCTAGATGAGCCCACTTTGAGCTCTCCCTGCTAAATAAGTGAGCTGTATGGCAATGGTTTTACTACTCACAGGTCAGTGGATGAGCCCAATTCAAGTTCAGTATTAATCATTTAGTTTAAGTAGATGCACACCAAATGTAATGAATCATTTAGCGGTATAAAGTAGTATGTTTTTTAATATACTCTTTTCTTTATGTTACTTGGTAAGCTGGATTTGCTAAAATTTTAAGCTGTAAAGTTGAAGAGAAACTGCCAAATTCATGTATACCGTGATTAAGTTACAAAAGATGTACCCATCATTAACCAATTGACGTGATAAATGCTTTCTGACCATCTGCAAAACGAGGGGATATTTTTCAAGTTTTAGATCCTTCTGCATGACAAGAGAGAGACAGGAGATTAAGTAATACATTGATTAGAAGCAGAGTTTATATTTAAATAATAATTAATAGATGTATTGTAAGAAACTAAACAATTATAACTAACTTCATCAGTTATTTTTTAGTATAGATGTATGTCAAAATTTTCAAAAATTGTAATACATATGTAATAATTATGTGAATATAAGCAATGCAAGAGCATCCAGTCTTTGGAGCACTTATGGAGGATGATCCCCAGTGTTCCCCAGCACTGATAAAATAAAAGAATGCTGCTTAACAGTATAACTGACTCTGTCGTTAAGTTTATTTCTCCATTTCAAAGTTCTGCTCATATTTACCAAAAGCAACTACAGACTACACTGAACACTTGAAAGATAAGGTCTAGTTTGCACTTTGCTTGGAAAAACAGAACTAATGGGAAAAACGACGATCCAAGGCTAACACGGAGACATTACAGACATCTGCAAAACAGGGCCTATTTTGCACTTTGCTGAGAAGAAAGGATTTATTCAGACAAAACAGTACCTGCAAGGCTATGGACCATAAATAATGTCTAAGCTGAACAAAATAAAGGCCGACATGGAATCAGAGAAAAAGATCCAATGAGAAGCAAGAAGACCTCAAAATGAAATATTGCTATTGGACTGAATCATGGTACGAATGATTTGCAAAGATATAAAAGTCTATGGTTTTCTATGCTCAGGTCGGAACCTCTGTGCAGGTACCCAGCTTGAGCCAGTCCTCCTGCTATTCTACTCCATTAAATTTTTTTTTTCTGAGAATTTGTTTCCTGAAAGTCTGCTCTGCATACGGTTATCAGACCTCGCCTGAAAGTTTGCCTCTGGAGTTCTAAAATACAGACTCCGGAGTGAACGGTTATCAGGGAGAGAAGAATCTTAAGAATTTTAAACTCAAATAACATTTTCTGAGAACTCTGTTCAGCTGCATATCCCACAAGAAAATGCTTGGAAAGCACAGATCTGCTTGCTGCAATCAGAACAGCAAAGTGAGCAAGAAATCTCCAAGGAAATTTTGGATACTGTATTTTCACTAGTATGGGCAGCTAAAGTACCTGGTAAAGCCAACACTACACTAACAGAACTGAGACAGAACTGAAACAGGACTTCAATTCGGTAAGGAAAAACAACATCCAATAAACATGGAAGCCAAAGTGGGGTTAGAGACTTTGATTAACAAGTTTATGCACTATGGACTTTTGCAGGAATGTCAATCAGAATATGTATGTATGTATGTATGTATGTATGTCTGTCTGTCTGTCTGTTTGGGATTGGAAGGGACCTCAAAAGATCATCTAGTCCAATCCCCCTGCTGGAGCAGGAACGCCTAGGTGAGGTCGCACAGGAATGTGTCCAGGCAGGCTTTGAATGTCTCCAGGGAAGGAGACTCCACAACCTCCCTGGGTAGCCTGTTCCAGTGCTCTGTTACCCTCACTGAGAAGAAGTTCTTTCTCAAATTTAAGTGGAACCTCTTGTGTTCCAGCTTGATCCCATTGCCCCTTGTCCTATCATTGTTTGCCACTGAGAAGAGCCTGACTCCATCCTCGTGGCACTCACCCTTTATATATTTATAAACATTAATAAGGTTACCCCTCAGTCTCCTCTTCTCCAAACTAAAGAGACCCAGCTCCCTCAGCCTTTCTTCATAAGGGAGAAATAATACTCATAAGGGAGAAATAATACTCCAATTTTGCCAGTAAAGAAACCACATTCTATGGAATACTGGTTGATACAATATTTGAGAGCCATTAATCCTATTGTGATAAATGTGCACCTGGTAGTGCCAAAGCCCATACACTCTTCGACTAATATAGCAGGAAATAACATTTATTTTACTGTTTTAGACTTGAAAGATGCATTTTCTGTATACGATGGGATTTAGAGAGCCAGAAGCTTTTCACCTTTGAATGGGAAAGACCTACCACTGGAAGAAAGATGCAGCTTGCTAGACTGTTTGCCAAAAGGACTTAAGAACAATCCTGCTTTGTTTGGTGACATACTGGTAAAATAATTAGAAGCTTGGCAGGTATCTGTGACTGTGTTGCTGATTCAGGAGGCAGGGAAATTAACTTTGGGACAGCAGATTACTGCATTTGCACCATATGCTGTGGCCTCAGTGCTGGAACAACAAGGACACCGTTGGCTGTCACCTGGTACAGTACCAAGCAGCATTACTGGAACAGGATGATGTAGGTTTAAAAACAACAACATTTTGAATCCTGCTATTCTATTGCTTATATTTAATCATAACCAACTACTGAACAAGTTTTTTCTAGCAGACCAGACTTAAAGGATTCTCCACTGGAAGATGCAGAGTAGACTCTGTTCATGGGAGCAGTTTTGCTCTGAGTGAAGAACGACCATCTGGATATGCTGTGGTAACTAGAGAATATAACTGAATCACAATCATTGCCATCAAATATGTCAGCACAGAAAGCTGAGCTGATTGCTTTGATTAGAGCCTAAGAACTGTAACAAGGCGAGTGGGTTAATATATAGAGACTCTGCATATGCTTTTGGAATTGTGCATGCACATGAGACAATGTGGAAAGAAAGAGGACTTCTGACTTTACAAGTATCACCAGAGGTGTCAGTAATGCATTGTAAGGCTCACCAATTTGGACAATCTGAAGTTAAACTGCAAAGAAAGTGGCCAATGAAGCGATAATGTGTGCCTTGATCCTACAAAACCTATATGAGAGTAGATGCTATGATAGTAAGTGTTAAAAGATATGCAATTTGACCTAAAATGCAAAGTTGTAAGATCGGGTTAAAGCCTCCACCTGGAGAGGTAAAAAGAGGGAATTTTCTGGGACAATTTTGGTAAATTGATTTTTCTGAATTTTCCAGATGACCTGAAACTTTCCCATGACGGACCAACAAAACTAGGGAAGTAGCAAAGAAATTATTGAATAAAATCATACCAAGGTTTGGCCGTTCCACATTTTATAGTAGAAATAATACAGACCATTTCTACTCTTCTAGGGGTAAGATGGGATTTACATACCCCTTAGAGACTTCATTGTAGTGGGAAGGTAGAAATAATGAATCAATCTATAAAAAGACAATTAGCTAAATTGTGACAGGAATCTCATGCAAAATGGATAGATGTATTGTAAATTGTTTTCCTGAGAATTCACATTACTTCAAGAATAAGAGAAAAAGTAAGCCCTTCTGAAATATTGTATGGGAGACCCTATTCAGTAAACTTGTGTCCTGGTTTTGTTAAAAACAAGACCAGTTCTCTTTTAGTGATTTTTCCTTTCAGCTAAGTTCAGCTAAGTGCCTTCTAAGTAACTGCATATTTTTCCTAGACACTGTACTGGTGCTGATAAGAGGACCAACGGAATGCTGAAGAAGCTCATGCTTAGATTTATTACTATGGTAACCAAGGTTAACGGATAATGGGACATATTTGGAAGGAGGAGTGGATGGAACAACTGACTAAAATTGACCAACTGAGTATTCCATCCCATAATCATCATGTACCCTATATAAGAGCAGAGATCACAAGGGTCTCGCCTCTTCGACCGTGGCTAGAATCTGGAGAAAACCTTGTCTGTCTGCCTGTGATCTATAGGCCTCAGGCCCTGCATCCTTGAAATCCATTTTCTGGTTTGCTGTGAAGTCCCGCCCATGACTTCCGGGTGCCTGCCCTACACCTGCTGGAGCCAAGCTCCTAGCTCCGCCGCTGCTGGAGTGATGCCAACTCCATATCGGACATTCAAGATTGCTTTTGTATATTTTGTATATATATTTATTCTCTATTTATTAGTAGCATTAGTAAAACCTTTAAAATTTTTCCAACTTGTAAGACTCTTTCTAACTTGAAGTCCTTCTTCCTTATCTTTCTATCACCTTTTATGGTGGTGGGGATTAACAGAGGGCATCTGCCATTGTTTATTGTTGCCTTGCTTTAAACCTTGACAGATTTAATTTGTGACCCATACAGGGAGAGATGAACGTATGGGGAAAGAGAAAGTATGGATAGAGAGAGCCATACGGGGATAAGATAAGAAAAAAACTGTAACAGGTTTTGTTTAAAGGATGCTGTTGCAAATTTGGTTGGATTTAATAATGTCTTTTTTGGGATTAATTCTTATTGTTAATATTTTTGTGTGGAATGTCATCTCTGGAAGTCAGAATAAAGTTGTTATAAAAGTTTTGTTCATGGGTTGTGTAGAAGTGATTTATTTAATCCTAATTAAGCCAATGATGTATTTCTATTAATTGTTATCATACTTCAGGAGTATGCATTTTTGGAATTCTTTGGTAGAAGCAGAAGAAATTAAAGAGACCTGTGCCTTTTGTTTTCTCAGTTTCAGGAGTGATATTTTAGGACAGCTATTTAACTATTCTCTGCCTGTGGCATTAGAGCAAATTATAGATGCTTTGGGGAATTTTGAATATCCCTGGACATTTGAGTGAAGAGTCTCTGGAATGTGTGTCAGTCTTTGCTAGTGACAGGAATTGCCGCTCTTAAAGCTACAAGCACTTCAGCCACTGAAATGCCCATGCCAGCTACTGTACCCCCCTAGACAGATTCTGCAACTACGTCAGTTCTTATAACAGATACAATAGCTACTGCACCCCCCTCAACAGACTCTGCAGCAACTCCAGTTCCTGACTTGGATACTGCAGCCACTACAACTGCAACATCAGTTACTGCATCCACTCAAACCCCCACAACATGTGATGTGGCCATTCAGACTTGAACAGTATTAGTTCACAGAATCACAGAATGTTAGGGATTGGAAGGGACCTCAAAAGATCATCTAGTCCAATCCCCCTGCTGGAGCAGGAACACCTAGATGAGGCTACACAGGAATGTGTCCAGGCCTTAATTTTGCTCTTCGAGATCAAGGTAAATGAACCATTGATACAGGGAATTAACAATTAACTAATTAACACTTAAAGAACTAACACTTAAAGACTTAAAGAACTAACAGAGAGCTAACCCTTTAACCCACATCACTATTGCCTAACCTTGCTTAGCTTTGTGTAACTTATTGTATGAGAAAAAGGAGTTCGCTGACGCCTTGCAAAGATAGTAATCCTTGGGTGCATCCTTGGTGCATCCTTGGGTGAACTAGATAACAGAAACTTGGGCACAGGACAGGGGATATGCCAGTTTTAACCAACTCAGCAGTCTGAGTCCTAACCAACTCATCACACTGGACCAAAGGTGACGGTGTACAGAGAAGAGGACCCGGGTTCATGATCACTGCGCAGGTGCAACTAGGAGGAACCGGAGGTGGAGACTATGGAAATGGTCTCCTGGAACTCATTGTAATAAGAGCTGCCTTCTCGGGGACAGGTTATGAATATGTATAGGCATTCCTAAAACTTTCATGAATATGTAACACTTGACTGCATTTAACCAAGCTCACAGCTACTGTAATTTTACACATGTATTAGGTGAAATTATCCCTCATGTGTCCAGCGCTGTAAATACATACCTTCTTTACAATCTTAAGGGTTGTAAGATCATTTCTGCGCCTCACCATCATGAGTCCATCACCGAATGCACCGTGACATTAAATTGGCATCACGGACAGGATTCTGGGAAACAGAGGAGTGCAGGTAGTGTAGAGGGCTCTGTCTCTTGGAATCAAACCAGAAGATCTCAAAGTGCAAAAGGGGTGTTGCTCTCATGTTGATGAGAATTGTCTGCTAGGGAGAGTGAAGGGGTAATCTTATTTGTTAGTATAACTAAGTTGAGCCTTCCCGTAGCAGATTTTTGGCCCCTTCAACCACTCAGGAAAGAGAAGGGTGATGCAGCAGTTGCTGTGGCTTTTGTAACTAAGTTGTGCCTTCCCATAGTGGGTTTTGCCCCTTCGTAATAAGAATGACTGAAAAGGCTAATAATCGAGATGTGAGAAGTCGAGACTCGTTCTACACACTTTTAGCAGAGTATGGGGCTTGACCCTCCGTACCTGGAGAAGACTGGGCTCATGATAATTGGGCTAATTTACAGAGTGTAGTAGACCGAGTGATTTCTTTATAGACTAAGTCTAAGTTTAGATCAAATAAGGATAAAGCTATAGTCTGTGCTGTCCTAGGAGCTAACCTAGTAGCAGCGATTGAAGATCATCTCAGACGATGTAGTAATGAAAGCAAAATTATAGAATCCCTTGAAAATCTGGTGCAGATTTTGCAAAAAACTACCTTCAGTTTAGAACAACAATTAGAAAAAGAGAAGGAAGAAAATAGCTTATTAAAAAAAATATTTAAAAAACACAGGAGTGCTGAGAGAGTGGGAGCTAGAAGAGAAAAGTATCCGACAAATAAATCAAATCAATGAGGAGCATACTGACCCTCACATTACAAGTAAGCAAACACCTTACACTGACACTGAGCTGACCAAACTAAAGAAAGAGTGTGGTCACCTCCCTAAAGAATCTGAAATGGAGTACGTGTGACACGTATCCCTAACTGGGGGAGAACCCCTGGCAATCACTGGCACACCCAATCAATTGCTAGAAAGTGTACACAAAGCAGCCTGCTTGCAAATGATACATGAAAGAAAATTGATTCCCGAATATGAATCCCCAATGATGCTGCCAGTGAATCCTGACATGATAACTCCCTTGATAAGGGGACTTCCAGAGTCTCTCCGAGAAACAGGAAAACTAGAACCTCCATTCCCTAGTAGTGGGCAGGGGGATGGAGGATGGATTTATATCCAACAGCTCACACACACAAAGAGGGGAGATTTATTGATCACGGCTATAGTGGGTCCTAAGCATGCACTTGTAACCTTTTTAATCGATGCCAGTGCACAGATTTCTGCTCTGAAGGAAGAAGATGCTAAAAGGTGTGGGGTTTCTCCCTTGAAGTGACATTTTTGCGTCCTCAGTGCCTTACAGTCCACAGAACAATACCCCCTTCCCCTGGGTGCCAAGAAAGGTATCAAACCGGTTATACAAGAAATGTGAGAACAAAGAGTGGTAATAAATGCCCATTCTCTTTTTAACTCCCAGTGTGCCTGGGAGAAAAGTTTGTTCGTTGCTAGCCTGACTCTAGTAGAAGTAGAGAAGATTGCATGACAACAGCCGATCGTATTAAGAAGCTCATTTAAAATAATAAAAACAGTCACTTCTGGGGCCCGTACCCCTGATGAGGTGGTCCAGGAAGCCTCAGTATGAAAGTGGTATGCTCAGATTGAACACTATTGTAACATTTTCTCAATATCTGAAGGAACTTTAAAAAACCTAGCTATACAAGCTGTGGGATGGGTAGCTTCTCATCAGGTAGATGGGGGATCCGCAGAAAATGGAATAACTGAGCTGATGAGTTAGCAAGACTGGCCCCCGTACAAAAGGACCAAATTTCAGAAGACTGGGAACGCTTGTTAGAATGGTTACATGTAAAATGCAAACACACTGGAGCTAAAGGCTTGTATCATGAAGCCCTGGTCAGCAAACAATGTCGAAGACAGCTTGAAAGGCACCCTTTAGAAGACAACCCTCTACATTTAAGGGAGGGTAAAGGTTTGTGGGATATCTGGCAGGTGGATTATTTTAGCCCCTTTAAGCAAACAGGAGGTAAACATTTTGTGCTGGTGGGGGGGAATAACCCCAGAATTGGTCCAAACTGAAGCTTTTGGCAGGGCTACAGGTGAAAACACTGTGAAACAATTGTGAGAATGGTTTGGAACTTTTCCAAAACCACAAGCTGCACCCCCGGATAATTGTATCATTTTAATTATTCTTGCCTCAAGGAGACGAGCCCTGTTTGTTTTCCTTTTTGCAGAAGAACTCTGAGGGAAACAGAGAATAACACAAATCATTCATTAATCGAATCTGAAGGCCTAAATTTTTAAAATGACCAATAGTATAAGCTGCTAATGCTTTTCTACATCTTTTCACTTACCTACTGTAGTAATTGAATGGGAGTGGGATAGTAAAGATTAAGTTAAAGACCTAACTGGTGTGTTGGGGACAGGATTGGAAGTCTTAAATGGTATTGATTCAGAAATATTAATGAATAAATTGGCTACCAGAAGTAAATATAAAAGACACACTTAGTGTGGTCCAAAATAACCTTTCTTTGGCTCTCAGTTGTACTCAGGCACAACTGTGGATGCAATCAGTAGCCACCTCAATCATAAGAGAAGCCACTTTACTTTAGTTTACTTTAGTAAACTTCACTTATAACCCCATCACAAACACAGCCACGACCTTTGTGTTAACCATACACAATGCTTCAATATACATAATTTACCCTATCATTGCATTAGGATTGAACCACAACAGAACTATACTCTATCCTTTCGAACACAGAGTATGGGTCCAAAAAGTAGAGGAAAAATGGCAAACTGTCAATTTAGAATCTTGTATTGTGCGAGAACAGCAAGGATTCATCTGTGAAAGTAATACAATCAGTGCTCAAGACATTTGTCTGAACACTGAGCAGAATTTTTGTCATTTTGAGATTCGTCCTGACAATCAAGAAACTGTATTAGTGTATATTGGCAAAGGTTGTGTGTGCTTGAGGACTGCTTGTAACTCTATATTAGTAGATACAGTGATGGTAAATATTAGAAATCATTCAAATTTTTGTGTTTGTAATTTTGTTAAAATTACTGGATGTGATTTTTCTTATTTAGCACCAGTTATATCTCATCAACTTATACAATCTAATGATACACCGATTTACAAATTACTACCTACACCTGTCAGGATGAATCTCACATTGGTAAAGCAATTGTTGCAACACCACGACTTGATCAAGATCTTGGAAGAAGTTCAAGTAAATGGACAGAAAACCTTGATAACCGTTCACCACAATGCTGAAGAAATTCACCGTGTGTTGAGTAGAAAAAGATGTTGAACATAAGTGGTGGGACACGCTTTTTGGGTGGTCACCTACTGCTACAGGCATCCTGAACAAGTTGTGTCACTCCATAGTTGTTCTCTTAGTATTAGTTTTGATAGGTTTTGTTCTGTCCGCCATATTGCATGTTTTAAATTGGAATTTGGTAAAGCGTTTGACACATTTAACATCTGTACTTAATGCACATAATTTGTTTAGTGTACCCTCCAATGTAGACATCCCTAAAACCATTGATACAAAGCGGATCACGTGGATATAAACCACTTTTCCTTTTCTTCCTCTATACCTCTCTTTGAGGATTGTGTTACTGCCACAAGCTCCTGATAATAATGTTCAGCCATGGGGTGGTGCAGGAGTCAGTCCAAAGAACAGTATCTGCTTGAACATTGCCATCAAGAACAGATGGACAACGACTTGGAGAGAGGCCTGAGGAAAAAAACTGTGTTATACAGGTCTCTCCGATCTGGGGACAATAGCTGTTGTCCAGAAGATGGATTTCCACCTGCTGCTTCAGCCAAACCTGCCCCCCCACCTCCTCCCTGTTACTAAGACCAATGAAGAAGAGCATGCGCAGAGGCTCGCCGAGGGTCTTGAGGTCACCCAAAGGACCAGAAAGAGACCCCTGAACGTGAGACCACAAAGGCGCAGACAGGTTCTGGCAGGTGAAGCGGAGATTCTTCGAGCCTGTGCAGTTAAGCCTGGATTGCAAAACAAAGGCGGAGATTGGCCTCGACCCATGGGAGTGAGGGGGGGTGAAGAAGCATAAAAGATGGTTCCTGACTGGACATTGTTGAGGTCTCCCCACCAAAGGATCACGGATCACGACAGAGGACTGGCAGGATGCTGTTTGGGACCTGGGACCATAGGGATGCCTTTGGACCCGTGATGGTAACCAACCCTCTTTCCCCCTTTCCTTTTTCTTTCCCTTTTTCTCTTTCTCTATCGCATGCCACTTTATGGGCAAAATAATAAAGTAACACTGTTTGATTGAATTAAAACCCCTTGGCATTTTGGTTGTCTAATTTTGCGCTTCGAGATCAAGGTAAACGAACCATCATGAGTCCATTACTGAATGGACCGTGACAGTACCCCAAAGACAGTTTTAGGCAGACAACAAGTTCCAAAATAGACTTTATTCTGGCCAGAAAAGTGCAGCCAACAAACCAACTGTCCTGGTTTTGTTAAAAACAAGTTTCTCTTTTAGTGAATTTGCCTGTCAGCTAAAGCCTTCATGTTAGCTGCATTTTCCTGGAGAACCCAACACGTGTTTTGGTTAAACCTAGCAATGGAATGCAAACTTATTGATAAGCATGGATGGACATCTCACGAGAGGGGCAACGAGAAAACTGATGACCGAGAGACTGACCAACGGTGTATAACATTCCATTCACGTGAATACTTCATATAAAAGTGGGAGATCACGAGGATCTCAGCCCCTTTTTCCCCCTTTTCCCTTTTTCCTCATGGCTGACATTAGGAGAGGACCTTGCTGGTCGTCCCTGCGAACTGAGGCCTAGTGACAGACTGAATCCAGCTCCGGTTGGCTACAGAGTCTAATCCAGGACTTTGGGTGCTGGCTCTGCAGTTGCTGAGACTTACAAGATTGGTTTTGTATATTTTGTATTATTTTCTCTATTCTTATTAGTAGCATTAGTAAAACATCTTTAACTTTTCCAACTCTCTTCTCTCTGTCCTTCTTTCCCTCCCGATCGCCTGTCCTGAGTGGGAAGGGGGGAGAGGGAGGGACAAAAGGGGGAAGTGGGGGGGAGAAGAGGTTAACAATACATCTGCCAGGGTTTGATTGTCACCCCGCAATCTTAACCCTCGACAGACAATTGGCGCCCAACGTGGGGCAAGAGAAAGGGGTAAATTTGAAGATTTTTGACTTTTCTACTGCTCTGACGTACCTTTCAATTTTCTTGGCACGGTGCCAACTCATAGAGTTGTGATACTCGTGCGTCTGCTTGCTTTGGATATTTTTTAGTGATATTAAGGCAAAGTGAATTACATTGATTTAAAAATGTTATGGCAAAAGTTGTATCAGTTATTTTCTACATTGTGCTCGCTGATCCCATATCTGTGTTGGTGTTTCTTTCTGAATCGAAGTATTCATTATACAACAACAAGAAACTGGACAGCGGTCATGATGATTCTGTGTGGTTTGGCATTGGTTTATTTCATTATACTGCAGCCGCTAATGAATTTCTACTCGCTTCTGCTTTACCTTGAAAAACCTCCAGGAGAGATTAAAGAGCAGAATGGCTCTATATTTGCTAATTGGTCAAGCGAATCTTTAGAAAGGCTGACTAACAATACTTTTGTGTTTTCACTAGGACAGTTTGCAAATGTTTTAGAGAACTTTGAATATCCTTGGAGCTTTGATAGAACTGTGATGGTGTTATCTGGTTTGCTGAATGTGTGTCAGTTTGTGTTACTGTTAAGAGAAATGAGGTTCAATAGGAGGTTTGCGTCTCTTCTTAGTCTTGAGATTTGCGGTGCGTCTTCGGAAGCTTTAGCAAAAAGCACTCCTAGCCGCTCGAGAAAAGGCAAAACAGCCAAAGCTGCTGCTGCTGCAGCCACTGCCCCCCCAACTGCGGCTTCACAGGCTGAAGCTACAGCTCCTACGCAGAGCTCCTCTGCCAAGGTCGCTGCAGATAACGTTACTTCTCTAGCCTCAAAGGCTAACAAGGCAGCTCACTGTTGCTGCTGTAACCACAGCAATCACTGTGACAGTCATTCAGACTCTGAAAATGAATCAAATGATGGTGAACCCATATCAGCATCAGTTGCCGGTTGTAAGAAAGTCACTAGAAAGACTACCCATGCAGCAGGTGATGGCACAGGGCCAACATCAACCCAAGGGGCATCATCAGGACAGGGTGGAGATGAAGTGACCACCACTCGGTCCTTTTCTCCAGGTGAGCTGAGAGATCTGCGAAAAGACTTTAGTCGTCGTGAAGGCGAGAATATTTTAACCTGGCTGCTGCGATGCTGGGACAATGGGGCAGAAACAATTGAATTAGAAGGTGGTGAAGCCAGGCAGCTGGGATCTCTGTCAAAAGATTCCACCATTGATAGGGCAATTTCAAGAGAGTCTAATGCCGCTGCTCTCTGGACCCGACTCCTGGCAGCTATGAAAGTCAGATTTCCCTACAAGGAAGATTGTATATCCACGTTAGGGAAATGGAATACTATGGAGAGAGGTATCCAGTTCCTGAGAGAATTAGCTGTGTGAGAGATCATCTATCTAGGACCAAACAGCCAAGAGGGGACAGACCCAGAGAGAATCAATTGTACAAAATCTATGTGGCGCAGATTTGTACAAAGTGCACCACCTGCATATGCTAAGTCATTGGCAGGAATGGTCTGGTCAGCTAGAGGTGTACAAGAAATTAATGAAGTGATTGAGCAGCTCCGGTACTTGGAGGACAGCCTTGCTGGTTCTCTACGGGCTTGTGTCTCTTCTGTGGAGAAACTGTGTGAAAAATCTGATGACCGGTTTGAAAAGCTGTTGCAAGAAATCAAAGAGCTCAGAGAAGAATCGTACCGTTCACGATCTGCACAAACCTATGTTTCAGCTGTTAGGAGAAGGGGTTTCCAATCTCGAGAGAGAGGGCAGAGACAGCCCACAAAAAGAGGTTCACTGTGGTTCTTCCTACATGAGCAGGGAGAAAACATGAATAAGTGGCATGGAAGGCCTACCTCAGAACTTCAAGAACGAGTACGTGAGATAAAAGGAAAAACTCCTAGGAAGGTGGCTGCTCCAGTTTACAAAAGGGGCAGAAGAGATTCTGATACTCTTGAAGGAACCTCTAATTCACACCCAGAGACTGTGCAAAACAGGAATTAGAGGTGCCCTGCCTCCAACCAGGTGGAGGAAAGGGATAACAGAGTTTATTGGACTGTACAAATACTATGGCCTGGTACAACACAACCCCAGGAGTACAAAGCTTTAGTGGACACTGGTGCTCAGTGCACAATAATTCCTTCTAATTTTAAAGGAACGCAATCCATCAATATTGTTGGAGTGACTGGGGGATCCCAGGAGCTGACTGTTGTAGAGGCTGAAATGAGCCTAACTGGAAAAAACTGGCAAAAGCATCCCATTGTGACTGGTCCAGATGCTCCGTGCATCCTTGGCATAGACTACCTCAGGAGAGGGTATTTTAAGGACCCAAAAGGGTATAGGTGGGCATTTGGTATAGCAGCTGTGGACACTGAGAAAATTGAACAGCTGTCTGATTTGCCTGGTCTTTCAGATGACCCTTCTGTTGTAGGACTGCTGATGGTTGACGATCAGCAGGTGCCAATTGCTACCACGACGGTGCATCGCTGGCAATACCGCACCGATCGAGACTCTTTGATTCCTATCCAGAAGCTGATCCGTCAATTGGAAAGCCAGGGTGTGATCAGTAAGACTCGCTCACCTTTTAACAGCCCAATCTGGCCAGTGCGAAAGTCTAGTGATGAGTGGAGACTAACTGAAGACTATCGTGGCCTGAATGAAGTTACACCACCACTGAGTGCTGCTGTGCCTGACATACTAGAACTGCAATTTGAACTGGTGTCAAAGGCAGCCAAGTGGTATGCTACAATTGACATTGCTAATGCATTTTTCTCTATTCCTGTAGCAGCAGAGTGCAGGGCGCAGTTTGCTTTCACCTGGAGGGGCATCCAGTATACATGGAATCGCTTGCCCCAGGGGTGGAAACACAGTCCTACCATCTGCCATGGACTGATCCAGACCACGCTGGAGCAAGGTGAAGCTCCAGAACACTTGCAATATATTGATGACATCATCGTATGGGGCGACACAGCGAAAGAAGTCTTCGAGAAAGGTGAGAGAATAATTCAGATTCTTTTGGATGCTGGTTTTGCCATAAAACGAAGCAAGGTCAAGGGACCTGCACAAGAGATCCAGTTTTTAGGAATAAAATGGCAAGATGGCCGTCGTCAGATCCCAATGGATGTGATCAACAAAATTGCAGCAATGTCTCCACCTACTCATAAAAAGGAGACACAGACTTTCTTGGGCGTTGTAGGTTTTTGGAGAATGCATATTCCTGACTACAGCCACATTGTGAGCCCTCTCTATCGAGTGACTCGTAAAAAGAACCAATTTGAGTGGGGCCCTGAACAACAACAAGCCTTTGAACAAATTAAGTGTGAGATAACTCATGCGGTGGTCCTTGGACCAGTCCGAACTGGACTAGATGTTAAAAATGTGCTCTACACCGCAGCCGGAGATACTGGACTTACCTGGAGCCTCTGGCAGAAAGCACCAGGAGAAACCCGAGGTCGACCCTTAGGTTTTTGGAGTCGAGGATACAAAGGATCTGAGGCCAACTATACTCCAACTGAAAAGGAGATACTAGCCGCATATGAAGGAGTTCGAGCTGCTTCAGAAGTGATCGGCACTGAAGCACAGCTCCTCCTGGCACCTCGACTGCCGGTGCTGAGCTGGATGTTCAAGGGGACGGTTCCCTCTCCACATCATGCAACCGAAGTTACATGGAGTAAATGGATTGCACTGATCACACAACGAGCTCGAATTGGAAGTCTGAACCGTCCAGGGATATTAGAAGTGATTACAGAATGGCCAGAAAGCAAAGACTTTGGGATGTCTCCAGATGAGGAGGAAGTAAAACGTGCTGAAGAAGCACCACCATATAATACGCTTTCAGAGACTGATAAGCAGTATGCACTGTTCACAGATGGATCCTGTCGTCTTGTAGGAAAACATCGAAGGTGGAAAGTTGCTGTGTGGAATCCCACACGACAAGTTACAGAAGCCACTGAAGGACAAGGTGAATCCAGTCAGTTTGCAGAAGTGAAAGCCATCCAGCTGGCTTTGGACATTGCTGAATGAGAGAAGTGGCCAATACTTTATCTCTATACTGACTCATGGATGGCAGCAAATGCCTTATGGGGGTGGCTACAGCAATGGAAGAAAAGCAACTGGCAGCGCAGAGGTAAACCCATTTGGGCTGCCACACTGTGGCAAGACATTGCTGCTCAGCTAGAGAGCCTGCCTGTGAAAGTTCGTCATGTAGATGCTCATGTGCCTAAAAGTCGAGCCACTGCGGAACATCTAAACAACCACCAAGCAGATCAAGCTGCTAAGATTAAAGTATCTGAGGTGGACTTGGACTGGCAACATAAAGATGAACTTTTCCTAGCTCGGTGGGCCCATGATGCTTCAGGGTATCAAGGTAGAAATGCAACATACAAATGGGCTCGTGATCGAGGGGTGGATTTAACTATGGACACTATTTCACAGGTTATTCATGAATGTGAAACTTGCGCCGAAATCAAACAAGCAAAACGGTTAAAACCTGTATGGTATGGGGGGCGATGGTTAAAGTATAAGTATGGAGAAGCTTGGCAGATTGATTATATTACACTTCCACAAACACGTCAAGGTAAGCGTTATGTACTTACAATGGTGGAAGCAACCACTGGATGGTTGGAAACATATGCCGTACCTCATGCTACAGCCCAAAATACTATCTTGGGCCTTGAGAAGCAAGTCCTTTGGCGGCACGGTACGCCAGAAAGAATTGAATCAGACAATGGTACTCATTTCAAAAACAGTATTATAGACAATTGGGCCAAAGAACATGGTATTGAGTGGGTATATCATATTCCATATCATGCACCAGCCTCTGGGAAAATTGAAAGGTACAATGGTTTGTTAAAAACTGCACTAAAGGCACTTGGTGGTGGAACCTTTAAAAACTGGGATTCACATTAAGCAAAAGCCACTTGGTTGGTCAACACTAGGGGATCAACCAATCGAGCCGGGCCTGCCCAATCAGAAATTCTACGTACTGTAGAAGGAGATAAAGTCCCTGTAGTACACATGAAAAATATCTTAGGAAAGGCAGTCTGGGTTACTCCTGCCTCAGGCAAAGGCAAACCTATTCGTGGGATTGTTTTTGCCCAGGGACCTGGCAGCACCTGGTGGGTGATGCTTAAGGATGGAGAAGTTCAGTGTGTACCTCAAGGGGATATCATTTTAGGTGAAAATATGCAATGTTGAACTGTATGATGTGAATTGCCGCACTAACAATGTTTAATAAGTGTCTTTCAGATCAAGACAATGGTGATGAAACTAGAGCTAGCTTCTTCAAGTGGCGCCCGACACCTTCTTCGAAGTTGGTGTCCTTAACCCACAAACAGTGGTCATGAGATGCACTTGTACCATTTTTCCTGCCCTGGGAGACTGTTGTGACAAAATGAACTTAATGAATTTTTCAAAGGATGGTCCACTGATGTAGTGGCAGAGCCCCCCCCGCCCCAGGGGGATGGGGTTGTCGCCAGCCTGGCTGAGAGGTGAAGCCAGAGACAAAAGAGACTAAAGGAGCACCATTAGAAGGTAACAATGAGTGAGCAATCGCCGGACACATGCGTGCAGAGCGCGTGGACAGTACATGCAGCCTATCATGTTATTGTATAACACGAGTTACAACCAATCACGTTGTTGTAAGGCGCGTGGACAGGGCAGCTTTGCTATAAAGCTAGCCCGGTCCGACAATAAAGCGAACTCTGTGAACATCATATTGGTGTGTCAGGTTCCGTGGCTCGCATGGATAAAGCAACACTTTGGTGACCCCGACGTGATACTTCGTATCGAAGCAAGATCGCCGGAAGTGAAGACGCGAGGACGCCACCTGGGGGCGACACCAGCCCAGCGCTCA
Organism: Patagioenas fasciata; assembly: GCF_037038585.1. Classification (NCBI taxonomy): domain Eukaryota; kingdom Metazoa; phylum Chordata; class Aves; order Columbiformes; family Columbidae; genus Patagioenas; species Patagioenas fasciata. The sequence goes on from NC_092559.1 coordinate 24,116,364, forward strand.
ATCATAGCGGAAAGTAGGCCTACGAAGAAGCAGGTGGCATGGGAAACACGGCATCCGTGGAAGAAAAAATAATAGTGAGAAGTATTCTGCAGCTGGCTGCAAGAACAGGAAGAATTTTGGAAAAAGACGCGGTGGAGCGCCTTTTACTATTCGCCCAGCGTAAGGGCTGTGTTCGTTCGACGGACGAATTTTTTTCTCCCAGTACATGGGAGGACATAGGGACCGAACTATGGGAAGCGGTTACAAGGGGGAGCCGCGAGGCTTGCGATCTCGCCGGACCCTGGCGGGAGGTCAGGCAGCTAATGCAGGAAGTCTCAGAGGAGCCGGAGCTGTGTGCCGTCCCCTCGGAGCCGCCCGCCGCGAGCTGCCCACCCTCCGAGAACTCCGAAGAATCAACACCGCTGGTATGTCCCGTATCAGATCTGGAGTTCTGGGGCGGAGAGCAAATTATACCCTCTGCGCCCGTTGAGCCATTGCCTGGCTCCGACAACGAATGGCAGCAACCGGCAAGTTTCAACAAGCCAGGACAAGTTAATCCAGCCGACGTGCCTTTGCCGGAGGACCCGATGGAACACCAGGACGGAGCACCGCAGAATCGCCCTGAGTTCCAGGAGGAGAGCCACGTGCAGAGCCTGAAGGACTTACTGAGACGGCAGGAGAGCCAGATACAAGAAGTTCTAGAAGCTATGAAACGACTAGATGGCGGTAACAGTAAAACTTCGCGGTTAATAGCATATAAAAAGGCGTCAGATGCAATTAAGGACGGGCTGGAGGCAATTGGCAGGGAATGTGAAAAACGGGGAAAACAGGAAAGGGAGGGGGTGGAATTAGACCTCACTCCGGAGGAGCTCCGTATCAAAAGGGAGCGAATACAAAAATGGGCTAGACAATGTGTTGAAGATGGGATGTGGTCTGTAAGAGAAGCAGATGAATATTTGAGAGCGCGATATGGAAAAGGGCTGGAGACTGGGTTAGCAGATCGGTTTGCAAATATGCGCCGACTTACTGATCCACAGGGAAACACAAGGGAATTGTATAGCAGTGATAATAATGATAATTTGGGTGCTGCCCCTGTGCATCAGGGTAGAGATATTCCTCGAGATCATTCTTATAATGCAGGGCAACGTTGGCAAGGAGTAATCAGAGATGCAACTATTGAAGGGATCATGTTACCTGGTAGTATTACAGCAGTGCCAGTGCACATAGATAATAGAGGACAAAGGCAGTGGTCGCCTTTTGATTGGAAAACGGTTAAGCAATTGCAAAGTGCAGTTATGCAATATGGTACGGATAATAAGCATGTGATGCAGCTAATCAATTCATTTTTCAAGGAGCAAGTACTAACTCAAACAGATATTAGGGCGTTGATGGAGTTATTGCTTCCTCCAACGGGGTATTTGCTGTTCTTGGACAAGTGGCAGGGGAAAGTGGAATTGGCAGTATTAGAAAATGTTCGTTTACCAGCTGATGATCCGTTGCGGTTAGCTAGCATGGACCAGTTACTGGGTCGTGGGCAATATGCGGATGGTGCTACTCAGGCAGCACTTCATCCAAGGATTTTGCAGCAAACGCAAGGGCTTGCCTTGGCGGCAGTGAAAGAATTGCCAAATAGAGGTAACCCTGTGCCACCCTATTCTACAATAGAGTGGGATCCTGGGGAACCATATATGACATTTGTGGATCGTTTAAAAGAAGTGATAGATGCCTCTCCTAACTTGACTCCAGAGGCAAAAGCTGCTGTGGGGAAAGATTTGGCTATGATGAATGCAAACACCCAATGCCAACAGATATTAGCCGGTTTGGGAAAAACTGCTTCTTTAGCAGAGATGGTGGAAGCTCGCACACAGGTACCGATTATGCAACAGGAGGTAGAAAAAGCAAAAATACATGCTCAAGCCCACGCTGCAGCCTTGGCTGCAGCACTTAAGCCTGCAATGAAAGGCCGAAGCCCTTCTTGTGGCCTAGCATGTTTTACTTGCGGACAGACAGGACATCTTAAAAGAAACTGCCCTCAATATGCTTAGCAGCATTGCAAAAATGGCATAACTCTCCAGTTAATCTGGTAACAGATTCTCTTTATGTTGTGGGAATTGTACAAAGAATACATAGAGCACTTTTGCAGCGAGTTTCCAATTCCTTGTTGTTTGAAGCATTGTTAGATTTGTGGAACGTATTAGATTATAGGACAGCACCAGTATTTATCATGCATATAAAAAGCCATACTAACATACCAGGTGGTCTAGTAGAAGGAAACAGCACCATAGACAAACTTGTGGCAGTAGCAGATATATCCCCTTTTGAACAAGCCAGACAAGCTCACGAATTCTTTCATCAATCCTCAGCAGCACTCCGAAAGCAGTTTACAATTACAAAGGAACAAGCTCGAGCCATTATTGCAGCTTGTCCTGATTGTGCCCGCATAGTCCCTCTCCAACAAAAGGGAGTAAATCCTCGGGGCTTGCAGCCAGGTCAGTTATGGCAAACTGATATTACTGAATTTGCACCATTTGGCAGACAAAAGTACATTCATGTCTCCATAGATACCTGTTCAGGACTGCTGTGGGCTACAGCCTTGACCTCAGCAAATGCAAAGGCAGTAAAACGTCATTTACTACAAGCTTTTGCTGTCATGGGTGTCCCTACACAAATCAAAACAGATAATGGTCCTGCATACCACTCTGACAGACTTGCAGCCTTCCTCACCCAGTGGAAGGTACAGCACCTGTTTGGAATCCCTTATAATTCTACTGGCCAAGCAATTATTGAGCGTGCACACCGTGCATTAAAAAATCTTTTGTCTGTTTTGAAAAAACAAGGGGGAATTGGTGTGAGCCCAGAAGAGGTATTGATGAAGGCATTGTATGTGCTGAACTGGCTTAATCCTAAAAGTGAAACTGAAATGGAACCAATTGTTATGCACCATATCAAAAATGTCAAAGATTTTTCCGAAAATGTGCCTAAGGTTAGTGTGTTTAATCCGACAACACAACAATGGGAAGGTCCTATGTCACTAATAACCTGGGGAAGGGGATATGCTTGTGTTTCTACAGGTAACCACAAAAATTCATGGATCCCAGCAAAGTGGGTGAGACCTTGGCTAGCTAACAGAGAAGAAACCGATTGCAGTGATGACAACCCTTAACCTCAGACATGTTATCGCTTTAAGCAACGAATGTAGCCAATGTTGAGAATACCACTTTGTAAAACAGAGCAGCAATTAATGTTTTGTTATTGGACATGTTCACAGTTATGAAGAGTTTGATTGTATGTGTTGTTTGAACTTAAAAGTTAAAAAGATAGAAGATTTGCAGAACAAGAAAATAACAGAAGATATTGGGTTTTTTGGGGTGAATGCCTTGTTTGGTTAAAAGGAATATTGAAAACAGGTTTGTTCTTGTTAATTGTAATTGTATTAGCCTTAATGTTCTTACCCTGTATTTCACACTGTATTTAAAGCATGATACGGCGTATTGTTAATATAAAATAAAAGAGGGGGAGATGTAGTGGCAGAGCCCCCCCCGCCCCAGGGGGATGGGGTTGTCGCCAGCCTGGCTGAGAGGTGAAGCCAGAGACAAAAGAGACTAAAGGAGCACCATTAGAAGGTAACAATGAGTGAGCAATCGCCGGACACATGCGTGCAGAGCGCGTGGACAGTACATGCAGCCTATCATGTTATTGTATAACACGAGTTACAACCAATCACGTTGTTGTAAGGCGCGTGGACAGGGCAGCTTTGCTATAAAGCTAGCCCGGTCCGACAATAAAGCGAACTCTGTGAACATCATATTGGTGTGTCAGGTTCCGTGGCTCGCATGGATAAAGCAACACTCTGATTAATTACTCCTGTGTATATATGTACATATGTGTATATATATATATATAGTAGTAGTGATGAATTAGATTGTATTGATAGATTGTATTAATAAGGTTTAAGTATTCAGTGAATGTCATATTATAAGGGGTGGAATGTCCTGGTTTTGTTAAAAACAAGTTTCTCTTTTAGTGAATTTACCTGTCAGCTAAAGCCTTCATGTTAGCTGCATTTTCCTGGAGAACCCAACACATGTTTTGGTTAAACCTAGCAATGGAATGCAAACTTATTGATAAGCACGGATGGACATCTCGCGAGAGGGGCAACGAGAAAACTGATGACCGAGAGACTGACCAATGGTGTATAACATTCCATTCACGTGAATACTTCATATAAAAGTGGGAGATCACGAGGATCTCATCCCTTTTTCCCCCTTTTCCCTTTTTCCTCATGGCTGACATTAGGAGAGGACCTTGCTGGTCGTCCCTGCGAACTGAGACCTAGTGACAGACTGAATCCAGCTCCGGTTGGCTACAGAGTCTAATCCAGGACTTTGGGTGCTGGCTCTGCAGTTGCTGAGACTTACAAGATTGGTTTTGTATATTTTGTATTATTTTCTCTATTCTTATTAGTAGCATTAGTAAAACATCTTTAACTTTTCCAACTCTCTTCTCTCTGTCCTTCTTTCCCTCCCGATCGCCTGTCCTGAGTGGGAAGGGAGGAGAGGGAGGGGCAAAAGGGGGACGTGGGGAGGAGAGGAGGTTAACAATACACCTGCCAGGGTTTTTGTTGTCACCCCACAATCTTAACCCTTGACAGATAATTGGCGCCCAACGTGGGGCAAGAGAAAAGGGTAAATTTGGAGATTTTTAGCTTTTCTACTGCTCTGATGTACCTTTCAATTTTCTTGGCACGATGCCAACTCATAGAGTTGTGATACTCGCGCGTCTGTTTGCTTCGGATATTATTTAGTGGTATTAAGGCAAAGCGAATTACATTGATTTAAAGATGTTATGGCATAAGTTGTATCAGTTATTTTCTACATTGTGCTCACTGATTCCTTATCTGTGTTGGTGTTTCTTTCTGAATCGAAGTATTCATTATATAACAACAAGAAACTGGACAGCGGTCATGATGATATTGTGTGTTTTGGCACTGGTTTATTTCATTACACTGCAGTCGCTAATGAATTTCTACTCGCTTCTGCTGTACCTTGAAAAGCCTCTGGGAGAGATTAAACAGCAGTACGGCTATGTGTTTGCTAACTGGTCAAGCGAATCTTTAGAAAGGGTGACTAACCATACTTTTGTCTTTTCACTGAGACAGTTTGCAAATGTTTTACACAACTTTGAATATCCTTGGAGCTTTGATAGAACTGTGATGGTGCTATCTGGTTTGCTGAATGTGTGTCAGTTTGTGCTTCTGTTAAAAGAAATGAGGTTCAATAGGAGGTTTGCATCTCTTTTTAGTCCTGGGATTTGCGATGCGTCTTCGGAAGCTTTAGCAAAAAGCACTCCGAGCCACTCGAGTAAAGGCAAAACAGTGAAAGCTGCTGCTGCAGCCACTGCCCCCCCAATCGCAGCTTCACAGGCTGAAGCTACAGCTTCTACACAGAGCTCCTCTGCCAAGGTTGCTGCAGATAACATTACCTCTCCAGCCTCAAAGGCTAACAAGGCAGCCCCCCCTTCTTCACACACTGCTCACTGTTGCTGCTGTAACCACAGCAATCACTGTGACAGACATTCAGACTCTGGAAATGAATCGAATGATGGTGAACCCATATCAGCATCAGTTGCCGGTTTTAAGAAAGTCACTAGAAAGACTACTCGTGCAGCAGGTGATGGCACAGGGCCAACATCAACCCAAGGGGCACCATCAGGACAGGGAGGAGATGAAGTGACCACCACTCGGTCCTTTTCTCCAGGTGAGCTGAGAGATCTGCGAAAAGACTTTAGTCGTCGTGAAGGTGAGAATATTTTAACCTGGCTGCTGCGATGCTGGGACAATGGGGCAGAAACAATTGAATTAGAAGGTGGTGAAATCAGGCACTGGGATCTCTGTCAAAAGATTCCACCACTGATAGGGCAATTTCAAGAGACTCTAATGCCACTACTCTCTGGACCCGACTCTTGGCAGCTATGAAAGTAAGATTTCCCTACAAGGAAGATTGTATATCCAAGTTAGGGAAATGGAATACTATGGAGAGAGGTATCCAGTTCCTGAGAGAATTAGCAGTGCGAGAGATCATCTATTTTGGACCAGACAACCAAGAGGGGACAGACCCAGACAGAATCAATTGTACACGACCTCTGTGGCGCAGATTTGTACAAAGTGCACCACCTGCATATGCTAAGTCATTGGCAGGAATGGTCTGGTCAGCTAGAGGTGTACAAGATATTACTGAAGTGATTGACCAGCTCCGGAACTTTGAGGACAGCCTTGCTGGTTCTCTGTGGGCTTGTGTCTCTGCTGTGGAGAAACTGTGTGAAAAATCTGATGACCGGTTTGAAAAGTTGTTGCAAGAAATCAAAGAACTCAGAGAAGACACGTACCATTCACGACCTGCACAAACCTATGTTTCAGCTATTAGGAAAAGACGTTTCCAATCTCGAGAGAGAGGGCAGAGACAGCCCACAAAAAGAGGTTCACTGTGGTTCTTCCTACATGAGCAGGGAGAAAACACGAATAAGTGGCACGGAAGACCTACCTCAGAACTTCAAGAACGAGTACGTGAGATAAAAGGAAAAACTCCTAAGAAGGTGGCTGCTCCAGTTTACAAAAGGGGCAGAAGACATTCTGATGCTCTTGAAGGAACCTCTAATTCACACCCAGAGACTGTGCAAAACAGGAATTAGAGGTGCCCTGCCTCCAACCAGGTGGAGGAAAGGGATAACAGAGTTTATTGGACTGTACTTGCACTGAAATCAAACAAGTGAAACGGTTAAAGCCTGTATGGTATGGGGGGTGATGGTTAAAGTATAAGTATGGAGAAGCTTGGCAGATTGATTATATTACACTTCCACTGTTGGGAAGTAAAATGTGGGAAAGCAAGATGTGCAGTTCCAGCCATCTGGATGATAAAGAAAGATCAATACTAACATGACCATCCGGATGGTCGAAGACATAATACTAACATAATAATATGTAAAGGGCCTTGGACAGATTACTTTGAAGTACATTTCTCGTAACTGTAAAAAGTTATAGCCCAAACTCGTGAGAATGGTATCTCGGGCCAGATAACCGCCCCCAAGTGCATGGGATGTGTGAATGTCCTTGGGCCTGGTCTGTGAATGAGTGGAAAAACAAGTGAGACAAATATCACATGAATTTAGTGTGTTCTTAATAACAATTAGTGGAAAAACACCTTTTTGTAAACATCTTAGCATCTTAGTCCAGACCTGTACCTGTAAATCCTATGGTCAATGGTGAATAAAGAAGGTAGCCTAAGCCTAGGCCTAGGTCAGCTCTCTGCCTGGCCAGGCTCTGCACTCCTTCCTGAACAAGATCTTTGCCTCTGCATGAATTTCTGTCTGCGTCCTGGTATGCGTTGTTCCTAATCGCCGCGTTCCACAAACACGTCAAGGTAAGCACTATGTACTTACAATGGTGGAAGCAACCACTGGATGGTTGGAAACATATGCCGTACCTCATGCTACAGCCCGAAATACTATCTTGGGCCTTGAGAAGCAAGTCCTTTGGTGACACGGTACGCCAGAAAGAATTGAATCAGACAATGGTACTCATTTCAAAAACAGTATTATAGACAATTGGGCCAAAGAACATGGTATTGAGTGGGTATATCCTATTCCATATCATGCACCAACCTCTGGCAAAATTGAAAGGTACAGTGGTTTGTTAAAAACTACATTAAAGGCACTTGGTGGTGGAACCTTTAAAAACTGGGATTCACATTAAGCAAAAGCTACTTGGTTGGTCAACACTAGGGGATCAACCAATTGAGCCGGGCCTGGTCAATCAGAAATTCTTCGTACTCTAAAAGGAGATAAAGTCCCCAGAGTGGTTTGTCCCATATTGAGTGCACACCCCTGGGCTGGCATTCTAAACAATCTAAACCGTCCTCGACACCCCCAAAAAGTGATGGATGTCCTACCCTGTCGGGCAGAGGGGGGAGACCCAAGACAGCCCCTGCCCTATCACTGTTGGGTAGAGGTAGGGGACCAAAAAGATGATGAGGGTTAGAAGCAAGTTCCAGTTTGGTGCCACGGGCAACCCCCCTCCCTAACTGCTTTGCTTCTCCAGATGCTCCTCCGTAATAAGTTCGAGGCCCTGGATCTTGAAGAAGAGGTAGGTGAGGATGTGGTGCAAGGCCCACCTACGAGGTCACATAGGAAGAGGTAGTTGACTCCACGCCTCAAGACTGCCTCTGATAAGAAAGAAAGAAGGGTAATTGCAGTAGGCGATTTCCTTCTGGGAGGAACAGAGGGCCCAACATACAGAGTTGACCCTCATCATAGGGAAGTTTGTAGTCTACCAGGAGCCCGTATCAGGGATATCACCAAGACACTTCCCTACCTGGTGCACCCAATAGACTACTAGCCACTGCTGATCTTCCAGACAGGTGGGGAGGAAGCTGCATCCCGTAGTCTGAGGGGAATGAAGAAAGATTTCAAGGTCTTGGGAGGGTTGGTGAAAGAGTCTGGGGCACAAGTGATTTTCTCTTCCCTCCTTCCATTTTTGGGTGACTATGTGGGATGGAATAGAAGAATTCAGTCCATAAATTATTCGCTACAAGACTGGTGCTACAGAGAGGACTTCGGATTGTTTGATAATAGCTGGTTTTATAAGACACCAGTCCAGACAGTGATACGTGGGAAAGGTTTATCTCACAGGGGCAAAAGGATACTGGGACAGGAATTAGCAGGGCTCATTTGGAGAGCTTTAAACTAGATTTGATGGGGGATGGGGTTGTAGCTGGGCTTGCACCAGTGGGGCAGCACTGTAGTATTGAGGCCTCCCTAGGGTGAAACTGGTGTACTCAACTCACTCCGTGAAATGCCTGTACACCAATGTGTGCAGCATGGGGAAAAAGCAGGAGGAGTTAGAAACCTGTGTTAGGGCAGGAGATTATGATCTGGTGGCGATTACAGAGACATGGTGGGACAGCTCACATGACTGGAATATGGTCATGGATGGCTATGTCCTTTTCAGGAAAGACAGACCAGCCAGGCGTGGTGGTGGAGTTGCTCTTTATGTGAGAGAGCAACTACAATGTATTGAGTACTGGGGCAGATGAGAAGAGAGTTGAGAGTCTGTGGGTGAAAATTAAGGGGCAGGCTGACAGGGGTGATACTGTTGCGGGTGTCTATTATAGGCCACCAGAGCAGGGTGAGGAAGTTGCCGAGGTCTTCTACAGGCAGCTGAGAGTGGCCTCACAGTCACAGGCCCTGGTTGTCGTGGGGGATTTTAACTTCCCTGATGTTTGCTGGAAGGACTACTCAGCCAGACATCCACAGTGCAGGAAGTTCTTCCAGTGCATTGACCATAACTTCCTGATGCAAATGGTGGATGAGCCAACTAGGAGAGGAGCACTGCTGGACCTCATTCTCATTAACAAGGAGGGTGTGTTTGAAGCAGTAAAGGTTGAGGGATGCCTTGGTTGCAGCTACCATGAAATGGTGGAGTTCAGGATCTCATGTGGCAGAAAGAGAATAGCAAGCAGAATTGCAACCCTGGACTTGAGTAAGGCAAACTTAGGCCTTTACAAGCAATTGCTAGGGGAAATCCCATGGGCAAGGCTGCTTGAAGGTAAAGGGGTCCAAGATAGTTGTTTAGCATTCAAGGACTGTTTTTTCCAAGCTCAAGATCAGAGCATCCCGACACGTAGGAAGTCAAGGAAGGGAGCCAGGAGATCCGTGTGTTTAAGCAGGGAACTGCTGCGCAAGTTCAAGTGGAAGAGGAGAGTTTACAGATCGTGGTAGAAGGGGCTGGCCACTTGGGGAGAATATAAGGCTGTTGTCAGAGGATGTAGGGAGGCAACTAGGAAAGATAAGGCCTCCTTAGAATTCCACCTGACGAGAGGGGTCAAGGACAACAGAAAGAGCTTTTTCAAATACATGGCAGATAAAACTAACACCAGAGGCAATGTAGACCCACTGATGAACGAGGTGGGTGCCCTGGTGGCAGAAGATACAGAGAAGGCAGAGTTACTGAATGCCGTCTTTGTCTCTGTCTACTCTGCCAGAGGCTGTCCTGAGGAACCCTGTACCACTGAGGGCCCAAAGGAAGTCAGGACAATGGTGGAGTCTGCCTTGATTGATGAGGATTGGGTTAGGGAACAATTAAGCAATCTGGACATCCATGAATCCATGAGTCCAGATGGTATGCATCAGTGGGTACTGAGGGAACTGGCTGAAGTTATTGCTAGGCCACTCTCCATCATCTTTGCTAAGTGTTGTGAAATGGGAGAGGTTCCTGAGGACTGGAGGAAAGCAAATGTCACTCCGGTCTTCAAAAAGGGTAAGGAGGACCCGGGTAACTATAGACCAGTCAGCCTCACCTCCATCCCTGGAAAGGTGATGGAACAGCTTATCCTTGGTGCCATCTCAAAGCATATCAAGGATCAGAGGGTCTTTAGGGACAGTCACCATGGCTTCAACCAGTCATGCTTGACCAATCTCATAGCCTCTTATGAGGACATAATGAGGTGGATAGATTGCGGCGATGAGGAACGACGCACACTGGGACACAGACCAAGATGCACACACAGGCAGAGATCTTGTGCAGGAAGGAGCGCAGAGCCGGGCAGAGCAGAGAGCTGAGCCAGGCTGAGGCCCTCTTTATTAGCCTTTGATAATTTATAGGATTTACAGATACGGATCTGGACTATGATGTTTTATCAATAATTGTTATTAAAAACACACCACACTCATATTACGTCTGTTTCAGTTACGTTCCCACTCATTCACAGGTCAGGCCCAATGACATTCAGACATCACATGTACTTGGGGACATTTATCTGGCCCGAGATAACATTCTCACTAGTCTGGGCTATCACTTTTTACAGTTATGAGAAACGTACTTCAGCACAACCTGCCCTTTATATTTTGACTAGTTCCTATGATCTAATTATGTCAGTACTACTTCTTCTTTGACCATCCGGATGGTCATGTTAGTATTCCTTTATCATCCAGGTGGCTAGAACTGCACATCTTGCTTTCCCATGTCTTTGCTTTCCCATATACATGGTGGCAAAGCAGTGGATGTGGTCTACCTTGACTTCTGTAAAGCATTTGGCACAGTCTCACACAGCATCTTGCTGCTAAAATAAGGCAGTGTGGTCTGGACGATCGGGCAGTGAGGTGGACTGTGAACTAGCTGAAGGAAAGAAGCCAGAGAGTCGTGGTCAATAGGGCAGAGTCTAGTTGGAGGCCTGTGTCTAGTGGAGTGCCTCAGGGGTCAATACTGGGGCCTGTATTATTCAATATATTCATCAATGATTTGGATGAGGGAATAGAGTGCACTGTCAGCAAGTTTGCTGATGACACCAAACTGGGAGGAGTGGCTGACACGCCAGAAGGCTGTGCTGCCATCCAGCGAGACATAGACTGGAGAGTTGGGCAGGGAAAAATGTAATTAAATATAGCAAGAGCAAGTGTAGAGTCTTGCATCTGGGTAGGAACAACCCCAGGTTTGGGTATAAGTTGGGCAATGACCTATTAGAGAGCAGCATAGGGGAAAGGGACCTGGGGATCCTGGTGGACAGCAGGATGACCATGAGCCAGCACTGTGCCCTTGTGGCCAAGAAGACCAATGGCATCCTGGGGTGTATTAGAAGGGGGGTGGTTAGTAGCTCGAGAGAGGTTCTCCTCTCCCTGGTGAGACTGCAACTGGAATACTGTGCCCAGTTATGGGCCCATCAGTTAAAGAAGGACAGGGAACTGCTGGAGAGAGTCCAGCGCAGAGCAACGAAGATGATAAAGGGAGTGGAGCATCTCCCTTATGAGGAAAGACTGAGGGATCTGTGTCTCTCTAACTTCGAGAAAAGAAGAAGATGAAGAAGATGACGAAGAAGACGACAATGACGACAATGGAGGGGTGACCTCATTAACATCTGGGAAAAAGGAGATTGAGCCCCTGTTTGTCATGTTTGTTTATTATATTTCTTAATGAGCTCATGAAATACAGTTTAGCTCACAGAGTACATTGTCCTGTAAATTTGAGAGATCCGAATGGACCTTGACACCCCTATCACTGAGTATCTGGAGCACCTCCTGTCCTGTGCCCCCCAGAACTGCTGGCTCAGACCACACAAACAATAAGGAGCAGGGGGACACAGACAGTCCCAGCATCCCCGCCACTACAGAGCATCCTCAGGCTGGGCATTTGGAGGGGGACCCCCATGTCCCGGGCATCCCAAGCCCCATGGGGGTGTGCAGTGAGGGAGTGGGAATATCCTTCAGCCCATCTGTTCACTACTGCTCCAAAATGTGGGGACAGTCCCACTGCTACCCCATCTGCCCCCCAGGGCAAAGCATGGTCCCAACCCTCCTCCATGGAGGGAGAGCCCTGGCATGGCCCATCCTCTCCTGGTGCCTGCAGCAACTGACATGCAGCCCCCATCCCTGTCCCCAGGCACAGGTGGGTTCCAGCAAAAGGTGGCAGTAGTGTGGCTAGAGTATGAGCTCAGAGGAATGCACCACAGCCTTCCTGCCAAAGCAAACCCTGCTGCTATGGCTCTACCTTCCCAATACCATCCCAGGCCCTCACCAGCTGCCACTGTGCCACAGCTGCCCTGTTCTGTCTCCTCACACCCACTCATGCTGGAGTGATAAAGGACTCAGCATTCTGATTCACTGTGAATCACGCAAAGCCATTTATTACAGAAACAAGCCTCCTTATATACGCAACTATTCTCTAATCACGCGTCCACGCTCCAAGCATGGATTCGCTAAATGAGTATCACGGGCAGTCCACACGCTGGAGCCCCACCGATGATAGGTCCGACGACTCACGCTGAGGCCCTGTTAATGAAGAAACGCCCCTCTCTCTTTCTCACAGCAGATTCTGTTCTCAGCTTCTCAAAGTGGCCTTGAGATTCCTTTGGGCCTGACTAATTCAACAACATATCTCCATCTAACCAAAGCCCTCCACAATTCCCCCTTTTTGTTCTTGAATTAGTCAGGCCCATTAAACAGCATGCTGAATCGTCCTTGAAATACACTGCAACATAGAACATGTGATTAACAACATAATTACAATTACATATAATGTAATTAAGATCAAAGAACTACCCACTTATTCCGAAACTTATAAGCTATATGTCAAACCTCAACTTTACTATGGCAATCTTATTAATGTACTGTTCTAGTTTGCCTAAAGCACTTATTAATAGATTCAGAATAAACAAACAAGTTAATACAACACAACCATAATCCTAATGTTAAAAGTAGAACATTTATAACTGCTTGATTTTGTAGATTTTGTAGGCATGTCTCATAATGTTACCTCATTTTTGCATGGAGTATCTAAGTGTAATATCACCCTTTTGGCTCTCCTGCTGATTGTTCAAATTGCCATTCTCCACAGAAGGTACACCACCTGCTTGCTAATAGGCTTCTAGACCACCAGGTCTGTGAGCATCTATAACACTGAATTAGGAGCCATGGTTTACATGTGAAACAGTCCTCACAACTTATCTCCCTCCTGTCCATCTGCATCCATCGAATCTTTGTTGTCTTTATTCAGCCATGGCTTGACCCATTTCGCGGGAATCCACTTCAATCCTTGGTCTGTAATGACACAAACATAACCTTTTCCCCAGGTTATCAATTGATGTGGCTTTTTCCATTGACTAGTGATATGGCCATAACTAATGTAGGTTCTTTCTGATTTAGCATGGTTTTGGGTCATACTTGCAAAGTATTTCATCACATACAATCCTTTTGACAATTGGGTTTGTGCTGTTTCCTCCACTCCCCCCTTTTTTTTAAAACCAACAAACAAACAAACAAACAAAGTTCAGAATCAGATACACACGTTGGATCTTGACTACGTACTCAAAATCACAAATCAAATTTAGAGGTTCCTCCTTAAAAAGCTCTAAGTAATTTAAAGCTGTGCCAAGTTCTGCTAATTGGGTTGAACCTTCAATAATTGTTACAGAATGATGCCAATCGTTATCTTCACACCAAACCACTACAGCTTTATGAGACTTCCCAGAACCATCAACAAAAACTGTGCAAGTATGTAGGATCAGTCCAAATACAAGTATGGTCTATGACCTGATGTTAAAGACTTGCAGGTTCTGCAGCAATTTACATTTCGGCATGCCAAAAGCTGTGCTGTTAAGAAAATCAGCTAGTGCAATTTACAAGGACATAGATTACAAATAAAAAAAAAAACAGAATTAAATTTCACAAATGGTACATATATGACAAAAGGCTCATGGTCTTTTAAGACTTAAATTCATTCCCTCCATTTTCTTGATCAGAGTGACAATTGATATATAACAGTCGGTATATCAATCTGCTAGCAATCTCATCATACTGTCCCACAATAGCCACAGGTTGTTTCATAGACAAATCTGCAAGTCCAATCGAATGCAGTCAGCCTGTAAGGTTGTCATAAATTTATTCCTCAAAGTTTCTAACTCCATTTTGGTTGTCATATATATTGGATATTGTTTTCCCTTACCGGATCAAAGTCCTGTTTCAGATCTATCAGTGTAATATTTGCTTTATTGAAACATTGGCTGTTAATACTAGTGGAAATACAGCATTTGAAATTTCCTTGGAGATTTCTCGCTTGCAGCAAGCAGATCTGCACCATCCAAGCAGCTTCTTGTAGGACATGCAACTAAACAGAATTCTCAGAAAACGTTATTTGAGCTTACAATTTACTTAACAAATCCTGACCCAAGAGAGGTATAGGACTTTCTGGCAACTACAAGAATTCATGTATTAAAACTTTGTTCCAAATTTGGCATTCTATTGGTCTCAAAAAACAGCCTTTCTTTCGTTCTCTCCCATGACCTCAAAAACTAGCATGGTGAATTTACTAAGAAGTCTCTTACAACCAGTTACCACAGAATAAGTCTATTAAAAAAAAAATAATTGGTTTAATTTCCCAGCTTCATTAGAACTATGGACCCACTGGTAATGCCTTTAAATTTCAAACCTCAGACTCCTATATGCAGTATTACAGTTCTCTAGCAGTAATATTGCTTGGGGGGGGGGAATAAAATCTCCCTCTCACCCCCATCTGAGATGGCAGGATCTCCAGCCCAGCATGAAAACAAATCAGTTCAACTCCACATTAAACCAACCTGGCTGCACTCCACACCCAAATCAGTACCAGCCTGACCCAGAGAAGCACTGAGCACTCTGACCTCCCCAGAGCTGACCAGTGTGAAAAGACTGACTTCAGCAAGGAGGTAAAATTATGAGCTCTTTCCCCAGATGTGCCAAAACCTAGGAAACAAGACAGAAGCAAAAAGAAACATCACCAACAACCCCTGATATCAAGCCAAGAAGCAACACAGTACCACAACAAGGATGGATGACAATACTCTGGGAAAAAAAAAGATAGAGCGGGGAGAGTAAACCCCCCTTTCTCTGCTTAGCAGCGGGAAAACAGGTTTTTCCAGTTTTTTTTTTTTTTCTTCTTTCTCTTCTTGCTGCAGTTCAGATGTAGCCAAGGCCACGCAGCTGGCATAATCGCTGGTACGAAGTGGGAGGCTCTGGCAAACTCCTCGGTTACAATGAGCTGAGTTTTATACACGATTCCAATTAGCTCAACAGTTGTTACATTCCTCAGCCCCATTTACCTTTCACAATTTAAAGATGTCAAAATACAGTATATTAAACATCAATCCATTATTCCATTTTCCTAGATCCAAATCAGTTCACATTCCAGCAACTTTTAAATACAACTTCATACAATAACAAATTCACATCCATCATAGCATTTAGGTGTTTGTTTGTTTCTTTTCTTTTTTTCTTTTTCCTTTTTTTTTTTTTTCAATGCAAAGCAGAGTTTAACAATTTAAATTCTTTTCTGATCTCAAAATTACTAGATGACAATATAAGCAATTACTCTAATGCACAAGGATGCACCCTAAGAGGGAGCAAGGTGGAATTTTAGCAGTGAAATTTTAGCAGTGGAACTGGTTCCCATTTTGTAACTATCTCCCTAAACAAAATTGTTTTTGTACCAAATACAAATATGCAAATTAAAATACTGAGCTCAGATATGAAAACCAAATACCAAGTTCAAATATGCAGATGGATCACAGTTACACTAATTTAAGACAATCTCTCAATTTTTGCATTGCACCTCTGAACTGCTCACTGCTCAGCCAGGCAGAGGTATCGCTGGGTCTCCCTGACAAAACAGGTCAGTGCGCGCTGGAGCCCAATTGGCACCTGCCCCCCCGCCACTGCAGCAAGCTGGACTGGGCAAGGTTTTTATCAGTGTCTCATCTGGTGCGCTACAACTGTTATCCCAAAACCAGGATTCTTTACTTGGTGTGCATACAAAAGAGCCAAATCCAGCACATCGAGATGAGACACAGCCTATCACAGAGTTGCGCAAGGCTGGATACTGAAATAAAGCTAGCGTGCTAGAAAGACAAAATAACAGCTACTACACACGAAATTTTACCATCACATTCACACAGTAAAGAACTAAATTACTCATGATCTTCTGTATTATCACAAAATGCACATTTTGAGTCAACGGATTCTCATGATTTAACAGACTTATCGTACCATATAACAAAGACCTACCAAAATTGCAACATGCTTAAACAGATACCCACAAAGAAAACAGTTTAATAAGGAAAGCATCTTGCAGACTTCAGCAAGTTTTCTGACCTGTGTGTTATCAATTAATTCTCTCTCAGCTTGTTGAAGTTCAAATCGCCCTGCCTGTAATACTGTCTGAAATGATTTAATGATTTCTTGTCCGAGTGCTTTCCTATGTTTTAAAACACCTCCCAATACTGATTTTTTAGGAACACAACTGAAAATAATCATTCCTGACCCCATCTTGCAAGTAAAAACTTTGAGAAGAGGGAGGGAGGGGGGGAAGCACAGGGCTGCTTGCAGCATGAGTGGGAAGAGCGGGGAGAAGGTTTTACGGCGCACTTAAAAACAACTAGTAAAACAATTAAATCACATTCCTGACAAGCTGCTTGATTTTCAGAGAGGCAGTACACAGGAGCACATAATATGTACTGTAAAACTCGCAGATAACATGTTGATAGCAAACATTAGCATTCTCTACTGCTATTTTCAACACCAGTGCTTCCTTAACTTCTAAGTTTTCAACCTGCTTATTGATGGCCTCTTGAAGGTGGTCAATAAATTGCATGTAATTTTCATTGGGACCCTGATTAATAGTTGCAAATGATTTGGCTGCTTTGTTGGTTTCAGGCACCTCTCTCATAGCTTGATATTGCTGACTGTTGGATTCACTAATAGCTGATCTAATCTTTCACACAGTTCTTTTGCCCAGTTCTTATCCGGCGACTCCTTCTGCTCTTTCGTGGAAGTTGGAGGGTTAAAAGGCGGTAAAAGCAGATACAAATTGGTAAAAGGACTTGTCTATGACTTTAGCATTCTCAGCTTTCACAGGTTCTTTGGGCAAGTTGTCTGATTCCAATCCTTTGGACTTGCTGTTCTCATCAAGGTTGGGTAATAGTGTAGGAGGACACCCGCTCGGCATTTTTCCTCCCCCCGCCCCGGACTGCTGAGCTATCAGGGGTGCTGAAAGCACAACAGGGGATGGAGTAGAGAAGGTATCAAAGACACAAACCGGGTGAACTTCACAGTGACTTTCAGGATACTTATCAGGCTGCAATGCTACAAAAACTCCAGCAGCAGCAGACCGTTCAGCCTTAAAATCTTTTATAAGTTTCCATGTAGTTACTAATGATTTAGCTTCTTTATCATCTCCATTGCTGACTTTATCCCATAATTTCTGCCCTATATCATCCCAAAGTTCAGTTTTAAAAACCTTCTCAGCTTCTGTCGGATAGCCATTAGTTCTACACCAAACCAACAGTCTACGTATGTTACTTTCTTCATATTTAAGTCCTCTCATAGAGAGAATATGCAGGAGGAGTTTAACTATGGCTTGTTCCTCAGAGGATATGTTTTGCCCCATAATTTCACTCTTCCCTCCTCCTGCTCCCAGCCGCTCACCTTTTCCGGTGATTTCTTCAACAAATTTATCTGCGGAACATCCGTACGCCTCCGCCCGGTTCTCAGTCCAGCTGATCCGCCTCCGGCTGGGCCGTTCCAGGCTTTTCCCCGATCGTAGTGAGACACCATTCAGAGTATCACGTCGGGGTCACCATTTGTTGGAGCGATAAAGGACTCAGCATTCCAATTCACTGTGAATCACGTAAAGCCATTATTACAGAAACAAGCCTCCTTATATACGCAACTATTCTCTAATCACACGTCCACACTCCAAGCATGGATTCGCTAAATGAGTATCACGGGCAGTCCACACGCTGGAGTCCCACCGATGATAGGTCCGACGACTCATGCCATGCTGAGGCCCTGTTAATGAAGAAACGCCCCTCTCTCTTTCTCACAGCAGATTCTGTTCTCAGCTTCTCAAAGTGGCCTTGAGATTCCTTTGGGCCTGACTAATTCAACAACATATCTCCATCTAACGAAACCCCTCCACACACTCAGACCCTTGCCCCATGCCATGTCCAGAACCCTGGGGTACAATGTTCCAGTATGTTCTGGGCAGCCGTTCCCAACCTAGGCTGAGCTTGATGCCGGGGTCTTCCCTGGCTCCCCCCAACCTGTGTGGCACTCCAGGCCAGAGTGAAGGAGAGGTCAGGGGATGGAGGGGTTTGGGGAAGGCAAAAAATAGTTTGCAGCGACTCTCATATTTACATTTGGGATTATGTATTTACATGACCCCATGGGGCTATATACAGGGATGGGGGAGATTGGGCGGGGGGGAGCCACAACATTGAAGCCTGCCCTGGTGTGGTTGAGGGGCCAGTCCCAGCAGGAGCCTCTGTTTCTCCCCTGCCCCAGGAGGGGGTGATGTGTCACAACTTCTGCCAGGAGCTAGGTACCAATAAGAGACTGCAAAGTGCCCTACGGGGCAGCTAGGTCCTGAGAGCAGCTCAGAGACAGCTGAGCCACTGGGGAGAAGGCAGGGGGGCCAAAGATCCCAGAGGATGAGGGGATATGGGGTCCCCCGGGCTGGATTGGGGCTGGTTCCCCCCTCCAGTGAAGGCTGCAGAGGCAGTTGGACTTTGCTGGTACTGATGAAGAGGGGCAGATGGTGCCATGGCCACTGGCCCACTCAAGCCCTGCTGAAGCAGAGGGGCTGCAGTGGTAGGGGGAAGCTGCAGTGGCAGGGGGCCCTGGTCCATCCCAGGGGCCAGGTGCTGGGAAGCATAGCGGCCCACTGGGGTTGGGGACTCCACCACCGGGATCAAATGACTTTGGGGTCTTTCCTCTCACCCAGCAGCCAGTACATCTACATCTTCCCCTTGCTCTGGGGGCCAGAGGTGGGCGGTGAGACCCTCCCCAGCTCCCGGTGCTGCCTCTCGGGTGCTATGCCCAGCATCGAGTGGGACCGAAGGTCCCAGCCCCCACCTGTCCACCCAGTACATGACCCTGTGGCAGGAAGACAGCCCAAGACCCTGCACCCTAACCTTTCTCTCCACATTCCTGTGCAGTTCCAGCTCAAAGCAGCCAAACTCATCCAGGACTTCCTTAGTGGTGGAAGAGATGTGGATCTTCAGAGTTGGATAGCACAGAGGGGCAAAAGGGACATGACTGCATCTGGGAGCAAGGCATGACCTGTGGCACCGGACCCCAGCTGCCAGTCCTGCGGCTTACCCTGGTTGTTGGACTCCACGCAGAATGCAGTGTTCACCATGTCCCCAAACAGGCAGTACCGCAGCATCTTCAGACCCACAACTCTGGCACACACAGAACCTACAGGCACAGAGATGCCTGAGACTGCTGCAGGGCAGGTGAGCATCCCCCAGCCACAGTGTTAGCTGGTGTAGGGGCTCACCGGTTTGTAAGCCAATATGCAAGCAGAGCTGGTCATTGGGCCAGTGATGGATCGTGAAGGTTTTGACAGCCTCAAGCAAGGCCAGAGCCATGTGAACAATCTTTCAGGCATGCAGTTTCTTCTTGTGCACCAGCAGCCCCAACACCACCATGTAGGCATCCCCAATGGTCTCCACCTGCTGGGTCAGGGGGAGTGAGTAAATCCTGGGCTCCTGCCCCATCCCAACTCAGCTGGGATGAGGTCAAAGGTTAACTTTTGGAATATTCTGTGTGGTAACACAAAGTGACAACAATTACCCAAGAGGTTCAATTAAATCATGAATTTACTAAAAACATCACTCAGAATTACAGGGAATAGTGGTTTGGCAAAAGTTAGTAACTATATCATAAAACTTAGCAATACTTTAACAACAAAAACAATATTACTCTTAAATGCCCAGAATAAAATTAGAAAGAGAGAGAGAGAGGAAAAGGAGAGAGATAGTTTAAGATATCAGAAGAAAGGTAAGATCTCACCACTCCGTTGTTCTAGCTTGTGGTGGGTACAAAACTTCATTAATGCCATGCAGCACACACACACACACTAAGACAAAAAACACACAAACAAAACAGACTAAAAAGTGTCCCAAGTGAGCAAGTTTTATAACCCAGTCCATTTAAATGCGAGTGTGGCGGATGCACTTGACCCCCACCCCCAGCCAAAACAGCAGCAGTTTAGTCAAGGCTCGAGAGGAGGTAAGGACCTGAGCTGCAGCCAGGCCAAGAATTCCTTCCAAGAGACCCACAAGGAAGCAGGACGGCACACTGAATGCCAGTAACTTGTGAGCACAGGGAGTCTCATGCATACTTTTCCTACTGTATGCAATTTGACTACTAGTCAAGCACTTCATTCTATAAATATGACAGCCTGGATGAGCCCACTTTGAGCTCTCCCTGCTAAATAAGTGAGCTGTATGGCAATGGTTTTACTACTCACAGGTCAGTGGATGAACCCAGTTCAAGTTCAATATTAATCATTTAGCTTAAGTAGATGCACACCAAATGTAATGGATTATTTAGAGATATAAGGTTGTACGATTTTTAGTGTATTCTTTTTTGAGCGGCGGAGGAACACGCAGGTCGACTCAATATGAGTGATAAAGCATAGTTTGATTTATTAGCCCAAACAGCATATACTTATACAGTTCACGATAATTATGCATACCTGTCACCTACTAATTGGCTTAAGCTCTAATAGTCACATTTGCATGGTCCTCCTACTTGCAGTTGCTAGCTATGCTTATTCTACATTCTTGTGCTGTTGAAAGCTGTTTGTGAAACTCTGCCAAGGTCGCAGTGACCTTGCTGATTTTACTGAAACAGTCAGTGGTTCCCACTGCGGCCTAGTCTTGCTACTTATGCTAAGGTCTTCAGAACAGGCTCTGCTCGTACAACTGCTCTGCAGACCCATGTCCCTTATTTTTAAGCCGTTCTCCAACATTCTTTGACTCATGTTACTTGGTAGATTAGATTTGCTAAAATTTTAAGCTGTAAGGTCCTGCTTGTATTTACCAAAATCAACTGCAGACTATACCTTAATATCTTCAAGGTCAATCTCTGTTCAAATACCCGCCGCCAGGGAATCCACAGACCTACCATAGTCCCCCACATGCAGCCAAGAGGGAGCACTTCAGCAGGACTAGGAGGGTTTGGTGAGAGGGCTAAACTCCCCACCTGCCACACTGACCTTGAAGTGGTAGGTGTTGGCAAAGATCTGATACTTGCCATGCGTGGTCATCAGGGAGCCGTAGCTGGAGCTGTGCTGCGGGGAAGGAGAGAGCTAGGGGTGGGGACCCTGGGGCGAGAGGTGACAAGCACCAATGGAGGCAGGCAGGGACACCCAGGGGCGTACAGGGGATAGTGCAGGACAAACTCCGATGGGTCAGCACAAGCTCTGCATGCTCTGTAGAGAGGGTAAAGTCTATAGGATGAGGTATGGTGCACTGCAGGGGATGGATAAGGTGTGGCTGCACAGAGGACAGAGGACTGCATAGGGGACAGATGAGGTCTGGTGCTCTATAGAGGATTCAGAGTTGTGTAGGGGATGGAGTGTCACATAGGAGATGGATGAAATGTAGCTTTATAGGGAATGTAGAGTTACGGAGGGAGGAAGGGTTGTGTAGGGGATCAACATGATGCAGCCTTGTAAGGGAGGAGTGTTGTGCAGGAAGGGAGGGTGGCACAGGGTCAGGAGGAAGGTGGTACCCCAGGACTGGCAGCTCAACCAGGGACAGGGTGAGACAGCTGCCTGCTGCCTTGTGGTACTGCTCGGGGCTCTCAAATGGCAGCTCATCCCAGCAGATCCTCCTGAGCATTCTGGCAAGCTCCTTCTCCAACATAAGCTTCCTGGGAGGCACATGGGGGTCAGGTCCCTGCAGGCCCCTGTCCTGCCCACTCCCCCACCAGGTTGAGGGGTGCTCAGGCAGAGGCACTCCCCAGCCCCAACTGACCTGAAGATGAGGAAGCTGGAAATGCTGAATATGATGAAGGTGAGGCCAGTGCCCAAACCCTGGATGACCATCATGGAGAGGGGGCTGCAGGCAGGAAGGGATGTCAGTATGGTCCAGCTGCCTGTGGGAACCGGGTGGCCATACACCCACAGGGAAGGGTGCTGGGGACCAAGGGATGTGGGGACCTGGTACACCAATTTTTCTCACAGGAGGGGTTATCCATGATGAAGACGCAGGGTGAGTTGTTCAAGGCAGGGGGCCTTTCACCCAGAGAATCACAGAATCACAGAATGGTTGGGGTTGGAAGGGACCTCTGGAGATCATCTAGTCCAATGCACCTACTGTGGCAGATGCACTCAACCCCCTCCCAGCCAAACCAGCAGCAGTTTGGTCCAGGCTCCAGAGGAGGTATGGGCCTGAGCCATAGCCAGGTCAAGAACTCCTTCTAGGAAACCCACAAGGAAGAAGAACAGTACACTGAACACTGATGAATTGTGGACACAGGGAGTCTTGTGCATACTTTTCCTACTGTATGCAATTTGGCTACAAGTCAACCACTTCATTCTATAAATATGGCAGCCTAGATGAGCCTACTTTGAGCTCTCCCTGCTAAATAAGAGAGCTGTATGGCAATGGTATTATTACTCACAGGTCAGTGGATGAGCCCAATTCAAGTTCAATATTAATCATTTAGTTTAAGTAGATGCACACCAAATATAATGAATCATTTAGCGGTATAAAGTAGTATGTTTTTTAATATACTCTTTGCTTCATGTTACTTGGTAAGCTGGATTTGCTAAAATCATAAGCTGGAAAGTTCTGCTCATATTTACCAAAAGCAACTATAAACTACACTGAACACTTGCAAGATAAGACCTAGTTTGCACTTTGCTGGGAAGAACGGAACTGACTGCAGAAAAATAATGATTCCAAGGTTAACACAGAGACATTACAGACATCTGCAAAATGAGGTCTATTTTGCACTTCACTGAAAAGAAAGTATTTATTCAGACAAAACAGTACCTGCAAGGCTATGGCCCATAAAAAATGTCTATGGCAAAACAAAATAAAGGCTCATATGAGATCAGCAAAAAAGATTCAATGAGATGTAAGAAGGCCTCAAAGTGAAATATTGCTATTGGACTGAATCATGGTATGGATGGTTTGTAAAGATATAAAAGTCTATGGTTTTCTATGCTCAGGTCGGAACCTCTGTGCAGGTACCCAGCTTGAGACAGCCCTCCTGCTATTCTACTCCATTAAATTTTTTTTCTGAGAATTTGTTTCCTGAAAGTCTGCTCTGCATATGGTTATCAGGTCTCGCCTGAAAGTTTGCCTCTGGAGTTCTAAAATATAGACTCTAGAGCGAATGGCTATCAGGGAGGGAAGACACCTGAAAGTTTGCTTCATGAACAGACACAGGTACCTGGAGAGAAGGTAAGCAGCATTTGGGTTGGTATATTTCCCCCATGCAGTAAATAATAGAGTGAACCTGCCAATGAACTCTTTAAAGTTGCACTTCTATTTGAGAGATCTAAGCATTGTTCTGCAGTAAGCAGAACCCTAAATTACTCCTCTGCGACACTGCTAAAGAAGGTTCACCTAGACCAGATTGCACAGGAATGCGTCCAGGCAGGTTTTGAATGTCTCCAGAGAAGGAGACTTCACAACCTCTCTGAGCAGCCTGTTCCAGTGCTCTGGCACCGTCAAAGTAAATGAGCTTCTCCTCGTATTCAGATGGAACCTCCTATGTTTCAGCCTGTGCCCGTTGCCCCTCATCCTGTCGTTGGGCACCACTGAAAAGAGTCTGGTCCCATCCTCTTGGCACCCACCCTTGAGATCTTTATAAGTATAAATAAGGTCCTCTCTCAGCCTTCTCTTCTCCAGGCTGAAAAGAACAAGCTTTCTCAGTCTTTCCTCATAACAAAGATACTCCAGACCCCTAATCATCTCTGTAGCTCTCTGCTGGACTTCCTCCAGTATTTCCATTTCCTTCTTAAACTGGGGAGCCCAGAACTGGACAGAGTACTCCAGATGCAGCCTCACCAGGGCAGAGTAGAGGGGAAGGATAACCTCTGTTGTGTATTGATAAGGATAATGGCTGAAAACATTGTGGCGAAACTAGTTCATCCAGCCACAACGGATGACACATTCAGTATAGGGTGAACTGCAATTTACATATCAACGACAAGCTAACGAGCCACAGACCACGCTGGCTGGCTGATACCGGAGGTAGGGGATGAGCTGTAGGGCACATAGCTCCATCTTCTGATATGCCCAGCTTGGCAAAGAAAGGGGAAAAGCTGAGACCCTTCAACATGGCCCAGGATTTGTCGAGACTTGACAATCTTTCACAATCACCCCTTCCCCCCAGACTTTCCTCTACTCTGAGAGCTATAAAAAAGCTCACCTAAAACAGCACTAACAGGGAACTCACCCTCAGGACCCTCCGTGCACCAGCCTCGCCGCGGGAACCAGACCAGACACCGGAGGGTGCTGCGCTCCTGAACTACAAACCCCAGCATCCTCCCTGCGGGACACCGGAGGCCATACAACATCGTACAAGTCCTGTCATCCATGCTGCGGAGCCGTAAGAGTGGCTAGATCCCTTACCCTTTTCTTTCTTCCTTTCTCTCTGCTCTTTCCTTCTCTCCATTTTTCTATATCCCTATTTCTGTGTCTCTCCTTCTGTGACTGGTGATATATTACTCTCTTTCTCTCTTTCTTATACCTTAGTTTTCCTTCCCTCTCTACCACTTTCTTTCTCTCTTTTCCTTTTCAACATATAAGAGTAACATCATCTTAAGCTCTGCTGTTGGATTCTTGTTAAATTTTGTGTTATAGCTACTAATGGTTGCCAATACATTGCTAGTAGAAGGACTCTTGCTGTTAACGTATTGATAAGTTCTGTGATATCACAAAATACTTTTGCCAAGCCACTATTCGCTGTTATTAATATTCCAACACGTGCTTCTAGTAAAACTCATAATTAAATAGGACCCCTGGAGTGATTGTCTGTCATTCACTTCACGTAACTGCACAGAATTAACCCAGAGTTAACTCACACCTGGTCTCATCTGTTGAGTAAGGGCGTGTGTCGCGTTCAGAGTTAACTCATCCCTCATCCCATCTGTTGGGTTGGGACAGTTTTATTTGGTGTCAGAAGTGGGATATTCTGTGAGAAGCAGTTTAGAGGGGGGATAGGAGCCAGAGGTTTCAAAGGAGGACTGATTAGTCTGTGCCGCGTTCTCCAGCAGTGGGTCATGGCATCCCAGGTTAAGCCAGACCTGGACTGCTCCCTGCTGTTGAATTTACTAAAAGATTATAAGCCTTGCCTGACCCCTGAGGGTCTTAAGTGGGCCTCTGGATGTTGGTTGTCTCCAGATATTGTAACTCAGCGAATAAGGGACTTGGCAAAAAAAAAAAACCAACACAGGTTTAAACTTGGAAAAGGTAAAGCCATGATCTGTGCTGTTTTGGGAGCAGCATTGATAGCTGCCCAGAAAGAAAAAGAAACTGGGCAGGGGGTTGTAAGGCTCAGGCTGGACCGAGTCTCTCTTGGGGGAAGGTTGCACGGGAGTTGATTAATTATGACCAGCGTATGGGTTTCATTGGAAAAGAGGTTAAGTCTCAAGTAGCGGTGTGCCGAACTGAAACAGAGGTAAAATTCCCTCGCCCCCGAGACAAGAAATTTATGGGGATAGGTTTGAGGCATCAGTGTTGGAAATTAGGACTGGATAAAGGTATTCCCCGAGAAGTGATGGATGGCTTGCCCTTCCCCAATTTACAGCTGCTTGTAAAGATGTGTAAATCAGAAGATACAGATCAACCAGGAAAGCAATACACCCCCACGGCCCCTGTAACTCAGGTGTCAGCCGTGCCAGTCATTCCCACAGCTCCTAGAGAGAAATTCAACAGCCCCTCAAAGCCGGGAAACTTCCTTCGCCGTCCCCAGTAAGTGAGCCGGGGGACGGCGAATGGATATATTTCAGATGGCTCACTGAAAATAAGGGGGATCTGCTAGTAACTGGGACTCTCACAAATATTCTGTGTTTGGATTTACTCAAGGGTAAAGCCACAGCGTGCTCAGTGCTAGGAGCAGCCCCGGGGGCAGCTCAAAGCACCAGGCACCTGGACAAACAAACAGAGCAAGAAACGGTAAAGGTCCTACAGGACCAGTTAGCTGCAGAATGCAATACCACTCAGCAGCTCCTTACAGCTCTGTTAGATGCATTAGACCGGGAGAAAATCTTACAATCTGAATTGGAAGAATATAAGCAGGCAAAATATTACCAGACAAATCTTGATTCTGTTCCAGACAGTGAGCCCGGTTTTACCAGCCCAGCACAAGCGGCTGAGGAAGAGGGTCTTAAACTCCTGTATCCACCAAAATAATTGGAAATCACCCGGGAAGTATCTTATCCCAAGAACAAGCAGGCAACAATGAGGCCCCTCATTAAAACTGAGTCTACTGATAACAGCCAAGCGGGGCGGGGGGGGGGGGGTGGCTCTGCAAGTTGCCACCCTGTGGCCAACTTATTAGAGATTCAGGAGAAATATAGTAACTTAGCCCAAGAAACGGAAACAGAATGTGTTTTAACTGGTGGCGATGAAATTTTGCTCTCAGAGAAGGAAGCACAAGGGTATTCAGAGCCTGGTGTGCTTCTGACTGCTAATGATCAAAGAGAGTTGTTAACTCAACGAGCTGCCTATTGGGAGGGGGAGCTGGACCCTTTAGAAAGGGGAGACCCAGAATGCATTGAAACCCCCGCTGTAAATCACCTAACTGAAGATTTACAGAAGTCCACCTGTCCCCAGTTAATTCACAAGAGCCCCAAGAGCCTTCCCCGGTGTTGGTAAATGTAGATCCTGTCAGGCCTCCTGACCCACTGAAACTGCGTGCAGTGCGGCTGCGGGACCTTTTGGGGGATGCGTCGTCTCCACGGGGTGGAGGGGGTGTGTTTCCCAGGGTGGTCGAGCTGTCACTTGGGTGGAGGTGGCTCAGGAACTTAATTGTGGTAGCATGGGTCTGATAGGGGGAGTCACAAAAACGAAAACTGCTGTACCAAGAGTGGAATAGCAGGTAAATCGAACTTGTCCCCTAGGTGTCCCAGAGACAAAGAGAAACCTTTTGTGGGCTGAGGGAATAGAGAAGGGAATTCCCCAAGATGTAATAGATGGAATGTCTACCCTGGCCTTGTAAAAGCTTATTAGGGCATGGAAGGCACCCCATAAAAATGAACTGCTTGCTTGGGGGGGCATGGAAGCAGAGCCCTGAGCTGGTGGGACAGTGATTATCCCTCAGATGCCCACTGTTCCTGAGGGCGGATAACAGACCTGCCACCCCCAGTCAGTGAGTCAGGGGGCAGCCAGTGCGTTCATTTAAAGAGACTCACAGAAACTGTCAAGGGGGTCTGCTGATCGCCTTTCCTCTTGATTCCTTTAAAATCAATTCTCCACTGCCGAGGTGGTCCAAGACTCAGCCAAAAATGAGTTCAATGGGTTGCCTCTGACTTACTACTTTCTGTCCCCAAGCCCCTGCTATTCTTCCAGAGAAAAGGTAAAACAAGGACCCAGCAACCCTGCTCCACAAAACCAGATGACCTGCCCTCCTGAAACTACCACCACTGGCACTGTACCCCTCGTTTTAAAGACAACAATGAACATTTATGCATGGAAAGCTACTGACACCTATGGGAAAGAGCACCAGATCAGCACTGGTGGATCATCCCTTCTTTTTTTTTTTTTTTTTAAAGAAAAAAAAAGGGGGAGGAAGTAAAAGTTGCCTTTTAGTAATATTGTTATTTTACTATGTTTGGGGATTTTTATTTTGTATGTTAGCTTTTTTTTATCTTACAAGAAAGAAATGGTGTGGGGCTGGTCACACTCTCTTTAATGCACCCAAGGCTACCATTGGCCTTCTTGGGCACATTGCTGGCTCATAGCCAATCTGTTGTCCACCAGGACTCCCAGGTCGTTCTCTGCAGTACCGCTTTCCAGCAGGTCAACCCATAACCTGTACTGGTGCCTGGGGTTATTCCTCCCCAGGTGCAGGACCCTACACTTGCCCTCATTGAATTTCATTAGGTTCTTCCCTGTCCAGTCCTCCAGTCTGTCCAGGTCTCGCTGAATGGCAGTACAACCTTCTGGTGTGTCAGGCCTTCCTTGCAGTTTTTTTCATCAGCAAACTTGCTGAGGGTGCACTCAGTCTCTTCATCCAGGTCATTTTTGAACAGGACTGGACCCAGTACTGAGCCCTGGGGAACCCCACTAACTACAGGCCTCCAGTCAGACTCTGCACCATTGACCACAACCCTATGAACTCTGTTGTTATGGCGGATGCACTCAATCCTTCCCCCCCCGCCAAACCAGCAGCAGTTTGGTCCAGGCTCCAGAGGAGATAAGGACCTGAGATGCAGCCAGGCCAAGAACTCCTTCTAGGATACTCACAAGGAAGCAGAATGGCATATTGAATGCTGGTGGCTTGTGGGTGCAGAGAGTCTCGTGCATACTTTTCCTACTGTATGCAATTTGATTATGAGTAAACCACTTCATTCTATAAATACAACAGCCTAGATGAGTCCACTTTGAGCTCTCCCTGCTAAATAAGTGAGCTGTATGGCAATGGTTTTACTACTCAGAGGTCAGTGGATGAGCCCAATTCAAGTTCAATATTAATAATTTAGTTTAAGTAGATGCACACTGAATGTAATGGATTATTTAGAAATATACGGTTGTATGATTTTTAATATACTCTTTGATTCATATTACTTGGTAGACTAGATTTGCTAAAATTTTAAGCTCGTGTTTACTAAAATCAACTGCAGACTACACTAAACGCCTCCAAGATAAAGTCTAACTTGCATTTTGCTGGGAAAATGGAACTCTCTGGGAAAACAACGATCCAAGGCTAAAGGAGAGACATTACAGACATCTGAAAAGTGGGGCCTATTTTTCACTTCGCTGAGAAGAAAGGATTTATCCAGACTAAATATCACCTTCAAGGATATGGACCAAAACCAATGTCTACAACTGAACAAAACAAAGGCCCACATGGAGTCAGAGAAAAAGGGTCCAATGGGTAGCAAAGAACCTGCTGTTGGACTGGATCTTGGTGTGAATGGTCTGTAAAGATATAAAAGTTTGTAGTTTTCTATGCTCAGGCAGATCTCTGTGCAGGTACCCAGCTTGAGCCAGCCCTTCTTCTATTCTACTCCATTAAATTTTATTTTTCTAATAATTTTGTCTCCTGAAAGTCTGCTCTGCATATGTTTATCAGGGAGGGAAGGTGCCTGAAAGTTTGCTTCGTGAATGGGTACAGGCATCTGGAGAGAAGGTAAGCCGCATTTGGCTTGGCATATTTCCCCCATGCAGTAAATAATAGAGTGAACCTGCCACCGAACTCTTTTAAGTTGCACTTCTCTTTAAAGAAACCTAAACATTGTTCTGCAGTAAGCAGAACCCTAAATTACACCCCGCGACAGTCATCCAGCCAGTTCATGATCGATGGATAGATGGATCACTGTGCACTCATCCAACCCACACTTCCCGAGCTTACCTGTAAAGATGTTGTGAGAGACAGTGTCAAAAGGCTTGCTGAAGTCAAGGTAGACAACATCCACTGCTCTTCCCTCATCTACCCAGCCAGTCATGCCATCATAGAAGGCTATCACGTTGGTCAAACATGATTTCCCCTTGGTGAATCCATGCTGACTACTCCTGATAACTTTATTTTCCTCCACATGCTTGGGGATGACATCCAGAATCAGTTGTTCCATCACCTTTCCAGGGATGGAGGCAAGGCTCACTGGCCTGTAGCTTCCTGGGTCATCCTTCTTGCCGTTTCTGAAGACTGGAGTGACATTGTCTTTCTTCCAGTCCTCAGGCACCTCTCCTTTTCTCCAAAACCTCACAAAGATGATGGAGAGTGGCTTAGCAATAACATCTTCCAGCTCTCTTAGCACTTGTGAGTGCATCCCATCAGGGCCCATGGATTTGTGGATGATCAGCTTGCCTAAATGATCTCTAACCTGATCCTCCTCAACTAAGGGAAAGTCTTCCTTTGTCCTGCCTCTAGGATCTGGGATTCCTGAAGTCTTAGCAGTAAAGATGGAAGCAAAGAAGGCATTCAGTAATTCCACCTTCTCTGTATCATCCATCACCAGGGCACCCACCTCATTCAGCAGCAGACCTACATTTTCCCTAATCTTCCTTTTGCTGCTGATACATTTGAAGAAACCCTTCTTCTTGTCCTTGACATCCCTGTTCAGTTTTAATTCCAAGTGGAGCTTAGTCTTCCTCACAACATCCCTGCATACTCTAATGTTGGAAAGTAAAATGTGGGAAAGCAAGATATGCAGTTCCAGCCATCTGGATGATAAAAGAAGATCAATACTAACATGACGATCTGGACGGTCATGTTAGTGATTGAAAAAGTGTCCAGAGAATAGAACCTTGAAGTATAACACTTTGTTGTTTCTAAAGCGAGAAGAGTAGGACAAAAATAAAACTCTACAACAGATCATTGAATCATTTCAGACAGTTTTACAGGAGGAATGGTCTGAACTTCAACAAGCTGGGAGAGAATTAACTGATAACACACAAGTCATAGAACACTTGCTGAACTCTGCAAGATACTTTTCCTTATTAACCTGTTTTCTTTGTAGGTATCTGTTTAAGCATATTACAGTTTAATAGGTCTTTGTCTGTTATATGGTACAGTAAGTTCATAGACTGTTAAATAATGAGAATCCATGGACTCAAAATGTGCGTTTTGTGATAATACAGAAGATCATGAGTAATTTAGTTCTTTACTGCATGAATGTAATGGTAAAATTTTGTTTAGGGAGATAATTACAAAATGGGAACTGGTTCCACTACTAAAATACCACCTTGCTCTCCCTTAGGATGCATCCTTATACATTAGAGTAATTGCTCTTATTGCTATTAAATAATTTTGAAACCAGAAAAGAATTTAAGTAGTTAAACTCTGATTCGCATTGAATTTATGTGTTTGTTGGAAGTATGGGAAAGAAAACTGAATGCTATGATGGATGTGAACTCGAAGGAGGTTGTACTGAAAAGTTGCTAGAATATGACCTGATTTGGATCTAGGAAAATGAAAGTAATGGATTGATAGTTAATATGCTGTTTATTGACATCTGTAAGACGTTGCAAATGGTAAACGGGGCTGAGGAATGTAACTATTGCTCAGCTAATTAGAATTGCATATGGAGTGTATTATGGCTGGAATGAAATGGGAAAATAAAAAAGTAAAATATCCCAGGCCTGTGCTGTACTGTTTCAATATAAATTTCAGGCCTGTGTCAAGCTGCAAGATAAACTTAGCTCCCTGGCAGCTCCCAGACAGCTCCCACTTAGCACCAGCAAATAACGCCACCTGCGTGGCCTTGCCTGTATCTAAATTGCAGCAAGAAGAGAAAGAAAAAGAAAAAAAAAAAAAAAGAAAAACCTGGCTTCCCGCTTTTAAAGCAGTGAAAGGGGGGTTTTCTCTTCCCCCCCACTGCAGCAATGTTGTAATACTGAATGGAGGTGTCTGAGGGTGAAATTTAAATGCATCCCTAGCAGATCCGTAGTTCTAATGAAACTGGGAAATTAAACCAAAAATCTTTTAATAGACTTATCTTGTGGTAACTAGTTGTAAGAGACTTCTTAGTAAATTCACCATGCTAGTTTTTGAGATTGTGGGAAAGAAAGAAAGACCATTTTTTGAAACCAATGGAATGCTAAATTTGGAACAAAGTTTTAGCAGCTGAATTCTTGTATTTGCCAGAAAGCCCTATACCTCTCTTGGGTTAAGATTTGTTAAGTAAATTGTAATCTCAAATAACGTTTTCTGAGAATTCTGTTTAGTTTCATGTCCTACAAGAATCTGCTTGGATGGTGCAGATCTGCTTGCTGCAAGTGAGAAATCTCCAAGGAAATTTTGGATGCTGTATTTCCACTAGTATGGGCAACCAAAGTATCAGTAAAACAAACCCTACGCTGATAGAACTGAAACAGGACTTCGATCCGGTAAGGGAAAACAATATCCAATAAATATGACAGCCAAAACGGAGTTAGAAACTTTGATGAATAAATTTATGACAACCTTACAAACTAACTGCATTCAACTGGACTTGCAGATTTGTCTATAGCTACAACATAGAAACAACCTGTGGCTATTGTGGGAGAGTATGATGAGAATACAGACTGATATACTTGGAATGGATTTTTTTGCCCAATTCTTTTCGTAAAACTATTACTGAGCCCCTGGAATTGATTGTTACTCTGATCAAAAAAGGCAGAGAATGGATTCAGGCTTTAGTAGGCTGTGATCCATCTGTCATATATGTACCTTTTGTGAAAGCAGATTTTGATTTTTTTTTTTTATTCACAATCTCTGTCCTTGCAAATTGCGCTAGCTGATTTTCTTAACAGCATAGCTTTTGGCATGCCTAAATGTAAATTGCTTCAAAATCTGCGTGTCTTTGACATCAGACCACAGACCGTACTTGTATTCGGTCCTATCCCAAATGCTCGCACAGTTTTTGTTGATGGTTCAGAGAAGTCTCATAAAGCTGTAGTGGTCTGGCGTGAAGATAACAATTGGCATAATTCTGTTAAAATTGTTGAAGGCTCAACCCAATTAGTGAAACTTGGTGCAGTTTTGTATGCCTTAGAGCTTTTTAGGGAGGAACCTCTAAATTTGGTTTGTGATTCTGAGTACGTAGTCAAGGTCCTGCAGCAGATCCCCTCCACTTTTCTTAAAGAAATCTCACAACAGCAACTTATTGATATGTTTGTATCATTGCAAACTGCATTACAGCTTCACAAACACCCACTGTTTGTTACTCATATACGCTCTCATACAGCCTTACCAGGTCCCATAACTGAAGGCAATGCAATTGAAGATTCTTAGACTGTAGCTACAGTCTGTTTCCAGTCTACCAGGGCTTCACGTGCTTTCTTCCATCAGATTGCTGCTACCTTAAAAAAGATGTTTGTTCTCACTCTCAAGCAAGCGAGAGACATAGTGTGCTCTTGCCGGGAATGTCAAGGTCTGATTACAAGCTCGCCCTCCCTTGGAGTTAACCCTCGCAGACTCTCAGCTAATGACATTTGGCAGTCTGATGTTACATGTGTTTCATCTTTTGGCCGTTTGAAATATGTCCTTGTTTCTATACATACTTTTTCAGGTATGCTTTGTGCATCTGCGCATACAAGTGAGAAAAGCAGAGATATTCAGTGTCACTGGACCCGCTGTTTTGCTACGCTGGGAGTACCACAACAGATTAAAACTGACAATGGTCCTGGATACACTGCTAGATCCATGCAATATTCTTTACAGCAATGGGGTGTTTCACATCTCACAGGTATTCCACATTCTCCCACTGGACAGGCTATCATTGAACAGGTGCACTCCATGTTAAAACGGATGTTATTAAAACAAAAAAAGGGGAATATGACACCTCAAGAACAATTAGACAATGCAACATATACTTTAATTTTTTTGAATCGTACTATGCCTCCCTCCTCTATCACAGCAGTGGAAAAACACTTCCGTGTTCCAGATTCACTGTCTCAGAGACCACAGCTTTTATACTGGGATCCCCTGCAAAACAGTCAGTGGCAAGGGCCTGTAGAGTTAATCACCTGGGGAATGAGCATACTTGTGTTCTTCTTCCAACAGGACCAAAGTGGTTTCCTGCAAAATATGTTAAACCTTTCTATGAGTTGGACAAACATGATGCAGGACCTAATGCCAGAGATACAGCATCTGTCCCTGCAGCAGAGGGCAACAAAGAAACAGAAGAGACCAAACGAAGAGGCACTAGCATATCAGAATGATACAGATTTACATTATTTGCACTGGGGACTAACTGGTGAAAAAACTTTCAATGCATTTGTTTTCCTTATTAGTATGGCTAACCAGTTTTCTCCAATATTTGTTAATAACTGTAGTAGTTGTAATTTGTATTGTTCTGTTCTATTGTAGGTTGATTTGCAACAAGAAAATGACACATAAGGTATGATGATCCACAGTGGACATTCAAACTCACCAACAGAATGCCCCCTTTTGACTTTGGAGGCAAGAGGTGACTGCACCACCACTCCAAAGTAGTTTGTCAGATGACTGTGGTCACAGGCTGGATTGTGAGGCAGTACACGTTCCCCTGAAATCGGGAGCTTTCAATTTGGAGGTTGATGGCTCTTTAGCACCTTCTGTGCCTCACTGTGCCTGTCCCCACATGTATACACCTAGAATGGTACCAAGGTGTTGTCAATAAACTTCACCTCTACCAACTGATGGGTCAGGAGGGGTGGGACCCTCGGTCAATTGACAGGGTCCTTAACAAAGGAGGTGCCCAGACTAGCTGAGAAGCTTCTGGACTATGTTGTAATGCCCACAACCACATCTGGCCAAACAATGAAACGGGCTTCCCGCCGAAGACACCCTTTGAGTGGTCTTCTCGGAGCTGCTGGTCTGTAAACTGGAGTCCTTTCCTTAGACAGGAACACCATCTAAGGAAACTTCCTGGGATTAATGATACCTCACTTCTTTATTTGAGTGAGTGACTATTTCTTGTGAGTACCCTGAAGTAAAAGACCTCTAGTTTTGTTTCTTGCGAGTGACTACATGCACATTGTGGATCCTCATTATTCTTATGATATTGTCTTTAAATAATCTCCTTAGCTGATATCTGAACCTGTATTTTCTGTTATCAGAGTGCTAAATATGTGTAATACTGTTGAAATTGAATTATAGTGTTTATGAGTGCTATGAAGTAAAATAACAGTCTTAGCTAATGTGTAAGGCCTGATTTAGGATTTAGCTAGTACCCTGAAAAATAATTACATAGTTTGTAGGAATTAGGACTGTAAGTCAAAATGGCTAACATTATCTGATAGCATAAAGCGATTAGACCCTAAAACTTCATTTTCAGCTCTCAATCTGCATATATGGGTTTTTGTAGGAATTGGATATGCTTGTGTGATGTATTTTCTTGTAGTCCTCCGAATCATCTGGAGAATGATACAGAATGCAAAGAAGAACAAAGCCAGGGTCCTTACTGCACTCATTGAGAACCTGATGTTTAAAACAAAAAAGAGGGAAATGTTGGAAAGTAAAATGTGGGAAGGCAAGATGTGCGGTTCCAGCCATCTGGATGATAAAGGAAGATCAATACTAACATGACCATGTGGACGGTCAAAGACATAATAACATAATAATATATAAAGGGCCTTGGAGAGATTACTTTGAAGTACGTTTCTCGTAATTGTAAAAAGTTATAGCCCAGACTCGTGAGAATGGTATCTCGGGCCAGATAACCGCCCCCAAGTGCATGGGATGTGTGAATGTCCTTGGGCCTGATCTGCGAACGAGTGGAAAAACAAGTGAGACAAACATCGCATGAGTTTAGTGTGTTCTTAATAACAATTAGTGGAAAAGCACCTTTTTGTAAACATCTTAGTCCAGGCCTGTACCTGTAAATCCTATAAATCATCAATGGTGAATAAAGAAGGCAGGCTAGGCCTAGATCAGCTCTCTGCTTGGCCAGGCTCTGCGCTCCTTCCTGAACAAGATCTCTGCCTCTGCGTGAATTTCTGTCTGCGTCCTGGTATGCGTCGTCTCTAATCACCCCACTCTAACAGTCACCTTATCTTCCTCTCAGGTGGTCTGTCCATTTTTCCAATTACATAAACATCCTCCTTCCACCTGAATTTTTACTGGAGTTCCTTATTCATCCATGCTGGCCATCTTCTCCCTTACTTGATTTCTTGCTCATAGAGGTGCATCAGTCTTGAGCTTGGAGGAAGTGATGTTTGAATATTAACCAACTCTCTTGGATCCCCCTACTTTCTAGAGTCCTAACCCATGGCATTCTTCCAGGTAGGACCTTGAAGAGGCTAAAGTTTGACCTGCAGAAGTCCGTGGTTGCAATCCTGCTTATTTCCCTGCTTCCTCCACGCAGGATCCTGAACTCCACCATCTCATGGTTGCTGCAGCCGAGGTTGCCCCCAATCCTCACATCTTCAACCACTTCTTCTTGGTTTGTTAGGAAAAGGTCCAGCAGCACACCTCTCTTCATTGGCTCCTCCACCACCTGTGTCAAGAAGTTGTCATCAATGATCTGTAGGAATCTCCTGGACTGTGCGTGCTTAGCTGTCTTGGCTTCCAGCAGATGTCAGGGTGATTGAATTCCCCCATGAGAACCAGGGTTTGTGATTGCGAGACTACTTTAATCTATCTGTAGAAGGCCTCATCAATTTCCTCTTCCTGATCAGGTGACCTGTAGTAAAGACCTGCAATATTGTCACCCTTGTTAAGTTGTCCCTTAATTTTTACCCATAAGGACTCTACTCATTCTTCATCCCCCCCAGGCAGTGTTTGATACATTGGAGTTGCTGTCTCACATAAAGTGCAACTCCTCCACCTCGCTTTGCTGGCCCGTTTTTCTGAAAAAGTACATAGCCTTCCATGACAACATTCCAGTCATGTGAGCTATCCCACCACCATGTCTCTGTAACTGCATAAAGATCATGGCCCTGTGACCGCATATAGATAACTAATTCTTCCTGTTTATTCCCCATGCTACATGTGTTGGTATATAGACACTTCGGAGGAGTAGTCGAGCATGCAGGTTTCCCATGAGAGGTGCAGAAGGATCATCCATAGCCATAAATACCCTTGAGGTGGTTGGCCTTCTGGTTCTCATCTTGGGATACAGCTAAGGAATATTTGTTGCTGCTCTGGTTGGCCTGGTCACCAGGTTCATCGGTCAGGGTGTACCTTAGTACACCCACAGCCACATGCATGGGGGCACCTCAGCCCTGGGACCTCCACAATGGGACTGCATATGCACCCACGGCCCTATAACCCGCCACTGGGGACATGCACGCACCCTGCAGAGATGGCACTGCCTGTGGCTGTTCCCACCAGGGATGGACCCTTTGGCATTTCCTGTGCCCCTGTCCCGCCCTCTACACCCTGGGGGAGGGTCTCCACCACCCCATCATGCAGGGTTCACAGGATGAGCTGGGTTTGGATGTGCTGGTACTTGAGTTTTTGAGGCTCATTGTTGCTTTTCCATGCAAGAGATGGAACCTGACACATCAATATGATGTTCACAGAGTTCAACTTTATTGTCCGACTGGGCTAGCTTTATACCAGAGCTGCCCCGTTCACATACCTTGCAACAATGTGATTGGTTACAGCACGTGCTATACAATAACGTGATAGGCTGCATGCACTGTCCACACGCTCTGCACGCGCGTGTCAGTGATTGTTCATTGGTTGTTACCTTCTTATAGGGTTCCTTTTGTTTCTTTTGTCTCTGGCTTCACCTCTCAGCCAGGCCAGCGACAACCCCATCCCCCCGGTGGGGGGGCTCTGCCACTACATCTCCCCCCCTTTAATTTAATACAATGTTAACAATACGCTGTATCATTCTTTGAAGACAGTGCGAAATACAGGGTAAGAACATTAAAGCTAATACAATTACAATTAACAAGAAAAGACCTGTTTTCAATATTCCTTTTAACCAAACAAAGCATCCAACCCAAAAAACCCAACATCTTCTGTTATTTTCATGTTCTGCAAATCTTTAATCTTTTTATGCATAGATTCTGAATGTTTTTTAAATTCAAACAACACATACCATCAAAGTCTTCATAACTGTGACCATGGCCAATAACAAAAAATTAAACGCTGCTCTGTTTTGCGAAGTGGTATGCTCAACACTGGCTACATCCATTGCTAAAAGCGATAACACCTCTGAGGTTAAGAGTCATCATCATTGCAAGTGGTTTCTTTGTTAGCTAACCAAGGTCTTACCCACTTTGCTGGGATCCACGAAATTTTATGGTTACCTGTAGAAACACAAGCATATCCCCTTCCCCAGGTTATTAATGACATAGGACCTTCCCATTGTTGTGTTGTCACATTAAACACACTAACCTTAGGTCCATTTTCAGAAAAATCTTTGACATTTTTGATATGGTGCATAACAACAGGTTCCATTTCAATCTCACTTTTAGGATTAAGCCAGTTCAGCACATACAATGTCTTCATCAAAACCTCTTCTGGACTCACACCAATTCCCCCTTGTTTTTTCAAAACAGACAAAAGATTTTTCAAGGCGTGGTGTGCACGCTCAATAATTGCCTGGCCAGTAGAATTATAAGGGACTCCAAACAGGTGTTGTACCTTCCACTGGACGAGGAAGGTTGCAAGTGTATCAGAACGATATGTGGGGCCATTATCTGTTTTGATCTGTGTAGGAACTCCCATGACGGCAAAAAACTTGTGATAAATGATACTTTACCGCTTTTGCATTTGCTGAGGTCAAAGCTGTAGCCCATAACAGTCCTGAACAGGTATCTATGGACAAATGAATGTACTTTTGTCGGCCAAACAGTGCAAATTCAGTAATATCAGTTTACCATAACTGGCCTGGCTGCAAGCCCCGAGGATTCACTCCCTTTTGTTGCAGAGGCACTATGCGAGCACAATCAGAACAAGCTGCAATAATGGATCAAGCTTGTTCCTTGGTAAGGGTAAACTGTTTTTGGAGTGATGCTGAGGATTGATGGAAAAACTCATGAGCTTGTCTGGCTTGTTCAAAAGGAGATACATCTCTCACTGCCACGAGTTTGTCTATAATGCTGTTTCCCTCTACTAGCCCACCTGGTAGGTTAGAATGTCTATTTATATGCATTATAAATACTGGCGCTGTCCTATAATCTAACACGTTCCACAAATCTAATAATGCCTCAAATACAAGGAGTTGGAAACTTGCTGCAAAAGTGCTCTATGTATTCTTTGTACAACTCCCACAAGATAAAGAGAATCTGCTACCAGATTAACTGGGTAGTTATGCCATTTTTGTAATGCTGCTATCACCGCTTGCAATTCTAAAATTTGAACTGATCCTTCAGCCACAACAATCTGTGAATGCCACTGACCGTTCTCAAACCATACAAAACCTCCTTTGCGTGAGCGACTACTCACATCCGTGAAATGGTTATGGCATCTAATGGACGCTCAGTAACAATTGACATAGGCTCCAAGGGGAGGTTGGTTTTAAATATGGGATACGGTGGATAATGACTGTCCACCTGCACCGGAATCCAGGTAAGAGCTAAGGCAAGATTGTCATGTTTGAGAAGGATCTGTTGAAACAGATTGCGAGAAATGGGGATCACAATTTTAGCAACATACGACCCAGACAAAGTCAGATATCAGCTTAGTCCTTTCACTACCACTTGGGCAATGGCTTCCCACCTTTGAATGATGGTTTTTTGTTTTTGACTGTGTCATGGAGACACCCCAAAGATAGTTTAGATGGACAACAGGGTCCAAAACAACTTTTATTCAGTAAAGAAAGTGCAGCAGATTAGCTGGTGGAAGACGGGGTTTTAGCTCTCCAATAGTGACATAAATACAGGTTCGAATATCAGTCGAGGTAATTATTAAAGGTGCAGCAAATATTAACAATGGAGATCCACAGTGTGCATACACATGGCTCACCAAAAACAATGCCAGAGCCGTCCCTGACTCCAGGAAAAGTATACACTTGCCTGAATCTGCAAGGAATTATTAAAGAAAATACACGTGCTTATATTTAAGCACGGAATAAGCACCTGTGATCCTGTGAGGAATTATTAAAGAAAATTTTATCACTCACCCACGTGGTTCGGTGGGGTGAATCCCGGTCCCAGGAAATTACCTTAGGCAGCCATCCTGCCTAAGGGGGAGGGCTCTTGGCTGCAGACTTTGGCCTGCGCTCCAAGAGGTCCGCACAACCGGCGGCTGGCCTCGTTGGGAGTCCTGTTTAAACAGCCTTGTCAGATCTGACTGTAGGCATTCCAGAAACTTCTCTGCACCCCTACTCTGGCTGTGGGGTTCCCTGAAGCTTCTAAGCACCCCCACTCTGGCTGTGGGCACCCAGTTGCTCCTTGACACCTCTATGCCCCCATCCCTTCTCTCTCTTAATGACCCTGATCAATGGGTTCCGGGGTTAAAACAAAAGAAGCTGTTAACCCCATTGCAGGAGAGGGGGGGGAAGATGTGTCTGCACCTTCCATATCGAAGGAAGGAAGGGAGGGGGAGGGGGGTGTGCATCTGCCACAGACTGTTTAGAAATATCCATTCTAATAGTAACAACGGATCTTTTTCTTCCGTACTCCACTGGGCCAAAAGTCCTGCCACCTCCTTATTGGTATTATAGACATAAAAAGTAACAGGCAATTCTGATCTTATCTGCTGAGCAGTATTCTGTGAAATTTTTCTTGCAATTTGCTCAAGCGCTTTTTGTGCTTCTGGTGTAAGGCACCGTGGTTCTTGGGGGTCTCGTCCCCCACGAAGGAGACTAAACGACGGTTGCAAATCTGTAATTCCAACAACATTTCTTATCCATTGCAAGTCCCCTACCAACTTCATTGCATCGTGAAGGGTTGCTACCTTTGCTTTCATAGCAAGCTTCTGAGGTCTAATCATGGCCTGAGTTAGTTCATATCCTAAATATTTCCATGGTGCGGTTCGCTGTACCTTTTCTGGTGCCACAACCAGACCCCACTGACCTAATTGCTTCATCAACTGAATTATTGTATCCTGACTAATTTCCTTTTCATTGCACAAAAGGATATCATCCATATAATGATAGATGATCATCTGAGGGCGTTGTTGCCTAAATGACTTTAAAGCCAAATCTACATACCATTGGCAAATAGTAGGAGAATTTTTCATTCCCTGAGGTAACACTACCCAATGATATCTTTTCGTGGGAGCTTGGTGATTAAGCACTGGAACAGTAAAGGCAAACTTTTCACAATCCTCTGGGTGTAACGGGATTGTGAAAAAACAATCCTTCAAATCAATGACAGTTATATCCCAATCTTTTGGAAGCATGGTTGGGGTAGGAAGACCTGGTTGCTGTGCCCCCATATCTTTCATTACTGCATTAATTGCCCTGAGGTCCTGTAACAAATGCCACTTCCCTGATTTCTTCTGGATAGTAAAAACAGGTGTATTCCACGGGCTGGTGGAAGGGACCAAATGTCCGAGACGGAGTTGCTCTTCAACCAACTCCTCTAAATGTGCGAGCTTTTCTTTTGGTAATGGCCATTGATCCACCCAGACAGGATCATTTGTTTCCCAACTCAGCTTCATACTCGGCCGGGTGTCGCTCGCCGCAATGGCCATTATCAAAAAGGTGACTGCATGACTATTCCCCACTGAGACATCACATCTCTTCCTAATAATGCAATTGTCGTGTTTAGAACATAAGGCCATACCCATGCCTCTAAGCCCTCGACCTCTTATCTTAACCATATGTGTGCTGATGTGGGTAGGAGTGGCCCCCCCTATTCCCACTACCATGGTATTTACTGCTTCTAAAGGCCAACACGGAGGCCAATCAGTGCGAGGGATAATTGTCACATCTGCGCCTGAATCTAAAAGCATTCTTTTTCTTTTAATCTCACTTCCAGGCCCATATATGGAAACTACCCTAGATGGTTTGTCCAAAGTCAGTTTTTCTGTGAAAGCAACCACAGGGGCTCCGGTAGAGCCAAAACCTTTCTGATCTCTTTCCGCATCTAAAGCCTTTGGGACACATACTCTGAAGGGTACCAATTGCGCTATACGGGTCCCCTGTTTAATAGTCACAGTGGGCATTAAGACTTGCAACATAATGCCTAATGGTCCAGCATAATCAGAGCCTATTAATTCAGGCAAAACAAACAATCCCTGTCTTGAAGCAGAAGAGTGGCCTATTAAAAGCGCACTCAATCCATACCCTAGGGGCCCCATTACTGTAGATGGAACTACATGTACAGACTGGTCTGTTATTGTGACGTCTGTTCCCACGGCCAGATCAACACCTGCGCTTCCTGAGGTTGCTGCCCTGAGCTCGGACAAGCAACCATGGCTGTTCCCCCTCTCGGCTGGTATTGTGGTGTCATCGCACCCCAGCCCCTGGCGCTGGCCCTCCCGTTTCCTGACAGCGGTGTCCCATCTTTTTAAAATTTTGATCGACACTGCACTGCTAGGTGTCCATACTTATCACACCGACTGCACATGCCATTGAAGCACGAATAATCGAGGGCAGCTGGCGACTGGCTAGTGCCATTACTAGGTCCCCCTCTCCGAGCGTACTGAGGGCAATTTCTTTTAATATGTCCTGTCTGTCCGCAAGTAAAACATGCTAGGCCGTGAGAAGAAGGGCTTCGGCCTTTCATTGCAGGCTTAAGTGCTGCAGCCAAGGCTGCAGCATGAGCCTGAGCATGTATTTTTGCCTTTTCTACCTCCTGTTGCAAAATCGGTACCCGTGTACAAGTTTCCACCATCTCTGCCAGAGAAGCAGTTTTCCCCAAGCCGGCTAATATCTGTTGGCATTGGGTGTTTGCATTCATCATGGCCAAATCTTTCCCCATAGCAGCTTTTGCCTCTGGAGTCAGGTTAGGAGAAGCATCTATAGCTTCTTTTAAATGGTCCACAAACTTCATATAGGGTTCCCCAGTGTCACGGAGGCACCCCGAGGTTAGTTTAAGGGACAACAGGGTCCAAAACAACTTTTATTAAACCGGTCAGAAACAGGGTTTTAGCACTCCAAAAGTGACTTAAATATAGATGCGGATATCAGTTGAGGAAAATTATTAAGGGGCAGCAACTAATACAACAGGCGGTCCATAGAGTGCATGCACATGGCTTCACCCAAAACAATGCCGGAGCCGTCTCTGAGTCCGGGAGAAGTACACACTTGCCTGTACACGGTGTGGGATTATTTTAAAGAGATACACGTACTCATAGTGAGTACGGAAAGTCTACACTCGCGATTCTGAGAGGGTAAATTTATAATATGCTCGCAATCCTGCGAGGGTTAATACTCGTGCAAATGTGCATGGAATATTACATGTGCTTATGTGGAAGCACGGGAGGAAAATACACTCGCGATTGTGCGAGGAAATAATTTATACACGTGCTTGTATTGAGCACGGAAAGTTACACGTGCAAATGTGCACAGAAAGTACACATGCTTGTATTAAACATGGAAAGTATGCATGCAAATGTGCACAGAAAGTTACATGTGCTTATGTGGAAGCACGGGAGGAAAATACACTCGCGATTGTGCGAGGATTAATTTTACACGTGCTCATATTGAGCACGGAAAGTTAC
The DNA here is from genome assembly GCF_037038585.1 of Patagioenas fasciata. NCBI lineage: Eukaryota > Metazoa > Chordata > Aves > Columbiformes > Columbidae > Patagioenas > Patagioenas fasciata. The sequence continues at coordinate 24,159,864 of NC_092559.1, forward strand.
ACGTGCATATGTGCACGGAAAGTATAAATACACTTGCAATCCCGCAAGGAGAAGTTTTACTCACACCCGTGGCGGCAAGGCAAACGGAGTCTCCATCCCGGGGAGGGTGGGCTCTCGGTGGCAGCATCTCGCTCATGCTCCAAGAGACTCACGACAATGGGCGGAGTCTCAACGAGAGTCCTGTTTTTTTTATTGGCTGATCAGATCTGACTGTAGGCATTCCAGAAGCTTCTCTGCACCCCCACCCTGGCTGTGGGGGTGCCCCTGAATCCTCCAAACATCTCCCACACTGGCCGCGGGCGCCCAGCAGCTCCCTGGTGCCTCGGCACTCCCTTCTCCTAACGGCCCTGGCCAGGGTGCTCTGGGACCAAACAAAAGAAGCTGTAGCAGAGAGAGAGGGAGATGTGTCTACTCCTTCCATGATGAAGGAGGGAGGGGGAGAGAGGGGGGTTTGCATCCTGCCACACCCAGGATCCTGCTTTATTGTAGAATAGGGTGGCACAGGGTTACCTATATTTGGTAATTCTTTCACTGCCGCCAGGGCAAGCCCTTGCGTTTGCTGCAAAATCCTTGGATGAAGTGCTGCCTGAGTAGCACCATCCGCATATTGTCCACGACCCAATAATTGGTCCATGCTAGCTAATCGTAATGGATCATCAGCTGGTAAATGAACATTTTCTAATGCTGCCAATTCCACCTTCCCCTGCCACTTGTCCAAGAACAGCAGATACCCCGCTGGAGGAAGCAATAACTCCATCAATGCCCTAATATCTGTTTGAGTTAGTACTTGCCCCTTGAAAAATGAATTGATTAGCTGCATCACATGCTTATTATCCATACCATATTGCATAACTGCACTTTGCAATTGCTTAACCATTTTCCGATCGAAGGGTGACCACTGCCTTTGTCCTCTGTTATCTATGTGCACTGGCATTGCTGTAATACTGCCAGGTAACATAATCCCTTCAATGGTTGCATCCCTGATTACCCCTTGCCACTGTTGCCCTGCATTATGAGAGTGATGTCGAGGAATATCTCTACCCTGATGCACAGGGGTAGCACCCAAATTATCATTACTGTCACTGCTATACAATTCCCTTGTGTTTCCCTGTGGATCAGTGAGTCGAAGCATATTCGCGAACCGATCTGCTGACCCAGTCTCTAGCCCTTTTCCATATCACGCTCTCAAATATTCATCTGCTTCCCTTATTGACCACATCCCATCTTCTACACATTTCTTTGCCCATGTTTGTATTCGCTCCATTTTTATTTGGAGCTCCTTGAGAGTGAGGTCCAGTTCCACCCCCTCCTGTTCCTGTTTTCCCCATTTTTCATATTCCCTGCCAATTGCCTCCAACCCATCCTTAATTGCATCTGACACCTTTTTATATGCTGTTAACTGTGAAGTTTTACCAGCACTGCCATCTAATCTTTTCATAGCTTTTTAAAACTTCTTGCATCTGGGTCTCCTGCCATCTAAGCAAGTCCTTCAAGCTCTGCACGTGGCTCTCCTCCTGGAAGTCAGGGTGATTTTTTTGATATAAAATATACAAAACCAAACTTGAATGTCCCGGGGTAGAGCAGTGGGCGGAGCTGGCATGGCTTCAGCAGTTGCAGGGCAGGCACCCAGAAGTCATGGATGGGACTTCACAGCAAACCGGAACTGGATTCAGGGATGCAGGGTCTCGGGCCTAAGGTCGCAGGCAGACAGGCAGGGTCCTCTTTAGATGCTGTCCATGGTCAAAGAGACCGAGATCCTCATGATCTCCCTCTTATATAGGATGTATGATGTATATGGGAAGGAATACTCGGTCAGTTTTAGTCACCTGTCCTGTCCACCTCTCCTGTAAACACGCCTCTCTCAATTATGGGATGTGTGGCATCTTATCAGTCTTCTTGGCTGTCATAGCAATAAATCTAAACATGAGCTTCTTCACCATTCCATTGGTCATCTTATCAGCTCCGAGCACAGTGTCTGAGAAAAAATGTGCAGCTAACTTCAGGAAAGTGCAGTTACTTAGAAGAACTTAGCTGAAAGGAAAATTCACTAAAAGAGAACTGGTCTTGTTTTTAACAAAATCAGGACAGATGGCCAACAAGTGCCAAGGCCTGTTTTTCTAAACAACCCATGCCCTCTCATCACATTTACCTTGAGGGGAGCCTGGGCAGAGCCACAGGCAGCAGTACACTTAGGATGCTGGGGTACCTGGGGTGTTGGGGTACCAGGGTGTGTAGAAGCACTCTGCCAGCACTGAGGGCAGCGGAGATGCATGGTTAACCCACTGGCACAAAAACATGGCCTGACACGGAGCAGCCACAGCTGGGATAAATGGCCCAGGAGAGTGCCAAAGGATGATGGAGAGGGATAGAGCATGGGGGCAAGCATGGGAGGATGAGACTGTGCAAAGGAGGGCAAGGGAGGGCAAAAGGGCAAGGGAGCCATGGCATGGGGTTGCCCAGGCTGTGGAGCCCTGCCTGCCACCAGCAGTGGGAAGAAGGCACTCAGCGTGGGGTGGAAAGAGCATGTCCAACAGCTGGGGACCCACAGACACCATCCAACCCAGGCTTGTAGAGCCCCTGCAAAAAACGTTGTGTCCAATCCATGGGGTGGAAATGGCTCTCCCCTGTGAGGAGGATTGGGGTGTGGGTGCCAAGTTCAGGGACACTCGTGGGAGACACAAGGCATGCCAGCACTCCTCCCAGCCCATGCTCCTCTGGTGGCACTAAACTTTATCCAGTGGGCAGCCAGCCTGCAGAATAAGGTGACATCAGGGTTTTGATCATGTCCCCTCTTCGTTGTCCCCTCTTTAGACCAACAACCTCATTGCTTAGTCAAGGTGGGGTTGGCTCTGATCCCACCTGTACTTCCAGCCTCCAGAAGCTATCCCATCTGACTTACCAGCTGTGGGAAGCAGGATGGTGTCACTCCCTGAGTAGCACTTTGTCCCATCCTGTCCCCCTTCCTGGCTCCTGGTTGCACAGCTCTCTCTGAGTTCCCTGCTCAGCTCTCCCCAGGGTCCAGTTGTTCTGGTGAGTGGTGAGTACAGGTGAGCGGACATGGCTCAGAGCTGTCATCTGCCTGCATGCTGCTTGCATGCTACCTGTACACTGCCCGCACTCTGACCCAGTGTCCTGGGGGCTCTGGGGCTGAAGTATCTTCAAGGTGCTGGGCAAGGATACGTGCCCACATCCCATAGCCTCCCTGGGGCCTGAGGCAGCACCAGGGAAGTCAGCCTAGCTATATGTTGGGGTTGGGGTTTTTTTTTCTGTTTAGAGAGAAGTCTGGAGCACAAGTCTTATGAGGAGCAGCTGAGGGAACTGAGGTTGTTTAGCCTGGAGAAAAGAAGGCCGAGGGGAGATCTTATCACTCTCTACAACTACCTGAAAGGAGGTTGTAGCATGGAGTGTGTTGGTCTCTTCCCCTAAGTAGCAAACGACAGGATGAGAGGAAATGGCCTCAAGTTGTGCCAGGGGAGGTTCAGATTGGATATGAGAAAAAATTTCTTTACGGAAAGGGTTGTCAGACATTCAAACAGGCTGCCCAGGGACGTGGTTGAATCATCATCCCTGGAGGTGTTTAAAAGATGTGTAGATGAGGTTCTTAGGGACATGGTTGAGTGACAGTGTTAGGTTAACAGTTGGACTCGATGATCTTGAGGTTGTCTTCCAACCAAAATGATTCTATGATTCCATGAAAATAAAGCACTTGTGAGGAGCTGGAGCCAAGCTGCCCAGTGCCTAAAACAGCAATCACAGCACTTCCTTGGATTTATGGTGTTTGCTTTCACAATGCCAGCCGTGATCCTGGGGCTGAAGGGGGTCCCTGGCACTGCAAAATAGCCCTGGGCAGCACTGCAATGGAGCCAGCCCGGGGCAGGCAGCAGAGTGCCAGGCGAGCAGGGGGAACCACTAGAATGTGTCCCCAGGAGGAGCTCAGCCTCATCCATGCCAGCTGCCCTATCTCAGCTGCAGGAGAGTGGGGTGGGGAGCCAGGTGCCCTGCTAGGGTTCAGGGAGCTGAAGCAATCTGCATGCACCAGAGTGGAGCCAGCCATGCTGGCAGCCTGTGTGGGAGCGGCAGAACATACAGCTCCAGCCACCTGGATGATAAAAGATCAATACTAACATGATTAACAACTCCAGACATCTGGATGATCAAGGAAGACTAATACTAACATGATTAAATCACAGCAATCAGTCAAAATACAAAGCGGTCTTGGACAGGTTATACAGGATGACTGTGTGCTTATGAGAGTGAGAGGCCGGGCTGGAAGACCACTCAAAGAATGCATGAGAGTGAGAGGCCGAGCTGGAAAACTGCCCAAGGAATGTGTGTGAAAGAATGTGACTGAAAACAGTCACAAGACGAGTGTGGTGTGTCTGGAATAACATTTTTTGAAAAAAACATCCTGTTTGACCTCTTGGTCCAGATCTGTAGCTGTAAAATATAAATTGAGAAAGAATTAATTAAAGGGAGCTCTACTCAACTCTGCTCTGCTCTCGCTGCTAACAAGAACTCTGTGTGCGTGTGTGTGTCTGCGTGTGTCATTCTCAATCGCTGCAGCCTGCCCCAGCCGGTTCCAGGACTGTGTTGTGCAGAGCTTTGTGTAGATGTTTCTGTTCTTGCAATAAAGTTTTTAAACAAATAGGAGGTCTCCAGCCTGCGACTGTCGTGCAGGGCAGGCTGCGTCCAGCACCAGGAACGGTGTAGGAATACAGATCTTTGTAAGGCTGAGTTTTGCACATTCAGATGTTTATTAGATTTCCATGCAAAGGGGAAAACTCTTTGAAAGGTTTGGTAGAAATGGGGAGCTAACTGTTGAGTGGGGAGATCTCCATTCTAGCTCCTGAATGCACAGCATGCATTCACTCCAGCTCCCCAAGGATCCCAAGACCAGCAGGATGCCTTCATACCCAGGAGCACAGACAGAGAACAGCCCGGGGAACTCAGTGCTCCTCAGTTTTGGATCATCACTATCGTGCTGCCGCAGCATGTGGCTGCATCCATAACACCAGCATGTGCCAGCAATGCAAGGCTGGCCTGCCAGGAGCCTCCTCTGGGCAAGGGTAACAGGAGTACTGGGCTGTGCACATGAGACATCTTTCCCACGAGGCAGGACAGACTCACCTGGTGCCCACCTGGGCATTGCAGATGAACCCAGGGGGACGCTGAGGTGAACACCCCACAGCATGCCAACGACAGTCCTGCCTGACATTCCCACTAGATGCTTGAAGCACCACAGGCCCTTACCAGCTCTCCTCACTTCAGATGGCGATGGAGTTGGTGCAGAACTGAGATACATAGGAAGCCAGGATGGGATTGGTGGGAAGGACTATGATGGGTAAGTCCCAGCTGAAAGTGTCCACTTTAACTTGTTCCCCCCAGTCCAGAGGATGGCCTCCAACTGGCTCCCAGAGGTCACAAACTCAAAGTACAGCTGCCACTTCAGGGACACTGTGGGCTAAAGGAGGGTCAGCAGCCAACACCACAAGGGACAGGGACAGAAGCTGTCTTGTGCTGGCTGTCCTGGTAAAGGGACAAGAAAATAAGCCTACTCACACAGGCCAGCTCCCTCCCACACAACCCAGCCCTGCAGGGCAGTGAAGGCAGGACTGGGGAAATTGCCATCCTCCTACAGAAACCAGCAGGGTCAGGTCCCTTCCCTGTTGGTGAATCCATGGGTAGAGCTGAGCAGAATGGGCAAGCTGAAGCTGCTCTGGGACATGTGCAGGCAGACCTCCTGATGGCGGGCGGGCATGCTGAAGGAGATGGGTTGACCCTGCTGGTGCTGGAACTCCTCCTGGATGCTCTCCTCTGTCTGCAGGCTAATGGAGAACTGCAGGGCAATCAGCAGGATGCTCACTCTCACACACTCACACAGCCCTGGCCAAAGCCTTGGGGCCTCCATTTCCCAAATGAGCTCAGAACTGAGGTTATTCCCCACCTCATCCCCCAAGGGGACCTTGACCTGTCCCAACAGATGGGATGAGGGATGAGTTAACTCTAGATGTGACACACGCCCTGACTCAAGAGATGAGACCAGGTGTGAGTTAACTCTGGGTTAATTCTGCGCAGTTATGTGAAGTGAATGACCTCTGGGGTCCAATTCAATTGTGAGTTTTACTAAAAGTACTTGTTGGAATATTGGTTACAGCGAATGGTGACTTGGCAAAAGTATAACAGAACTTATCAACACATTAACAGCAAAAATCCTACTATGAGCGGTGTATTGGCAACCATCAGTAGCTATAATATGAAATTTAACCAGAAATCAAGAGCAGAGCTTAAAGATGGTGTTATCCTTATATGTTCAAAAGGGAAAGAGAGTGGTAGAGAAGGAAGGAAAACTAAGGTATAAGGGAGAGAGAAAGAGAGTAATATATATATATATGGAAGGAGAGACAAAGAAATGGGGGTATAGAAAAAAGGAGGAGAGAAGGAAAGAGCAGAGAGAAAGGAAGAAAGAAAAGAGTGAGGGATCCAGTCTCTTACGGCCCCACAGTGTGGATGACAGGACTTGTACAATGATGTGTAGCTTCGGTGTTCCATGGCAAGGATGCTGGGGTCAGGAGCGCAGCATCCTCCAATATCTGGTTCAGAGTGAGGGTCCTCAGGGTGCTGGTATTCTCCCGATGAGGCCGAGCTAGTATTTCCTTTGGTGAGACTGGTAGGCTGGTCTTCCCTCGATGAGACTGACAGGCCCTTAGATGAGACTGGTATTCCCTCAACTGTGCTGTTTTAGGTGAGCTTTTTATAGCTCCCAGAGTAGAGGAAAGTCTGGGTGGGGGGAAAAGTGGTGATTGCGAAAGAGGGACAAGTCTGGACAAGTCCTGGGCCACGTTAAAAGGGTCTCAACTTTTCCCCTTTGTTTGCCGAGCCGAGCATATCAGGAGATGGGGCTATGTGCCCTCCAGTACATCCTCCATCTCTGGTCAGTCAGCCAGCCTGATCTGTGGCTCGTTAGCTCATTGTTGATGTGTAGATCGCAGTTCCCGGTGCTCTGAATGTGTCTTCTGGCTGAACTAGTTTTGTCACAATGTTTTCAGCCATGATCCTTATCAATACTCAACAGACCTCAGCTGGGTCCCACTAGAAACCCTACAGCAGCCCAGTGCCACCTCAATTCCTTCTCTCACTCCCCCACCCAAAACCCCTGCCTCTCTCCACAATGACTCCAAAACCAGCACTGACCTGCAGACATGGGATGTCTCCTTCTGAGAAGTTAAAAGGTCCCAATAATATCCTCTTTGATCTTATACACAGTTTTAAAGATGCAGAACCCCACCTTCCCACAAGTGTTACTGATGTTATACAGGTCTGAGGAGCAAGAAGGGGGGGTAAAGGGTTGCAGCAGGATGAGGCTCTGCTCCATACAGCACTTTGGGTTAATAAAAGATCCCAGCAGAAATGACCCCACACCTGTTTCTTGTGTGTGAAGGACAGGTTCTGGAGGCAGCATTCCCTTTGGGAAACACATGCAATGAGCAAGAGCCAATCACATGCTGGATATACTGGGGAGAAGGTCTCTCTGGCTGAATTAGGAAGAGCCTGAGACTGGCAGGGAGAGTCTATGGGAAACTTCGATCCAAGCAGGCCCTGATGGAGCTGTTCCACAGCCCCAGTCAGAACTTTGCTTTGCCAGAAAGAGATTTTTGCAGTGAGCACTGAGCTGTGCTTCGTGCCCAGGTTAGGACAGAAGGTTCAAGCAGGGGAAATGACCTACAAAGGCTGCGTTGGGAGGTGACCACCATGAGCAGTTGTCACCTGGTCTGCCAGGTGAGAATCTTTCTTCAAGTCCTCCTCCTCCTCCAGGAAGGGGTTTGAGGGCACCACAGACTCATCCTGTGGGAACTGGTAATCCTTGAGCCCTGGGGAGAAGGCAAGAGTGTCATTGGGGCAGGGTGCAGCCAGGCCTGTGTCTACAGGTTGTTGTTTGGATTTAGTTTGAGAATAATAAGATAACGAACACTTTGGGACAGAATTAATGTTTTTCTTCAAGTAACTTTCCAGTGGTTTTGAGTTGGAACAAAGAGAATTTAAGAACTTACTGTTAGCCGTTTTCTGAGAGACCAAGGTCTTTCTGGGATTTCTGTCTGCAGGTATGAGGCAGCTAAGAAGGGAGGCATAGATGGGACAGACTTTGACTGACATCCAGGCTGATCAATGAGAATATTCCATGCCATTAGCGTCATGGTATGTATTTAATGAGAGTCAGGTTTTCCAGCTGGGGAGACCTCTTCCAGTTCTGTTCCATTTTGGTTGAGTTCCATTCAGGAGTTCCTTTAGTTTGTCCTTTTGCCATTCTGCTTTTTTTACAGTCAGCCTCTAGACCTTTCTGCCTCTTTGGTCTTTTCTCTCTCTCCCTGGGATCAGCTGTTTGGGACCAGGGTGCTCTCTTCCTGGGACTGACTGCTTGGCACAAACAGAGTTTGTGAGGAATTGCATAGAGCATGACCATGCTAGCTAAGAAAAAGAAAAATTTCTAACTGCATGAAGAAAATTAACTTGATTTCAGTCAAACCAGCACACCAATATATTATGGGAACCTAAAAGCAAGGTTGGGCAGACTGTCTGTCCATTAGACAGTATTAGTTTATCCCTGACCAGTGGGTGAGTAGTGATTTTCCCCGTTGACGTCTACAATAGAAACTAACTGCTAGCTAAACGGAGGCTATCCTTTGTAAGTGTCCTTATCTACCATCAATATTTGGGCTCCTGTGTCAATGAGGAATGTTGTTAGGTAGCAGTTATTAACTGCAACCATCATCTAGGGACTGGGATCCTTAGCAGGGGGAGTAGCAGCTGCCATTACCTCCACTGAATCGAGCTCCACCCTAGTTTCCTGCATATGCATGGTCTAGATTTACTGCTGATAGATTTGGGTATAGCCTGAGCTCACTTCCCTTGCTTCTTCTGGCTCATTATCTCTTAAAATCTTACAGCGTCACCCCCATCTCCTGACACAGACCCCATAGCTATCAAGAGAAGTTAATGAGGAAAACCCAGCCAGTTTCCCTAGAACAGGAGTTGGCAGCCCATTTAACTGACTCAGAGCAAGCCCCTTATCTAAGCACATTTTCCATAATCTCTTACACTCAGCAGTAACTGAGAGCATTTCCCAATTTCCCCCTTTTGTTTTTGTCTTTTGCATGGAGACAGGCTGTCTCTTTTCTATTACATTTACTTTAGTTGAGGTTCTCCCCTGGTTTTTATCCTATGGGGAGTATAGTGGTAAATCTGCTAGCATACTCTTGGAAAGTAGTACTGTTTAAGTTTGTCTTAATGGCCAAAGCTAAAGATTTCAGCACCCCCTCAGCTCCCTTTACGATAGGTCGGAAGTGTACAGGCTCAGGAATCACCTCCAGGGATTCTGTTCTGCAGGAGGGGGCAATGGGTGCTGGTCCTTCTAACAGAGCTAAAATAGTTTTCAACAGGGTGGTTTGCAGGGTTGCTGCTGATTTCCAGGGGCATGCACTTTTTCCTCCACAGTCAGTGGGATGCATAGCATGTCCCCAGCAGAAACCCATAAAAACCACACATGTGAAGACAAAAAGAAGGGTAGTTGTCATAGGGGACTCCCTTCTGAAGAGAACAGAGGGCCCAATATGCCTATCTGACCCAACCCACAGGGAAGTCTGCTGCCTCCCTGGGGCCAGGATAAGAGATGTTACTATTGGTCCTTAATTTTGGCAGAGAAGAGGTAGGAAAAAGAAATCTTAAGGCGATCAAAAGGGATTTCAGAGTTTTAGGGCAGTTGGTCGATGGCTCAGGTGTTTTTTTCTTCCATTCTTTCAGTAGCAGTCAGGAATACAAAATAGAACAGGCAGGCCCAACTAATCAACACATGGTTCCGTGACTGGTGTCATCGGTGGAACTTTGGGTTCTTCAATCATGGGATGGTCTCTTCTTCGTCAGGTCTTTTGACATCTGATGGGATGCACCTCTCGCAGAAGGGGAAAAAGATGTAGGTTCAGGGGCTAGCAAGGATGATCGATAGGGCTTTAAACCAGATTGGAAGGGGGAAGTGGGCAGTACCAGGCCAGTCAGTGATGAGGAATGGGACGGCACACCAAAGCTCGAGGAGGTGCGTGACAGTGAGATTCCTCAGACTGCGCCACGAGGTGAAGGGCACAATCAACCACACTTGAAATGCTTCTACAATAATGCTTGCAGCATGAGGAAAAAGTAAGATGAACTAGAAGCCTTGGCCTGGTCCCAGGGATATGATATAATTGGCATCAGTGAAACCTGGTGGGATGAGTCCTGTGACTGGTGTGCCATGATGGATGGTTACAGGTTATTCAGAAGGGATAGGCAGGGTAGGAGAGGCGGGGGGGTGGCATTGTGTGTAGCGGAGGGGCTGGAATGCATAGAGCTAGCAGTTGTCAGTGGTAAAGTTGAGAGCCTCTGGGTAAGGATTAAGGGACAGACAAATAAAGCAGATGTTGTTGTGGGAGCCTACTATAGGCCTCCCAGCTGGGATGACAACACTGATGAGTTATTCTTTAAGGAACTAAGTGAAGCCCCCAAGACATCTTCCCTTGTCCTTATGGGGGACTTCAACTTACCAGATGTCAACTGGGAATATCATACAGCTGGCACCAACAGGTCCAGAAGATTCCTAAAGCATCTGGTTGATAACTTGTTGGTGCAGGTACTAAGGGAATAGACCAGGAAAGATGCCTTCCTAGATTTGCTACTTGATAACAGAGAGGGTCTTGTGGGAGAAGTGGCAATTGGTGGCTGCCTTGGCAACAGGAGGAAAACTGACACCAAGACTAAACTTTAGATATGAGGAGAATTCTGGTTGCTCAGAAAACTACTTATTAAGGTCCCCTGGTCTCCTGGTTTTGTTAAAAAACAAGTTTCTCTTTTAGTGAATTTGCCTGTCAGCTAAAGCCTTCATATTAGCTGCATTTTCCTGGAGAACCAGATACATGTTTTGGTAAACATGGCAATGGAATGCAAACTTATTGATAAGTACGGATGGACATCTCGCGAGAGGGACAATGAGAAACCGGTGACCAAGAAACTGACCAACTGAGTATAACATTCCATTCACGTGAATACTTCATATAAAAGTGGGAGATCACGAGGATCTCGTCCCTTTTCCCTTTTTTCCTTTTCCCTTCTGCTTATAGCCGACATTAGGAGAGGACCTTGCTAGTTGTCCCTGCAAACTGAGGCCTAGTGAGAGGCTGAATCCAGCTCCAGGTTGGCTACAGAGTCTAATCCAGGACTTTGGGTGCTGGTTCTGCAGTTGCTGAGACTTTCAAGATTGGTTTTGTATATTTTGTATTATTTTCTCTATTCTTATTAGTAGCATTAGTAAAACATCTTTAATTTTTCCAACTCTCTTCTCTCTGTCCTTCTTTCCCTCCCGATCGCCTGTCCTTAGTGGGAAGGGGGGAGAGGGAGGGGCAAAAAGGGGAAGTGGGGGGGAGAGGAGGTTAACAATACATCTGCAAGGGTTTTATTGTCACCCCACAATCTTAACCCTCGACAGCTGGGAAGAAGCTTTTGAATTTGCTGAGGTCCGTCAGTGTTGGTCGCTTTTTAAATACCACCTACTAAAAGCACAGGATCAGGCAAAATGCCAAAAATCTAGAAGGGGAGGCAAAAAGCCAGCTTGGTTGAGCAGGGCTCTTCTTCTTGAACTGCGGCAAAAGAAGAAAGTATATGGTCAGTGGAAGCAAGGTCATGTGTCATGGGAGTACTACAGAGATGCTGCTCACACTGTAGGGAAGAAATTCATGTGGCCAAAGCTCATTTAGAATTGAAGCTGGCCAGTACTGTGAAGGACAATAAAAAGACCTTTTTCAAATATATTAATGGCAAAAGGCAAACTGGAAATAACATTGGTCCATTACTTGGTGAGTATGGTCACCTTATTAACAGGGTGTCACGGAGGCACCCCGAGGCTAATTTAAGGGACAACAGGGTCCAAAACAACTTTTATTAAACCGGTGAGAAACAGGGTTTTAGCACTCCAAAAGTGACTTAAATAGAGGTTCGGGTATCAGTTGAGGAAAATTATTAAGGGGCAGCAACTAGTACAACAGGCGGTCCACAGAGTGCATGCACGTGGCTTCACCCAAAACAATGCCGGAACCACCCCGAGTCCCAGAGGAGTACACACTTGCCTGAACACGGTGCGGTCTTATTCTTAAAGAGATACAGGTAAAGCGTACGCTCGCGATTCCGCGAGGGTAAATTTATAATACACTCGCAATTCTGCGAGGGTTAATTTACTTACACGTGCGAATGTGCACGGAATACTACACGTGCTTATGTGGAAGCACGGGAGGAAAATACACTCGCGATTGTGCGAGGATAAATTTATAATACACTCACAATTGTGCGAGGAAATAATTTAAAGTACGCGTGCAAATGTGCACGGAATATAAATACACTTGCGATTGTGCGAGGAAATAAAGTTATACGTGCTTGTATTAAGCACAGGAAGTTACACGTGCATATGTGCATGGAATAAAGTTATATACTCGCAATCCTGCGAGGGGTTTTACTCACACACGTGGCGACAAGGCAAGCGGGGTCTCCATCCCGGGGAGGGGGGGTTCTCGGCGGTAGCATCTTCAGCTCGCACTCCAAGAGACCGGTGACAATGGGCCCAGTCTCGATGAGAGAGTCCCGTTTTATACTGGCTGATCAGACCTGACTGTAGGCATTCTAGAAGCTTCTCTGCACCGCCACACCATGTGTGGGGTGCCCCTGAAGCCTCCAAACATCCCCCACACTGGTCACAGGTGCCCAGCGGCTCACTGGTGCCTCGGCAATCCCTTCTCCTAATGGCCCTGGCCAGGGTGCTCTGGGCCAAACAAAAGAAACTGTTAGCCTCAAGTAGCAGAGAGAGGGAGATGTGCCTACTCCCTCCATACTGAAGGAGGAGGGGGGGAGAGAGGGGGATTTGCATTCTGCCACACAGGGACACAGACAAAGCAGAGACATTTAATGCTTTCTTTGCTTCAGTCTTCAACACTGATGATGGACTTGGGGGGGCCCAATAGGCCTGGGCTAGAGAACCATGGCTGTAAGAACAATAAACTCCCAGTCAATCCGGAACTTGTGCAGGATTTGCTAATCCAGCTAGATCCCTACAAGTCGATGGGGCCTCATGGAATTCATCCAAGAGTACTTAAAGAGCTGGTTGATATATTGAGACCTCTCTCCGTGGTTTTTCAGTGCTCCTGGGAATCCGGATAGGTCCCAGGTGACTGGAAGCTGGTGAACGTTGTCCCAATCTACAAGAATGGCAACAGGGATGACCCTGGCAACTATAGGCCTGCCAGACTCACTTCTGTGCCTGGCAAAATCATGGAGAAGACTATTCTGGGAGTTATTGAAAAACATCTGAATGACAATACAGTCATTGGTCCCAGACAGCATGGGTTCATGAGGGGAAAGTCCTGCTTGACCAACTTAATTACTTTCCACAACAAGGTTACCCACCTAGTTGACCAAGGGAAGCCTGTCAATGTGATCTTTTTGGATTTCACTAAAGCCTTTGATACTGTCTCTCACAGTATCCTCCTGGACAAAATGGCCAGCATACTGCTGAATAAACACATGATGCAGTGGGTGGGAAATTGGCTGACAGGCTGGGCTCAAAGGGTTCTAGTAAATAGGGTTATGTCAGGCCGGCAACCAGTCACTAGCGGGCTTCTGCAGGGATCCATCTTAGGGCCAGTACTCTTCAATGTCTTCATAAATGACTTGGACACAGGACTTGAAGGAATACTAAGTAAGTTTGCCAATGACACAAAATTGGGAGGAGCTGTCGACACTCTTGAGGGCGAGAAGCCCTGCGGAAGGATCTGGACAAACTGGACAACTGGGTAATCACCAACCATATGAAGCTCAACAAGAACAAGTGCCCAATTTTGCACCTGGGTGTCCCTGGCAACCCTGGCTGTACATACAGACTGGGGGATGAGATGCTGGAAAGCAGCTCCGTGCAGAGAGAGATCTGGGGGTTCTGGTTGACGGCAAGTTGAACGTGAGCCAACAGTCTGCCCTTGCAGCCAAGAGGGCCAACCGTGTCCTGGGGTGCATCAAGCACTGTATTGCCAGCTGGTTGAGGGAGGTGATTGTCCCACTCAGCTCTGCACTAATGCAGCCTCACCTGGAGTACTGTGTGCAGTTCTGGGCGTCACAGTATAAAAAGAATATAAAGCTACTGGAGTGTCCAGAAGAGGGCTACAAAGTTGGTGAAGGGTTTGGAGGGGAAGCCCTATGAGGACCAGCTAAAGTCACTTGATTTGTTCAGCCTGGAGAAGAGGAGACTGAGGCGAGACCTCATTGTGGCCTACAGCTTCCTCACAAGGGGAGGAGGAAGGGAAGACTGATCTCTTCTCTCTGGCGATCAACAACAGAACTCGAGGGAATGGCAGTAAGATGTATCAGGGGAGGTTTAGGTTAGACATTAGGAAAAGGTTCTTCACCCAGAGGGTGGTGGAGAACTGGAACAGGCTCCCCAGGGAGGTAGTCACAGCTCCAAGCCTGAAAGTATTCAAGAAGAGACTGGACAATGCCCTCAGACACATGGTGTGAACTGTGGGGTTGTCATATGTAGGGACAGGAGTTGGACTCAACGATCCTTGTGGGTCCCTTCCAACTCAGGACATTCTATGACTTTATGATTCTAATTTTACATTTAATTCACACAATGTCACATCCTAGTAAAGGTGAGGAACATTATGGCATATAGAGAAATTCACAAGTTACTTATTTCCAATTGTATATTCCATCAATTGTAAGAATGGCCTTAAAGTCTTTTTCCCAGTTGCACCAATAACATGGGCCTTTATTTTACTTGATTGTCCTTTACAATTTGCTACTACAGAGTGGGTTGCCCTACTATCTATTAAAAAAATCTATCATATCATTTCCCAGCTTTACTGGAACCAGAGGATCAGCTGGGGAGACTTAATAGATTCCTCCCGTCCCCTTCAATCTAATCCTATTTCTGCCATCACGATGGGCTCTTTAGTGTTCCCCTGAGTTTTCTTAAGATGAGGGCACTCATTTTTCCAGTGCCCTTCCTGTTTGCAATATGCACACTGATTTGGTCCAAGGGGGGTTTGTCCAAAGGATGTTTTATACCAATTCCTTCCCCCTACGCTCCCCCTTTCTCTCCCTCGCAAACTTTCTCTCCCTCTTCTCCTGCTTTCCTGGTTTTCTGACAAGGCAGCAGCAAACAGGCAAGCTTGCAACTTCATTTGGACCTGCTTCTCTTTTATTTCTATCTCATCACACTAATTATATACTTTATAGGTAATCACTATTAGTTGTGACACAGACATACCACTTGTGTCATCTACCTTCTGCAACTTCTTTCTAATGTCTGGCACTGGCTGTCCAATAACTAACTTGTTAAACATTTTCTGATTGCTTTCCTCTTCTGGATTAAAATCAGTCCATTTCTTTGCCACTTCACCCAATCTTTCATAAAATGCCAATGGACTCATATTAAAATCTTGCCTCACTTCCTATAATTTAGACAAATTCTTTGGCTATTGCACTCCATGCTGTATCCCATATAAAATCAAGTGTTGATATGTTCTCAGTCTTTCCAATCCCCTAGATGTAATGGGGAACTATCGTGGTTCTTCCCTACATAGATATTGATCAGGGTCTGTCCCATGACACTGGTTACTCTCTTCCTTTGCTTTTTCTCACATCATCTGTCTTCCTTCACTAGTAAACAGATATTCTACTAGGGCCTGGATATCCCCTCCAGTTAGGGTTATGGGTTAATATAACAGTTTTAATCATCCCCTACAGTCCTTCTGGATTAATTCGATACAGTCAAACTGATTATTTCTAATTTAACAAATCTGAGGTAGTAAAGGGGATATGTACAAGCACTGGCCCTCCTTCAGGCCCAACAGTTTGTCTGAGAGGGGCCTGAAATATTGGATGTTGTCCTCTAGTTCTCCCAAAACAGGGCTAACATTAGGTTGGTGCAAAATAATTGCAGTTTTGAACCATGAATTTTAAATCATTATAACTAGGTTCAAACACATCTTTACTAATCAAAATAGGAAACATTACAATCAACATAGTTTCGTCAATGAGAAATAAGTTTGTTTATTCCTGTAGCATAAAAATCTGTGTGTTGGGTTTCGATGAACTCTTGGAAAGCATTTTCTGCATCCTGCTGTTTGTGGAAGTGTTTTCCCTGCAAAAAGTTGTCAAGATGCCTGAAGAAGTGGTAGTCAGTTGGTGAGAGGTCAGATGAAGATGGCGGATGAGGCAAAACTTCGTAGCCACAGCCCAATTCATTCAGCTTTTGAAGTGTTGGTTGTATGACATGCAGTCGGGCATTGTTGTAGGCCCTTTCTGTTGACCAATGCTGGCTGCAAGCATTACAGTTTTCAGTGCATCTCATTGATTTGCTGAGCATACTTCTCAGATGGAATGGTTTTACTGGGATTCAGAAACCTGTAGTGGATCAGACTGGCAGTAGATCACCAAACAGTGACCATGACCTTTTTTTGGTGCAAGTTTGGCTTTGGGAAGTGCTTTGGAGGTTCTTCTCAGTCCAACCACTGAGCTGGTCATCACCGGTTGTCATAGAAAATCCACTTTTCGCCGCGTGTCACAATACAATCGAGAAATGGTTTGTTGTTGTTGCATAGGAGAAGACGACACTTCAAAATGATGATTTTTTTTATTATCGGTCAGTTCATGAGGCACCTACTTCTAGAGCTTTTTCACCTTTCCAATTTGCTTCAAATGCTGAATGACCATAGAATGGTCGACGTTGAATTCTTCAGCAACTTCTCATGTAGTTGTAAGAGGATCAGCTTCAATGACTGCTCTCAATTGGTCATTGTCAATTTCCGATGGCCAGCCACTATGTTCCTCATGTTCAAGGCTCTTGTCTCCTTTGCAAAACTTCTTGAACCACTACTGCACTGTACATTTGTTAGCAGTTCCTGGGCCAAATGTGTTGCTGATTTTGCAGGTTGTCTCTGCTTCTTTACAACCCATTTTGAACTCGAATAAGAAAATTATTTGAACTTGCCTTTTAGTCTAACATAATTTCCATAATCTAAAATAGATATAAAATAAACAGCAAGGAATAAGTCAGTAGTAAAAAAACCTTAAAGCAAGAAAAGTGCATTAAAATTATGTACAACATAACTACATTTCTTTAAGAATGTATTCCAATACCAAGCAGCAAATTTCAACACTGCAAAAACTGCAATTACTTTTGCCTCAACCTAGTAACTTCATTTTCTTCTTCACTAGAAGAACTTGTGTCCACTTGTCAAGGAGTTACTACAAACCAATTGCTCATCCTCCTCAGTTTCTTTTTGACAACCTTTTCCAATTTCACAACCACTACAACAGGAATTTGTCTTTTTCTTTTTCTCATTTATCAAATATATTCCATTTCGATGCTTCGAACCAACTAACCCACATTTCCTTCTAGTGTCACAATCATTTCTAAGAGAGAAAAACAACTCCACATAAGGTACTTCATCCCACTTTTCTAACTTTCTACAAAACAACATTAATTATAATATTGTGTTATATTGCAAAGACCTATTTTCTGGCCATTTTTCTTCATCTTCCAATTTATAAGCAGCCCACCATTGATTACAATATCTTTTCAATTTATCCTTGCTTAGGGGGTCCCCTCCAAATTTTCTCAAATATTTTAAAATACATCCCAAGTGAGAACAAGGGGGTATTTCCTGTGAAGTAGCTGAACCCATATCAGTACTGAAAAGAAATTCTTAACCCCTCTGCTCCAACCCTCAGTTGGTGTCCTGGTTTTGTTAAAAACAAGTTTCTCTTTTAGTGAATTTGCCTGCCAACTAAAGCCTTCATATTAGCTGCATTTTTCTGAAAAGCCAGATACATGTTTTGGTAGACAATGCAATGGTATGCTAGGTCATTGATAAGAATGGATGAGAATGGATGCACATCTCGTGAGAGGGGCAACGAGAAACAGGTGACCAAAAAACTGACCAACTGAACTATTCCATCCAATTCACATCATACTTCATATAAAAGTGGGAGATCACGAGGATCTTGCCCTTTTTCCTTATGGTCGACATTAGGAGAGGACCTTGCTAGTCGTCCCTGTGAACTGAAGCCTAGTGACAGAGTGAATCCAGTTCCAGTTGGCTGCAGAGTCCAATCCAGGACTTCGGGTGCTGGCCCTGCAGTTGCTGAGACTTTCAAGATTGGTTTTGTATATTTTGTATTATTTTCCCTATTCTTATTAGTAGCATTAGTAAAACATCTTTAACTTTTCCAACTCTCTTCTCTCTGTTCTTTTTTTCCCTCCCAGTCACCTGTCCTTAGTGGGAAGGGGGGAGAGGGAGGGGCTGAAGAGGGAAGTGGGAGGAGAGAGGGGTTAACAATATATCTGCCACGGTTTTATTGTCACCCCGCAATCAAAACCTTGACAATTGGCAAAGGGCCTCTCCCTTTGTCATGCATCTACATCTAGATGCATCTTGTGTCAAATGTCGGCTGCTTCCCAATGTAACTTACTAACCCTCCCCTTCTCTTACCTCTTTAAAAATACCTCTATAATGTATTGCACCATTGTGTCGCTTACCGCCCGATGGTTGGAGAGGAGCCAGTGGAGGTCCTGATCAATAGGTCAATGCATGTTGGAGTCCTGCTCGGTCCATGTCTCCTTCTGTCAGAAGCAGTAAGACAGTCCAGGCAAAACCATTACGACTGTCCCACCTGGGTTACCAGAAAATGTTGTCCCAAAAGGTGGGATGTATTAGATGTATTCCTGGGGTGTATTAGAAGGGGGGTGGTTAGTAGGTCCAGAGAGGTTCTCCTTCCCCTCTACTCTGCCCTGGTGAGTCCACATCTGGAATATTGTGTCCAGTTCTGGGCCCCTCAGTTCAAGAATGACAGGGAACTGCTGGAGAGAGTCCAGTGGAGGGCAACAAAGATGATTAAGGGAGTGGAGCATCTCCCTTATGAGGAAAGGCTGAGGGAGCTGGGTCTCTTTAGCTTGGAGGAGACTGAGGGGTGATCTCATTAATGTTTATAAATATGTAAAGGGTGAGTGTCACGAGGATGGAGCCAGGTTCTTCTCTGCAACATCCAGTGCTAGGACAAGGGGTAATGGGTTCAAACTGGAACACAAGAGGTTCCACTTAAATTTGAGAAGAAACTTCTTCTCAGTAAGGGTAACAGAACACTGGAACAGGCTGCCCAGGAGAGTTGTGGAGTCTCCTACTCTGGAGACATTCAAAACCTACCTGGACACCTTCCTGTGTAACCTCAAATAGGTGTTCCTGCTCTGGCAGGGAGATTGGACCAGATGATCTTTCGAGTTCCCTTCCAATCCCTAACATTCTGTGATTCTGTGATTCTGTGATTGTTACCTGGTGTGCAGATACCAATTTATACATGGGGTCAAGGTATTTCCTTTATTTACAGTTCTGCACAGAAAAAGGTGCTAGGCAATCTTTCTCAAAGCTAGCACACTAGAAGTAGGCTGAGCTATGTATTTATACATTTCAACTTTTAACTTTTAACTATTCCTAACATCTTCTGCATATTTATGCCTACTCAGAGTTCATTGGTCTAAACTTTGCTCTCTTTGGTTTAAAGGTACAGTCCACTTTTATTCTTCTATGCATGCTCAGTGAATAGTGGGCTTTTCTGAGTTGGGGGCGTTTTTTGAGTCAGAGGTCAAGATCTTCCCCTGCTACCTTTACTTTTCCCCTAGTTCCTATAGCCTTTGTTTTGATCTTGGTAATTTCCCATCCTTTGGCCACCAAAACTTTGAATTCCTCATTTATCTTCCTTTTTATTCTTCACGGGAGAGTTAAATTTCAACCAAAAGGTTCAACCAAGTGAGCATCTCCACATAATACTAATCCCAAGGTCTAGGCAATCATAGAGCAGCAAAACTGATTCAAATTACTTATTCAACTATACCAAAATTCAAGATCTAAGACATCACACCCATGAGCAAAAAAAGAAATAGCTACCTAGCCGAGAGTGAGAGTGCCCATTCTTCCTCCTCCATCACCATGTGGGCATCCCCTGTATCATACCAGGAAGCATGAAAGCATCAGCAGTCCAGCTGCTGCTGGATCTGCTTCAAATGCTTTTTGGGTAAGCTAATGTTTTATATGCTTCAGCTTGGAGGTTTGGTCTATACCATTTAAATAAGCTAGTGGATCTGACAAAACTGCCAGAAAAAAAGATGATGGCTGCAAGAGACAGCAATTTGCAGATGATAATGGCTGCCTAATGGTCCTTCAGCTCTTCCTGGCCACCTGTCCTGCCTAAGTGGTGCTCTCACCCAGCATATATCAGGCCTTAGCATGAACTGCGTTAGCCAAAATCTAAGCAGGAGTTGAGTGAGCAGTCGCACTCCACCAAATACGTTTGGCATAGACCAAACATCTAGCAAACTCATTGCTTTGGTGAGTGGAGGAGGTACTGTTCCTCCTCTTGCCTCACTGAGGGTGAGGGTAGGGGAAAGTTTTGAGCGCTTAAACTGAAGTCTGGCTTCACAGTTTGTAATTGAGTAACAACTGATGGTACACACTTTCAACACGGCGAGATAAGTGCTAAATATGGATATACAAGCATACTAATAACAAAATAAAATAGAATACAATCCTACAATTATCATAGTATGTAACATAAGATGCAATATGCCAGTTGCAGATGGTGCATTAAAATGTCATGCCAGTGATGACTAGCAGATTGTTCAATTTCTGTTGCAATTCTGATAATTCATTCTTAGGCAGGAGCAATCATTTTGTTCCTGTTGTTCCACAGAACATCACAAAGTGACACCATACATGTACAACTCTGCGATTGTCATACACTGAGTCTAAAACAAGTATCTGAGGATATATTACTGGAACATGGGTCTTATATTACTAAATGCTCAAGGCAGCACCATTCATGGTTTCTCCATTGTTCACATCCAGAAGTATCAATTAGATTGCCTTGGTTATCTATCAGTTTGCTTCCTTGAACTGGTGCCCATATTCTGTTAGCTACAACTATGGGAAACAGGCTATACTGGTAAATCACAAAATCACAGAATGGTTAAGGTTGAAAGGGACCTCTGGAGATCATCTAGTCCAACCCACCTACTAAAGCAGGTACACCAAGAGAAGATGGCACAGGAATGCATCTCTCGTTATTTTATTAAACTGCGTTTATCTCAATCCAAGTTTCTCCCTTCCCTTTTGACTCCCTGGTTGGGGGGGGGGGGTGGGGGGGGTGGGGGTGAGCGAGCAGCTATCATGGTTGTATTGCTAGCTCGAGTTAAAACATGACAGGCTTTTGTGGTGCCCAACATGAGGCTCAAAAACTGCTAAAATTTGGCACTAAAAAGAGGTAAAATTTAGAGATGTTGGTGTTCTTACTGCTGTGATGCAGATTCAATTTTTTTGGCATGGTGCCAACTCATAGGGTTGAGATACAGGTCTGTGTACTTTGGACATCATCTAGTAGTATTAAAGCAGTTTGAATTATATTGGTTTAAAGATGCTGTGACATAAGTTGTATCAGCTGCTCTCTACAATGTGTTCTGCAGAACCTTATTTGTGCTGAGCATATTTCACTATTAGGTTCGTGCATTCTATTACATCTGGAAACTGGATGATGATGATGATGTTTCTGTGTGTTTTGGCACTGTTGTATTTAGAGAAACCACTATTATATCTAGAGAAACCTCCAGTAGAGATTAAAGAGAAATACATCTATGTGTTTTCCAATTGGATGAGCCAATCTATAGAAAAGCTAACTAACTATACCTTTCCTTTTACATTAGGACAGATTACAGATGTTTTTGAGAGTTTTGAATATCCTTGGAGCTTTGACCATACTTTATTGGTATTGTCAGGTCTGCTGAATGTGTGTCAGTTGATGCCAGTGATAAGAGAGATGATGTTTAATAGGAGGATTGCATCTATTCTAACTCCTGAGACTTATGTTCCATCTTCTCAAGCCTCAGCAACAGGCATGGTTATGGTTGCTGTCTGCCCCAAATGGGGGAAGGCAACTAAAACAGCTCCAACTCCTACACAGAGCAAGGCAGTGAAGGCTATAATAGCTACATTACCCACTACCCCACCCCAACTACTGCTTCTCCAGCCTCAAAGATTGACAAGGCAGCTCCAGCTCCTACACAGAGCGAAGCCGCCAAGGCCGTTACCTCCCTGACCGCAGACACTGTTGCTTCTCCAGCCTCATAGACCGACAACGCAGCTATTGCACCCCCCAACACTGTGCACTGCTACTGCTACTGCTGTAACCACAACAGCCACTGTAATTATGCCAATGTTGGTGACAGTCATTTAGACTCTGGAAATACATCAAGAGATTGTGAGCCCATATCGGCATCAGTTGCCAGTTGTAAGAAAGTCACAAGAAAGACTACTCATGCTACAGATGATGGCAAAGGGCCAACACCAACCCAAGGGTCAGTGTCATCAGCACAAGGAGGAGAGGAAATGACTCAATCCTTTTCTCCAAGTGAGCTGAGAGATATGTGAAAAGATTTTAGTCATCATGAAGGAGAGAATGTTGTAACCTGGTTGCTCTGATGCTGGGATAACGGAGCTGAGAGTATGGAACTAGAAGGTGGGGAATCCAGGCAGTTGGGATCTCTGTCAAGGGATTCCACCCTTGATAGGGCAATTTCAAGAGAGAACATCTCCACCACCCTCTGGATCCGACTCCTGACAGCTATGAAAGATTGTATATGTAAACCAGGGAAATGGAATACTATGGAGAGAAGTATCCAGTTCCTGAGAGAAATAGCTGTGCGGGAGATCATCTATTTTGAGCCAAACAGCCAAGAGGGGACAGACCCAGACAGAATCAATCGTACACGACCTTTGTGGCGCAGGTTTGTATGAAGCGCACCACCTGCATATGCTAAAGTCATTCACAGCAATGATCTGGTCAGCTGGAGGCAGACAAAGCATTTCTGATGTGATTAAGCAGCTTTGGGACTTTGAGGACAGCCTTGCTGGCTCTCTACAGGCTTGTGTCTCGACCATGGAGAATCTGTGTGAAAAATCTGATGACCAGTTTGAAAAGCTGTTGCAGGAAATCAAAGAACTCAGAGAAGACAGGTTCCATTCACCACTTGCACATTTCAGCTATTAGGAGAAGGCATTTCCAATCTCAAGAGAGAGGACAGAGGCAGCCCAAAAAAGAGGTTCACTGAGGTTCTTCCTCTGTGAGCAGGGAGAAAACATGAGAAGGTGGCATAGAAGGCCTACCTCAGAACTTCAGGAATGAGTACATCAGTTAAAAGGAAAAATGCAAGGGCGAAAAATCATGGACTCCACACAATCCAATATGAATTCAAGAGAAGCCATTTATTACAGAGACAAACCTCCTTATATATGCCGTTATTTCCTGATCACGCGTCCACACTCCAAGCATGCATTAGCTGATTGGATATTGTCCATGTTCACGGGCTGTCCACGCGCCCGAGTCTCACTGCTAATAGGTCTGTTGATTTACACCACGTTGGGGCCTTGTTATTTCAGAGTTGCTTCTCTCCCATGGCAGGTCCTGTTCACAGCCTTGAAATTCCTGGCTGGTTCAGTAACAAATCTCCATCTAACAGCAACCCCTCCACAACTCAGCCTCAAGAAAATCCCTCAAATCTCCCACAGAAAAACTCCTAGGAATATGGCTGATCCAATTTACAAAAGGAGCAGAAGAGATTCTGATCCTCTTGAAGGAACCTCTAATTTGTACACAGAGACTGTGCATAACACACATTAGAGGGGTCCTGCGTCCAGCCAGGCCGAGGAAAGGAACAACAGAGTTTATTGGACTGTGCAGATACAATGGCCTGGTACAACACGCCTCAAGGAGTACAAACCTTTGGTGGACACTGGTGCTCAGTGCACGATAATCCCCTCAAACTATAAAGGAACACAATCCATCAGTATTTCTGGAGTGACTGGGGGATCCCAGGAACTGACTGTTGTAGAGGCTGAAATGAGCCTAACTGGAAAAAACTGGCAAAAGCATCCCATTGTGACTGTCTCACATGCTCCATGCATCCTTGGAATAGACTGCCTCAGGAGAGGGTATTTTAAGGACCCAAAAGGGTATCAGTATGCATTTGGCATAGCAGCCATAGACACTGAGAATATGAAACAGCTGTCGACTTTGCCTGGTCTCTCAGAGGACCTTTCTGTTGTAGGACTGCTGATGGTTGACGACCAACAGGTGCCAATTGCTACCATGACGGTGCATCACCGGCAATATCGCACAAATAGAGACTCTTTGATTCCTATCCAGAAGCTGATCCGTCAACTGGAAAGCCAGGGTGTGATCAGTAAGACTCGCTCACCTTTTAATAGCCCAATTTGGCCAGTGCGTAAGTCTAGTGACAAGTGGAGACTAACTGTAGACTATCGTGGCCTGAATGAAGTTATGCTCAAGTGGAAGAGAAGAGTATATAGATCATGGAAGGAGGGGCTGACCACTTGGGGAGAATATAAGGCTGTTGTCAGAGGGTGTAGGGAGGCAACTAGGAAAACTAAGGCCTCCTTAGAATTAAACCTTGTGAGAGGGGTCAAGGACAACGGGAAGAGCTTTTTCAAATACGTGGCAGATAAAACTAACACCAGAACCAATGTAGGTAAACTGATGAATGAGGTGGGTGCCCTGGTGACAGAAGATACAGAGAAGGCACAGTTACTGAATGCCTTCTTTGTCTCTGTCTACTCTGCCAGAGGCTGTCCTGAGGAGCCCCGTACTGCTGAGGCCCCAGAGGAAGTCAGGACAATGGAGGAGTTTGCCTCGTTTGATGAGGACTGGGTTAGGGAGCAGTTATGCAATCTGGACATCCATAAATCCATGGGTCCGGATGGGATGCATCCGTGGGTGCTGAGGGAGCTGGCTGAGGTCATTGCTGGACCGCTCTCCATCATCTTTGCTAGGTCTTGGGTAACAGGAGAGGTGCCTGAGGACTGCAGGAAAGCAGATGTCACTCCAGTGTTCAAAAAGGGCAAGAAGGAGGACCTGGGTAACTATAGACCAGTCAACCTCACCTCCATCCCTGGGAAACTGATGGAACTACTTATCCTTGGTATCATCTCAAAGCATATCAGAGATAATAGGGTCATTAGGGGCAGTCAACATGGCTTCAGCAAAGGGAAGTTGTGCTTGACCAACCTCATTGACTTTTATGAGGACCTAACAAGATGGATGGATGATGGCAGAGAGGTGGACGTGGTCTACCTTGACTGGAATAAGGCATTTGACACAGTCTCCCACAGTATCCTCACAGCTAAATTGAGGGAGTGCAGTCTGGATGATCGGGTAGTGAGGTGGACTGTGAAGTGGCTGAAGGGAAGAAGCCAGAGAGTCATGGTCAATGGGGTGGAGTCTAGTTGGAGGCCTGTATCTAGTGAAGTGCCTCAGGGGTCAGTACTGGGGCCTGTATTATTCAATATATTCATCAACGATTTGGAGGAGGGAATAGAGTGTACTATCAGCAAGTTTGCTGATGACACCAAGCTGGGAGGAGTCACTGACACACCAGAAGGCCGCACCGCCATCCAGCGAGACCTGGACAGGCTGGAGAGTTGGGCAGGGAAAAATTTAATGAAATATAACAAGAGCAAGTCTTGCATCTGGGTAGGAACAACCCAACTACATTCCATGTAGTTACCAATGATTTAACTTCTTTATCTCCATTGCTGAATTTATCCCATAATTTCTGCCCTATATCGTCCCAAAGTTCAAGTTTAAGTTTTGAGTCACTAAAGCTCATAACAGTCTTTTCAGATTTTAGTTGCTTCAGTGTAGTAATCATCAGTTTCCAGGAGGTTACAAGGCCGAGAATATCTTTTTCACTGCGACTAATTGCCTTCCACAACACAGTTCCCACTTTTTCCCAAATCTCTGTTTGAAAAGCTCCTAACTGATCAGCAGGAAACCCATTGCCTCTGCACCAGATTAATAGTCTTTTGAGGTTACTCTCCTCATACTTCACCCCTCTCTTAGAATATGCGAGAGGAGCCGCAGTATTTCTTCTTCTTCTTTAAAAATATTCTGCCCCATCTCCTCTCGCCCCCAGCTGTTCACCTCTTTGGGTGTCTGTTGCAATGATATCAGATCCTTTATCCCTCCTCTGTTGCTTCTGTAGCGATCAATCAGGAGTCACGCTGCCTGCAGACTGCGTCCCGGTCACAGTCCGGCCGCGCCGTTCCAGCTGGGGCTCTCTCCCCGCAGTGGTCATCCCCCTTCCGTAAATTCTCCTTATGGATCATGTTGGGGTCACCACTTGCGAGGGCGAAAAATCATGGACTCCACACAATCCAATATGAATTCAAGCGAAGCCATTTATTACAGAAACAAGCCTCCTTATATATGCAGTTATTTCCTGATCACGCGTCCACACTCCAAGCATGCATTAGTTGATTGGATATTGTCCATATTCACGAGCTGTCCATGCGCCCAAGTCACTGCTAATAGGTCTGTTGATTTACATCTTCTTGAGGCCCTGTTATTGTAGAACTGCCTCACTCCCACAGCAGGTCTTGTTTTCAGCTTTCGAGCTGACCTTGAAATTCCTTTGAGCCTGGTTAGTTCAGAAATAATTCTCCATCTAATAGAAACCCATCCACACAACAACCTCAAGAAAATCCCTCACATCTCTCACAGGTAATTGCTCCATAATACCATACACCATACTAACAGTATTCAGTAAGTACCTTTCAGGTCAATGAAGAATGAACTTCAACAAAACTGAAGAAAGCCCAGCAATCATGAAACCAGAGCTGTCTTCAACAACTGGCATCCAGCCACCTCCTCAGGGTTGACACCTTTGACCTGCAAACCACAGGCATGAACTACATCAGATACACAAGCTATGAGTTCCAGATGTAGCATGCCACAATGCAACACTCCAACATGGCACTCCATCTTTCTTGCCCCAGGAGACCATCTTGACAGACAGAATACAAAGTCACAGACTAAGTGGACTTAATGAACATTTTAGAGGGATGAGATGATGCTGTGGACTAAGGGAATAATATCTATGTGCACATATATATATAAAGTTGTAGTAATTAACTGAAATGTATTGGTAAGTCTAAGACCTGAGCATGACAGAAAAGGTATAGAATAAGGGGTGGAATATACTGAATCTCTCGCTGCCAGGAGTGTGACAGTCTGGGGCACTCTCGGTTCTCTCTGGACCACACGATTTGGTGCTATTGTGTTTAGGGAGTGAGCTGCTGTCCGGGACAGGGGGAGGTTTTGGCGCAGACTGTGGTCGGGAGGAGGCGAGCTGCAGCCACATGGTGAGAGATTGTGTTGTGTATCCATCGCTTTGTGTGTTCTTTCACTATTGTCATTGTTATTGTTGTGGGTTTTGTTTTGCTTTGTTTTGTTTTGTTTTCTCTGTTCCGTTAAACTGTCCTCATCCCATCCCACAAGTTTTGCCTTTTGTTTCCTGATTCTCCTCCTCATCCTACCAGGGCAGGGAAGGGGTGAGTAAGTGGCACATGGTTTTAGTTGCTGGCTGGGGGTGGAACTGGGGCTAAACTGCGACACTGCAAATTTTGTTTACCTGGACTTTAATAAAGCTTTTAACACTTTCCCACAGCATTCTCCTGGAGAAACTGTCTGGTCATGGCTTGGATGGGCATATTCTTCTCTGGATAAAAATCTGGTTGGATGGCTGGGCCCAATGAGTTGTGGTAAATGGAGTTAAATCCAGTTGGTGGCCAGTCACAAGTGGTAATCCCCAGGGCTCAATATTGGGGCCAGTTCTGTTTAATATCTTTATCAGTGATCTGGATGAGGGGATTGAGTGCACTCTAAGTAAGTTTGCAGACGCCACCAAGTTGGGTGGTGTCACATACATACCTTGACTCAGATTCGCTGATCCCCTTGGTTGGAATATACTCAATACCTGAAGTCCATAAACAAAGGCTTTTATTTTGTGGCTCAGCTCACATGGCAAATAATTTGCTAATAGAAAGATTTACAATGCTTGTGGGGTTTATACTTTACATGACTTATTACTTATTAAAAATAAAAGCAAAAGAATAAAGAGAGAGGGAGAAAAAGAGATATCACCACTCTCAGATCCCACAATGTGTATGATGGGTGAAATAGTCCTCTGGTTCTCAGATTCCACTATGAGAATGATGGGCAAAGTAGTCCTCCAGTGGTGGGTGCGCTGCCAGTGCTTGTATATGTCAAGTTCTTGCTTCCGGATTGCTTGCTTACATAATCCTTGATCTTCTGCACAGATGCCACTGTGGGTGTTGGTCGCAAAAAGTGGAAGGGTCAGTACTGTTGAGGGTGCACTTGGTCTCTTCATCCAGGTCACTGATGAACAAGTGGAACAGGACTGGACCCATTGCTATCATGGAGACGTGGTGGGACAGCTCACATGACTGGAATGTTGTCATGAAGGGCTATGTACTTTTCAGGAAAGACAGGCCAGCAAGGCGAGGTGGAGGAGTTGCACTTTATGTGAGAGAGCAACTTGAATGTCTTGAACTCTGCCTGAGGGGGGTTGACGAGTGAGTTGAATCCCTATGGGTAAAAATTAAGGGACAAGCTAATAAGGGTGATACTGTTGTGGGTGTTTACTACAAGCCACCTGATCAGGAAGAGGAAGTTTTCTACAGACAGCTGGAAGTAGCCTCACAAACACATGCCCTGGTTCTCATGTGTCCTGGTTTTGTTAAAAACAAGTTTCTCTTTTAGTGAATTTGCCTGTCAGCTAAAGCTTTCATATCAGCTGCATTTTCCTGGAAAACCAGATACATTTTTGGTAGACATAGCAATGGAATGCGAGGTTATTGATAAAGAACAGATTCACATCTCACGAGAGGGGCAATGAGAAACAGGTGACCAAGAAACTGACCAATGGAGTATAACATTCCATTCACGTGAATACTTCATATAAAAGTGGGAGATCACAAGGATCTCATCCCTTTTTCCTTATGGCCGGCATTAGGAGAGGACCTTGCTAGTCGTCCCTGCGAACTGAGGCCTAGTGACAGACTGAATCCAGTTCCGGTTGGCTGCAGAGTCCAATCCAGGAATTCAGGTGCCAAAGCAGTTGCTGGGACTCTCAAGATTGGTTTTGTGTAATTTGTACTATTTTTCTCTATTTTTATTAGTAGCATTAGTAAAACATTTTTAATTTTTCCAACTCTCTTCTCTCTGTCCTTTTTTCCCCTCCCAATCACCTGTACTTAGTGGGAAGGGGGGAGAGAGAGGGGCTGAAGGGAGAAGGGGGGGAGAGGGGGTTAACAATACATCTGCCACGGTTTTATTGCCACCCCGCAATCAAAACCTCAACATCATGGGAGACTTCAATCACCCTGACATCTGCTGGGTAGGCAACACAGCTAAGCATGCCCAGTCCAGGAGTTTCCTACAGATCCTGGTGGGATCAAACTCTGGCTGCCTGGGGGCAAGACCACCACCAGCAAGAAAGAAGATCAAGGGATTCCTGTCTCCTCCCCTTCCCTGACTGAAGAAGGCAGGTCAAGGGAAAGGGGTGAAGAGAAACAAGTCCACACTAAGGTTGGCAGGAGAAACATCCCCCTACCCAACCCACCTTCCCAGGTGCCTCTGTCCAACAGGCAAGAGGCTCAGGATGTGGAACGCAGCAACTTCAGGAACTAGGAGAAATGGCAGCAAGTTCCTGTCTGGTGCAGAATGAGGAGGGTTCCTACTGTGACCACCCCATCCTCCCAGGTTCTCTTGTAAAACAGGTATGAGGCCTTGTAAGTGGAACCAAACAACAACATCGAGGGAGTCAGTTCCACTGAGTTGGACGTGCTGCAGAGAATAAGTCACCCTGCATCCTCCATCAAAACAGCTCCCACAAAGAAAAAAAGGCAGGTTGTGGTTGTAGGAGACTCCCTTCTAAAGGGAACAAAAGGCTGTATATGCAGGCCAGACCCACTTCTTAGGGAAGTCTGATGCCTCCCTGGGGCCAGGGTTAAAGATGTTAGAAGGAAACTTCCTGTCCTGGTTAGGACCTCAGACTACTACCCACTAATAATTTTTCAGGTGGGCAATAATGAAAGTGAAAAGGGAAAGCTAAAGATGATCAAGAGAGACTTCAGGGCCTTGGGACAACTGGTCAAGGGATCAGGAGCACAAGTAGTGTTCTCCTCTATCCCCACAGCTGCATTGTATGATGAGGAAAGATGCAGGAAGACCCAGCAGATCAATACCTGGCTGCAGGACTGGTGTCACTGGCAGAATTTTGGGATTTTTGATCATGAATCAGCTTACATGGCACCTGGCCTGCTAGCAACAAATGGGATGCACCTGTCTCAAAAGCAGAAAAGGATCTTGGGGCAGGAGTTAGAAGGACTTATTGAGAGGACTGTAAACAAGATTTGAAGGGGGAGGAAACCAGGTGTGGCAGAGGCACACCCAAGGGTGACATGCCGGTATCTGAGGGTAGTACTAGCGAGGCCCTTCAGTGTGCCAACCCAGTGGAATCAATGACTCAGCTGAAGTGCATCAATACAAATGCATGCAGCATGAGCAACAAACAGAAGGAGCTGGAAGCCCTTGGGAGTCAGAAAAACTGTGATATAATTGCCATCACATGTGGAGAGTCTCTGGCTGTGTGCTGTGAACAAGCCAGGGCTTGATGCGGCTGTGCTACACGGAAGGATTTCCCTGAGACACCAGAGACAAAAGGAAAGTAAACAGAAGCTGCTCTGCCCTCGACCCAGGCTGCAGGAGAGGCGTTGCCGCTACGCATGAACAGTCTGTGAGCAGTGCCCTGCAGCCAATCGCCATAGTGGGGGGGGATGAGTGACTGTGAGTGTAACCAATTGTAGCCTGCACTTGCCGCATGGCCTTTTGGTATAGAGTATATAAGGCTTGGAAAAACGTGGTCTCGGGGACATTGATATTCAGTGTTGTTTAAGAGTTCATTAAAGAGTACGGATGGTAAATTCACATTGAATTAGACTCCTTACTCTCGCCCGGCCCGCCCGTTCGATCAAAGAGCTTATGCCGGCGTCTGGATTCGTCGAATTTACTACCACTACAAATGGTAGCAGAGGATGGTTCGTTAGCAAAGCATAACGCTCCGGATCTACATATGGTAGCAGAAGGATGGATCGTTAGCAAAGCATAACGCTCCGGATCGAAATTACTGCGGTAAGCAGCGTTCATAAAAAACGGAGCCAAGCCGGGGTGTGGGATAGTGTGCTTAGTCCGATATCAAAAGACGGGCACCTGTCGAGCTGGCCACTCGCATCCTACGTTAAGACCGCGCTGATAAGATAATGGATATTGAAACAGCCGCGGCACTGCTGACGACTATTCTCTCTAAGAGAGGTATTGAATCGTCACAGGAAAAGCTAATCACATTGATTTTTTTAGCTCAGAAGTGGGGACACTTTGGAGAAGTTCCACTTTTGTTTTCCCCAACGGAATGGAGATCAGTGGGGGACACTATGTGGGACAAAACTATCAGAGAGGAAGAAGAGAAAGAAATTAAAGCTGTGAGAGAATTGTGGAAAACCGTATTAGAATCATTAGAAGTTATGAAATCGGAACAGCGTGCCGCCCTAAGAGCCGCGGAGGCGCTTGTCCCAGAACAAACCTGGACTGATAAAACTTGTCCAAAAGAAAAGAGGGGCCTGTGGGCTACTCTGTGGGGTCTGCCTGCCGTTCGGGGTGGTCGCGGGGTCCCGGCTCAGCCAATACTTTCACAATCCGATCTGCAACGCGGATTAGAAACTGCGCGGCTCGTAAACAAAGAACCGGAAGTTTCCCCCTCCGAGTCTCTGGGGCAATGTGCCAAGAAGGCGGAAGTGCAACTGGTCGACTGTCCGGATGTGGGAGGCCCTGAGTGCCGCCCTCCTCCTACCGCTCCGCCTCTGCCCTGCCCCGAGCCGGACGCCCCCCCTCCCTCCGAGAAAAACGTGGGGGCCCGGCCCGGCCCGGCCGCGGCGCCGTCGCCGGGGCCGGGGCCGCCTCAAACTTTGCCTCCGCAAGCACCCGCGGAAGTTTTTTGTGAGCCTCCTCCTACATCATTGGGCTCACCCCAAGCAGTAGAGCAGTTACTGCAAGTTATTACCAACAAGCTTGAACAACTTAAGAGTGTCAAATGTAGAGAAAAATAAGGAACAAATTGAGTTTCAAAAACCGGCTTGCCCTTCACAAACAATGCAATCAAAGGTGCCTATAGATTCTACTGACCAACCACAGCTCCGACGTGGCAGATGGTCAGGGGTCATCAAAGATGCCATCCTAGAAGGTGATTGGTCTCCAGCAAAATTAGCCCTACCGGTAATTCAAAATATGAACACTCAGACAACGGTATGGGAACCACACAATTGGAAAATTTTGCAGCAAGCAAAACAAACAACCACAAGCTATGGTATACGTTCAGCAGCTACCGGACACAAAGAACATCTCCGAACCTGTATCACAATCAGTGACCAACCGTGAACCAGGCTTCTTTCACCTCAACAAGCCAAGCACCGCAGGAAGCCTCGGAGTTGATGTGGAGACAGCAGTAGATATAACATTGACCAATACTGCAATTCATAGAATACCAACTAATGCTAAAGGACCTTTATTTCGACAAGATAGTCTCATTGGAGGCCTATTGATTGGCCGTTCTTCTGCTAGTATCAAAGGTCTTATAGTAATACCAGGTATAATTGATGCAGATTTCACAGGAACTGTTCAAATCCTGGCCTACACTCTGCATCCGCCAATTTTTATTCCTTCTGGGAGTAGAATAGCTCAGGTAGTAGCACTGGAAAACTGCCTACCAATGCTTCCAGGAGTTCCTCCAGCATCCTCAACACAAAGGCATGATAAAGGATTTGGATCGACAGGTCCTGCAGTTTGCTTCACCTCATCAATGACTCAGCGTCCCATGTTACGTGTGCAACTATTTCAGTCTGATTCTACTGTTGTTGTAGAGGTAAATGCAATGCTTGATACTGGAGCTGATGTCTCCATCATTAGTCAATTCAAATGGCCACGAAATTGGAAACTTCAAAAATCAATCTCTTCCACTGTAGCTGGAGTAGGGGGTCAAACTACTCCAAATATAAGTGTTGATCCCATTTCGATTAGTTTCCCTGAAGGTCAATGTGTTACCCTTAGGGTGTATGTAATGGAATTGCCAAGCAGCCTTGAGGCGCTTATTGGCCGTGATGTCTTGGGGCAACTTGGTGCTGTGTTAACTACTTTGCCTTTTCCTTAGTGGTCACTGGAAAGCAGTTGCCCAACCTTCCATTGACCTGGTTAACAGATAGCCCAGTTTGGGTTGACCAGTGGCCATTAACAGAAGAGTGACTGCAAAAGGCACGTGAATTAGTAGAAGAGCAATTAGTTGCAGGCCATATCAAGCCTTCTACTAGTCCATGGAATACCCCAATTTTTGTAATACCAAAAAAGAGTGGAAAGTGGCGATTATTACATGACTTGCGAAAGGTAAATGATCAAATGCAAGCCATGGGTGCTTTACAGCCTGGATTACCATCACCTGTAATGTTACCAGAAAATTGGCATATTCTAATTATAGATTTAAAGGATTGTTTCTTTACCATTCCTTTTCATGAACAAGATACACAGCGTTTTGCATTTACACTGCCTTCAGTAAACAAAGCGGAACCAGCTAAAAGGTATGAGTGGGTAGTGCTACCGCAAGGTATGAAAAATTCTCCTACACTGTGCCAAATGTATGTTGCATGGGCACTTCAACCTATTCGTGCATCATGGAAACAAACAATTATTTATCATTATATGGATGATATTCTGTTCTGTCAACAAGCTGAGTTCACAGAAAGTTCCATAGTCCAAATTACGATCAAACTCAAAGAAAAGGGGTTGGTCATAGCTCCAGAGAAAGTTCAGAAGTCTGCACCTTGGAAATACCTTGGTTGGTCCATTTGTGATGCACAGATTCGTCCACAAAAAATTGAATTACATACTGATTTACAAACATTAAATGATGTCCAAAAATTGTTAGGGGACATACAATGGATTAGAAATTGCGTCGGCATTACTAACAATGATATAGCACCTCTTACTTCGCTTCTAAAAGGAGGTGATCCAGCTAAGAAAATAAGCTTAGAGTCCGTGCATCTCAAATGTCTTTCTGATATTATACAAAAAGTACAGACAAATTGGTCTAGCCGAAGACTTTCTGATCGACCAATTTCCCTCCTTATTAGCAATCTAGAACATCCGTGTGCAATCATCTGCCAGTGGCAAAACAAAAACGGGGAATTCCCCATAGATGTTGCTACAGATTCTTCCTTTTGTGCCACTGTCAGATTGAAAACAGAAAATGATTTGCGATTATTAGAGTGGATTTTTCTCAGTGTCCAACCAAAATTCAGTATTCAAACGAGACCAGAAGCAATTGGAGAATTGATTCGAAAAGGAAGATCTCGAATATTAGAAATTAGCGGTCAGGAACCAGATGACATCAGTATTCCGATAAATGGAGCCGATTTAGAATGGTGGCTGAGACATTCGATGCCTATACAGAATGCATTATTAGGATTTATAGGCAAGGTACATTCACGACAACCAAAAGGTAAACTATGGCAATTCCTTAGAACAAATCAGTGGTTAGAGAGAAGCAAAGTAAAAGCAAAACCTGTTGAAGGCCTTACAGTATATACAGATGCAGGAAAACGAAGACACCAGGCAGCATGTGTCTGGCAAGAGAATAGTCAATGGAAACAGCATTTAATTGAAGGTTCAAAAGAGGATTCATTGCAGACTTTAGAGCTCACGGCAGTAATATGGGCCTTAAATAATTGGCTGAAATCTGCTTTAAATGTTGTCACAGATTCTTTGTATGTAGCAGGTGTAATACCCAGAATGGAAAATGCCCTGTTAAGACAATCGAATAATCCTCGATTAGGAAAATTGTTTGTACAATTGAGAGCTATTTTAAATCAAAGAAAAGAACCCTGTTGTGTGATTCACATCCGCAGTCATCAATGGAATCTTGGTCTAGGTGAAGGAAATCAAATTGCAGATAGTTTAGTAAGTTCAGTACAGCACATGCCTCCAACAGATAAATTCCAACAAGCGAGACAAAGTCATGAGAGCTTTCATCAGAATGCCAGAGGTCTCCAAAGACAATTTGATTTAACTTTAAATGAAGCAAGAAGTATTGTACAGGCATGTCCTCAGTGTGGAAGCCAGATGTTAGGTATAGGAATCGGTGTCAATCCTCGAGGTTTAAAAGCCTTAGAAGTATGGCAAATGGATGTGAC
This sequence comes from Patagioenas fasciata, assembly GCF_037038585.1. Taxonomy (NCBI): domain Eukaryota; kingdom Metazoa; phylum Chordata; class Aves; order Columbiformes; family Columbidae; genus Patagioenas; species Patagioenas fasciata. The sequence goes on from NC_092559.1 coordinate 24,195,140, forward strand.
ACATGTGCCAGAATTCGGAAAACTTAAATATGTGCATGTCACAATCGATACTTTTCCAAAAATGATATGGGCTACTGCTTTACCAGGAGAAAAAGCACTACATGTATGTAAACATCTTACAGCTTGTTTTGCTGTAATGGGTGTCCCAGAAAAGATTAAGACAGACAATGGCCCTGCCTATGTTAGCCAGAAAGTTAGAACTTTTCTAATGAAATGGGGAGTGAAACACGTTACAGGTATACCTCATTCCCCAACAGGCCAAGGAATCATCGAGAGAGCACATCAAATGATTAAAGGGTATTTGAGCAAACAGAAGCAGGAAGAGTTAGATTGTCAACAGCGTTTAGCAAAGGTGTTGTTTACCTTGAATTATTTATGTCTAACTGGAGACCATGAGGAGCCTCCTGTGATCATTCATCATTATCAGATCAGACTAGGAAGGAAAAACACTTTACCGGAATTCATGGTGAGATATCGTGATCCCACCACTGGATTGTGGAAGGGACCAGTACCTGTTATTTTTAATGGTAGAGGGTATATGTGTCTCTCCACAGATCAAGGTCCATTGTGGGTTCCAAGCCGAGCAGTAAAGCCGGAGTTGAAACAAACTCAACCAAGTCAACTCCCTGCAGCAGAACCCTCGGAGGTCACAGAGTGAGGTGTAACCTTTGCATTGATTTAGCTGTGACATGTATGCGTACTATAGTTATATAAGTAGATCTTTAAACACCACTACCTCTTGAGTAAGTTTATCAACACCCAGCACATCGTTTGTTATAAGTTGAGTATCTTTAAACCAAAGTTCTTGGAATTTGTTTAATCAATCCATTGCGATATTTAAACGGCAATGGAATACCTCAGGTTTATTGCAAAGTGCACTGTTTACGTTGATTGTTGTTGTTATTTATATGTTATGTATAAGTTGTTTTTTATCACATATCAAAAAAGGATTAGAACACACAGCTAATCAATCCTGGCTTGTCCAAAAAGAAAAAAAAAAGGAGGAATTGTGGAGAGTCTCTGGCTGTGTGCTGTGAACAAGCCAGGGCTTGATGCGGCTGTGCTACACGGAAGGATTTCCCTGAGACACCAGAGACAAAAGGAAAGTAAACAGAAGCTGCTCTGCCCTCGACCCAGGCTGCAGGAGGGGCGTTGCCGCTACGCATGAACAGTCTGTGAGCAGTGCCCTGCAGCCAATCGCCATAGTGGGGGGGGATGAGTGACTGTGAGTGTAACCAATTGTAGCCTGCACTTGCCGCATGGCCTTTTGGTATAGAGTATATAAGGCTTGGAAAAACGTGGTCTCGGGGACATTGATATTCAGTGTTGTTTAAGAGTTCATTAAAGAGTACGGATGGTAAATTCACATTGAATTAGACTCCTTACTCTCGCCCGGCCCGCCCGTTCGATCAAAGAGCTTATGCCGGCGTCTGGATTCGTCGAATTTACTACCACTACAATCACAGAAACATGGTGGGATGATTCTCATAATTGGAGCGCTGCAATGGATGGCTATAAACTCTTCAGAAGGGATAGGCAAGGAAGGAGAGGAGGTGGGGTAGCGATGTATGTTAGGGAGGTTTTTGATTGTCTGGAACTTGAGGAGGGTGGTGATAGGGTTGAGTGTCTGTGGGTGAGAATCAAGGGGAAGGGCAACAAGGCAGACATCCTGGTGGGGGTCTGTTACAGATCACTCAGCCAGGATGTAGAGGCAGATGAAATATTTTGCAGGCAGCATGGAGGACAACTTCCTAACACAGCTGGTTAGTGAGCCTACCAGGGAAGGAGTCCCACTGGATCTGATGTTTGTAAATAGAGAAGGACTCATGGGCAACGTGTCGGTTGGAGGTCGCCTTGGGTATAGTGATCATGAAATGATTGAGTTTACTATCCTTGGAGAAGTTAGAAGGGTGGTCAGCAGAACTGCTACTTTGGACTTCCAAAGGGCAGACTTTGATGTGTTCAGAAGGCTGGTTGGCAGAGTCCCTTGGGAGATAGTCCTGAAGGACAAAGGAGTCCAGAAAGGCTGGTCTCTCTTCAAGAAGGTAATCTTATGCGGCAATGAGGAACGACGCACACGGAGATGCAGACAAAGACACACACACAGGCAGAGGTTGTGTTCAGGAGGGAGCACAGAGCCAGGCAGAACAGAGAGAGCTGAGTCAGGCTAAGGCCCTCTTTATTAATCATCCACAATTTATAGGTTTACAGATATGGGCCTGGACTAAGAAGTTAGACAGGATGTTTTTTCAATAATTGTTATTCCAAACATACCACACTCGTGTTGCGTCTGTTTTCAGTCACGTTCCCACAAATTCACAGACCAGGCCCAACATCATTCACACGTCACATATACTTGGGGGTGGTTTTCCTGCCTGAGATACCATTCTCAAGAGCCTGGGCTATCACTCCTTACAATTATGAAAAACATACTTCAGTACAACTCGTCCAAGGCCCTTTATATTTTGACTAATTCCTGTGATTTATTCATGTTAGTATTATTTCTTTTTTGACCGTCTGGATGGTCATGTTAGTATCCATCTTCCTTTATCACACGTCTTGCTATTCCCACAATCTCAGAGGTGCAGGAGCAGGTTGTCCCTGTGTGCCAGAAGGCAAGCCGGCAGGGAAGAAGGCCAGCCTGACTGAATAGACAGCTGCAACTGGAACTTAGGAAGAAAAAGAATATTTATAACCTTTGGAAGGAGGGGCAGGCCACTCAAGAAGAATACAAGAATTCTGTGAGGTTATGCAGGGAGAAAATCAGAAGGGCCAAAGCCCAACTAGAGCTGAGCCTGGCTAGGACTGTGAAAGGCAAGAAGAAATGTTTCTATAAATACATTAGCAACAGGAGGAGGGCTAAGGAAAATCTCCATCCCCTGATAGATGCAGAGGGAAACATAGTGACAGAGGATGAGGGAAAGGCTGAGGTACTAAATGCCTTCTTCGCCTCAGTCTTTAATAGTCAGAACAGTTGTGCTCCAGGTACTCAGCCCCCTGAGCCAGAAGACAGGGATGGGGAGCAGAATGAAGCCCAAATAATCAAAGGGGAAATGGTTAGCGACCTGCTACACAACTTGGACACTCACAAGTCTATGGGGCCAGATGGGATACACCCAAGGGTGCTGAGGGAGCTGGCGGAGGTGATCACTGAGCCACTTTCCATTATCTATAAGCTAACTTTCAGCTATCTATCTATCTTGGCTAACTGGGGAGGTCCCAGTTGACTGGAAGTTGGCTAATGTGACATCCATCTACAAGAAGGACTGGAAGGAGGATCCAGGGAACTAAGACCTGTCAATCTAACCTTGGTGCCGGGCAAGGTAATGGAGTGAATGATCTTAAGTAACATCACACAGCACTTAGAAGAGAAACATTTGATCAGGCCCAGTCAACATGGGTTTATGAAAGGCAGGTCCTGTTTGACCAACTTGATCTCCTTCTGTGACAAGGTGATCCAACTAGTAGATGAGGGAAAGGCTGTGGATCACAGAATCACAGAATGATAGGGATTGGAAGGGACCTCAAAAGATCATCTAGTCCAATCCCCCTGCCACAGCAGGAACACCTAGATGAGGTTGCACAGGAAGGTGTCCAGGCGGGTTTTGAATGTCTCCAGAGAAGGAGACTCCACAACCTCCCTGGGCAGCCTGTTCCAGTTCTCTGTCACCCTCACTGAGAAGAAGTTTCTTCTCAAATTTAAATGGAACCTCCTGTGTTCCAGTTTATACCCATTGCCCCTTATCTTATCATTGGTTGTCACAGAGAAGAGCCTGGCTCCATCCTCGTGACACTCACCCTTTAGATATCTGTAAACATTAATGAGGTCACCCCTCAGTCTCCTCCAAGCTAGAGAGACCCAGCTCCCTCAGCCTTTCCTCATAAGGGAGATGCTCCACTCCCTTAATCATCTTTGTGGCTCTGCACTGGACTCTCTCCAGCAGTTCCCTGTCCTTCTTGAACTGAGGAGTCCAGAAATAGACACAATATTCCAGATGTGGTCTCACCAGGGCAGAGTAGAGGGGAAGGAGAACCTCTCTGGACCTACTAGCCACCCCCCTCTAATACATCCCAGGATGCCATTGGTCTTCTTGGCCACAAGGGCACAGTGCTGGCTCATGGTTATCCTGCTGTCTACCAGAGCCCCCAGGTCCCTTTCCCCTAAGCTGCTCTCTTAACAGGTCAGTCCCCAGCTTATACCCGAACCTGGGGTTGTTCCTGCTCAGATTCAATACTCTACACTTTCCCTTGCTATATTTCATTAAATTTTTCCCCGCTCAACTCTCCAGCCTGTTATGTACTTAGACTTCATTAAAGCCTTTGACACCGTATCCCACAGCATTCTCCTGGAGAAGCTGGCAGCTCATGGCCTGGATGGGAGTACTCGGTGATGGATAAAGAACTGGCTGGAGGGCCAGGCCCAAAGAGTCGTGGTGAACTGAACCAAATTCAGTCGGCCACAAGTGGTGTTCCCCAGGGCTCAGTATTGGAGCCAGTTCTGTTTAATCTCTTTATCAATGATCTGGATGAGGGGATTGAGCGCACCCTCAGTAAGTTTGCAGATGACACCAAACTGGGTAGCAGTGTTGATCTGCTGGAGGGTAGGAAGGCCATACAGAGGGATCTGGACCAGCTGGATTGTTGGGCTGAAGCCAATTGTATATAGTTCAACAAGGCCAAAGGCTGGGTCCTGCACTTGAGTCATAACAACCCCAGGCAGCACTACAGGCTCAGGGAAGAGTGGCTGGAAAGCTGCCTGGCAGAAAAGGATCTGGGGGTGTTGATTGACAGCCGGCTGAATGTGAGCTAGCAGTGTGCCCAGGTGGCCAAAAAGGCCAACAGCATCCCGGCTTGTATCAGGAATAGTGTGGCCAGCAGAACTAGAGAAGCGATTGTGCCACTATACTCAGCAATGCTGAGGCCCTACCTTGAGTATTGTGTTCTCTTTTGGGCCCCTCATCATAAGAAGGACATTGAGGTACTAGAGAGAGTGCAGAGGAGGGCGAAGAAGCTGGTGAGGGGCCTGGAGCATAGGTGATATGAGGAGCAGTTGAGGGAACTGGGGCTGTTTAACCTTGAGAAAAGGAGGCTGAGGGGAGACCTTGTCGCTGTCTACAACTACCTGAAAGGAAGTTGTAGTATGGAGGGTGTTAGTCTCTTCTCCCAAGTAGCAAGTGATAGGATAAGAGGAAATGGCCTCAAGTTGCACTGGAGGAGGTTTTATTGGATATTAGGAAAAAATTCTTCACGGAAAGGGTTGTGAAGCATTGGAACAGGCTGCCCAGGGAAGTGGTGGAGTCACCATCCCTGGAGGTGTTTAAATGGCATATAGATGAGGTTTTTAGGGACATGGTTTAGTGCTAGAGTTAGGTTATGGTTGGACTCAGTGATCCTGAGGGTCTCTTCCAACATAAATGATTCTGTGATTCTATGATTCTATGATCATTGGTGACAACCTTTTGACACAGATGGTGGAGGAGGCAACGAGGAGAGGTGTGCTGCTGGACCTTGTCCTGACAAACCAAGAAGAAATGGTTGGAGATGTCACGGTTGGGGGCAGCCTCAGCTGCAGCAATGATGAGATGGTGGAGTTCAGGATCCTGCGTGGATGTCAAGGTTTAAGGCACTGGCAACAATAAACCATGGCAGACACTCTCTGTTACCTCCTCACCCTCCATCCACCCTCTCCTTTAGATCGGAAAGATAATAAGGAAGATAAGAAGGAAGGAAGAGAGATTTAGACTTCAAGTTGGAAGGTTTTAAAGGGTTTTAGTAATGCTACTAATAAATAGAAAATATATACAAAATATACAAAACCAGTCTTGAATGCTTGATATGGAGTTGGCGTCACTCCTGCAGTGGTTGAGCTGGGTGGGTGTAGCTGATGTGGCTCCAGCAGCTGTAGGGCAGGCACCCGGAAGTCATGGGTGGAACTTCACAGCAAACTGGAAACTGGATTTCAGGGATGCAGGTCCTGAGGCCTTCCAGATTGCAGGCAGACAGACAGGGTGCTCTTCAGATGCCGACCATGGTCGAAGAGCACTAGACCCTTGTGATCACTCTCTTATATAGGGGTATGACGATTATGGGATGGAATACTCAGTTGGTCAGTTTTAGTCACCTGTTCCGTCTGCCCCTCCTTCCAAATATGTCCTGTTAGCAGTTAACCTTGGTTACCATAGTAATATATCTAAACACGAGCTTTTTCAGCATTCCATTGGTCCTCTTATCAGCACCAAGCACAGTATCCAAGAAAAATATGCAGGCACTTAGAAGGCACTTAGCTGAGAGGAAATTCACTAAAAGAGAACTGGTCTTGCTTTTAACAAAACCAGGATGGTGGAGGAAGCAGTAAAATAAGTAGGACTAAAACCTTGGACTTCAGCAGGGCGAACTTTGGTGTCTTCAAGGTTCTACTTGGAAGAATACCATGGGATAGGGCTATAGAAGGTCAGGGGGTACAAGAAAGCTGGCTAAATAGTCAAACATTGCTTCCTCCAAGGCCAATACTGATGCATCCCTATACGGAAAAATCAAGTAAAGGGAGTAAAAAGCCAGCATGGATGAGTAAGGAACTCCAGTCAAAATTCAGGTGGAAGAAGGATGTTTATGACATGTGGAGAAAGGGACAGACCACCTGGGAGGAAGACAAAGAAGATGTTAGAGTATGCAGGGATGCAGTGAGGAAGGCCAAGCTCCACTTGGAAGCAAATCTGACCAGGGAGGTCAAAGACAACAAGAAGGGCTTCTTCAAGTATATCAGCAGCAAAAGGAAGGTTAGAGAAAATGTAGGTCTGCAGCTGAATGAGGAGGATGTACTGGTGATGGATAATACAGAGAAGGCAAAGTTACTGAATGCCTCCTTCGCTTCCTTCTTTACTGCTAAAACTGGCCCTCAGGTATTCCAGACCCTAGAGACAGAAGAGCAAGTCAGGCAAAAGGAAGACTTTTCCTTGATTGAGGAAGAACAGGTTAGAGATTGTCTACACAAACTGGACATCCCCAAATCCATGGGCCCCGATTGGTTGCACCCATGAGTGCTGAGAGAGTTGGCAGATGTTACTGCAAAGCCACTTTTCATCATCTTTGAAAGGTCTTGGAGAACAGGAGAGGTGCCTGAGGACTGTAGGAAAGCCAATGTCACTCCAGTCTTCAAAAACAGCAAGAAGGATGACTGAGAAAACTACAGGCCAGTCAGCCTCACGTCCATCCCTGGAAAGGTGATGGAACAGCTCATTCTGGATGTCATCTCCAAGCTCGTGGAGGAAAAGAAGGTTATCAGGAGTAGTCAGTATGGGTTCACCAAAGGGAAATCATGTTTGACCAACCTGATAGCCTGTGAAATGGATCACGAACTGGCTGGATGGCAGAGCTCAGAGGGTTGTGATCAGTGGTGGACTCTATACTTGCCCTTGTTATATTTCATTAAATTTTTCCTTGCCCAACTCTCCAGCCTGTACAGGTCTCCCTGGATAGCAGCACAGTCTTCTGGCATGTCAGCCACTCCTCCCAGTTTGGTGTCATTGGCAAACTTGCTGACAGTGTACTCTATTCCCTCATCCAAGTCATTGACAAATATATTGAATAGTACTGGTCCCGGTACTGACCCTTGAGGCACTCCACTAGATACAGTCCTCCAACTAGACTCTGTCCCACAGACCACGACTCTCTGGCTTCTTTCCTTCAGCTAGTTCACAGTCCACCTCAGTACCTGATTGTCCAGACCACACTTCCTCAGTTTAGCAGCAAGGATGCTGTGGAAGACTGTGTCAAATGCTTTACTAAAATCAAGGTAGACCACATCCACAGCTTTGCCATCATCTATCCACCTCGTTATGTCCTCATAAAAGGCTATGAGTTTGGTTAAGCATGACTTGCCCTTGGTGTAGCCATGCTGACTGCCCCTAATGACACTCTTATCCTTGATATGCCTTGAGATGGCACCAAGGATAAGTTGTTCCATTGCCTTCCCAAGGATGGAGGTGAGGCTGACTGGTCTGTAGTTTCCTGGGTCCTCCTTCTTGCCCTTTTTGAAGACTGGAGTGACATTTGCTTTCCTCCAGTCTTCAAGCACCTCTCCTGTCTCCCATGACTTAGCAAAGATGACGGAGAGTGGCCTAGCAATAACTTCAGCCAGCTCCCTCAGTATCCACTGGTGCATCCCATCCGGACCCATGGATTTATGGATATCCAGATTGCTTAATTGCTCCCTAACCCAGTCCTCATCAATCAAGGTAGACTCCTCCATTGTCCTGCCTTCCTCTGGGGCCTCAGGGGTACGGGGCTCCTCAGGACAGCCTCTGGCAGAGTAGACAGAGACAAAGAAGGCATTCAGTAACTCTGCCTTCTCTGTATCTTCTGTCACCAGGGCAACCACTCCATTCATCAGTGGGCCTACATTGCCTCTGGTGTTAGTTTTATCTGCCACGTATTTGAAAAAGATCTTTCTGCTGTCCTTGACCCCTCTCACAAGGTTTAATTCTAAGGAGGCCTCAGTTTTCCTAGTTGCCTCCCTACATCCTCTGACAACAGCCTTATATTCTTCCCAAGTGGCCAGCCCCTCCTTCCATGATCTGTAAACTCTCCTCTTTCACTTGAGCTTGCCCAACAGTTCCCTGTTTAACCATGCAGGTCTTCTGGCTCCCTTCCTTGACTTCCTATGTGTCGGGATGCTCTGCTCTTGAGCTTGGAAGAAGCAGCCCCTGATTGCTAGCCCACTATCTTGGGCCCCTTTACCTTCAAGTACCCTTGCCCACAGGATTTCCCCTAGCAATTGTTTTAAAAGGCCAAAGTTGGCCCTGCTGAAATCCAGGGTTGCAATTCTGCTTGGTATTCTGTTCCTGCCACACAAGATCCTGAACTCCATCATCTCATGCTTGCTGCAACCAAGGCAGCCCTCAACCTTTACTGCTTCAACCAGACCCTCCTTGTTAGTGAGGATGAGATCCAGCAGTGCTCCTCTCCTAGTGTGCTCATCCACCATTTGCATCAGGAAGTTATCGTCAATGCACTGGAGGAACTTCCTGCGCTGTGGATGTCTGGCTGAGTAGTCCTTCCAGCAAACAGCAGGGTAGTTAAAATCCCCCACAACAACCATGGCCTGTGACTGTGGGGCTGCTCCCAGCTGCCTGTAGAAGGCCTTGTCAATTTCTTCACCCTGATCTGGTGGCCTATAATAGACACCCACAACAGTATCACCCCTGCCAGCCTGCCCCTTAATTCTCACCCACGGACTCTCAACTTGCTCCTCATCTGCCCCTGGACAGTACTCAATACATTGTAGTTGCTCTCTCACGTAAAGAGCAACTCTACCACCTTGCCTGGCTGTCCTGTCTTTCCTGGGGAGGACATAACCATCCATGACCATATTCCAGTCATGTGAGCTGTCCCACCATGTCCCTGTGATTGCCACCAGATCATAATCTCCTGCCCGAACACAGGTTTCTAACTCCTCCTACTTATTTCCCATGCTGTGTGTATTGGTGCACAGGCATTTCAGGGAGTGAGCTGAGTACACCGATTTCACCCAAGGGGAGTGGGAGGCCTCCCGGTCTTTATCAATACTAGAGTGCTGCCCCACTGGTGCAAGCCCAGCTACAACCCCATCCTCCTTCGAATCTAGTTTAAAGCTCTCCAAATGAGCCCTGTTAATTCCTTTCCCAGCATCCTTTTGCCCCTGTGAGATAAACCTATCCCACGTATCACTGTCTGGACTGGTGTCTTATAAAACCAGCCATTATCAAAGAATCCAAAGCCTTGCCTGTAGCACCAGTCTTGTAGCAAATAATTTATGGACTGAATTTTTCTATTCCATCGCATGTCATCACCCAAAAATGGAAGGAGGAAAGAGAAAAATCACTTGTGCCCCAGACGCTTTCACCAACCTTCCCAAGGTCTTGAAATCTTTCTTCATTCCCCTCAGACTACGGGATGCAGCTTCCTCCCCACCTGTCTGGAAGATCAGCAGTGGTTAGTAGTCTGGTGGGTGCATCAGGTTGGGGAGTGTCCTGGTGATATCCCCGATTCGGGCACCAGGTAGACGACAGACTTCCCTATGATGAGGGTCAACTACGCATATTGGGCCCTCTGTTCCTCTCAGAAGGGAATCGCCTACTACAATTACCCTTCTTTCTTTCTTATCAGAGGCAATCTTGAGGCGTGGAGTCAACCACCTCTTCCTATGTGACCTCGTAGGCAGGCCTTGCACCACATCCTCACATACCTCTTCTTCAAGATCCAGGGCCCTATTACAGAGGGGCACCTGGGGAAGCAAAGCAGGTAGGGAGGGGGGTTGCCTGCGGCGCCTAACTGGAACTAGCTTCCAACCCTCCTCATCTTTTTGGTCCCCTGCCTCTGCCCAAGAGCAACAGGGCAGGGGCTGTCTTGGGTCTTCCCCCCTCTGCCCGACAGGGCATGGGTCCATCACCTTTTGGGGGGTATCTCTCTGGGACCTTTCTGACTAGAATGCCAGGGATTTACTCCACCAGTCGATCTCCTTTTCACACTCCCTGATGGTCCTCAGTGTGTTAAACCTCCTCCTTAAGTTTCACCACCATGCTGAGCAGATCTTCTACCTGCTCACACCTCACGTAGGTGGAATGCTGGCCTCTCTCCCCCAGCAGCAGCAGGCTCTGGCACTCCCTGCGGCTGAACACCTGTAGAGACACGGTTTGGGGCAGACCCTCTGTATGGGTTGCCACAGTCTTTTTGTGACAAGCTCTCTGTCTGGAAGAGACCATGATCAGCAGTAGTCTGGGACACTGGCAATAGGTGAGATGGTCTAACAAGCAAGGAGGGACAAAACCTCTGTACCCCGCTGCACGAGCTACCACACCCACTGCTACAGCACATTGTGGGTGGTACTCACACGCTTCACACGCTCGTCACCCCTCCCAGTACCTGGTGGACAGTGACGGGTCACTGCCCTCTCTGAGGCTTTTTCAAGGCGAGGGGTGGGGGTGTGATCGCCATCACCGTGGTAATGCCCACGCCATGTCAGCCGCTCTTGCAAGAGTTGCCAGGTGCTTCTGGGTTGCAAAATCAAAACCCAAAAACCAAAAATCTCCCTGTACCACGGGATCTGCCGACATGGCTCCAGCTGAGTTGGCTCCAATCAGCCGACATCGGGGACTGAGTGCTAGTTTTGAGTTTCAACCGATTTTAAATCTCTGGCTGTCACCGTGGTAACACCCACGCCACATCAGCCGCTCTCACAAGGGCTGCCAGATGCTTCCAGGTCGCAAAATCAAAACCTAAAAACTGAAAAAACCCCTGTACCACGGGATCTGCCAACGTAGCTCCGGCTGATCTGTCTCTGATCAGCTGACCTCAGGGACTGAGTCTGTAATCTGTTTGTTCTTTCCACTCTCCCTTTATCTTAAGGGATAGTAGGGGACGTGAAATATTCCTTTGCCTTTTGCCAATTCCTGAACCACCCTGACAGTGAAGTGGATACCGTTATCTGATTGGATGGATTGGGGTTTTGGCAGATAACTAAACCATAGCTTCAAGCCTTTCACTGTGTTATCCCCAGTTACTCTCACAGTGGCTGCAGCTTGGGTAACTCCTGACACCACTTCCACCCCAACAAGAACGTACTGCTTCCCATCTGTCACCATTTATTGCAAGGCAACAATAAACCCTGGACGATGCTCTCTGTAAACTCCCCGCCCTCCCCACTCAGAAGGGTAATAGGAGGAAAAGGGAGAGAGACTTATGAGCTGGAAAAGTTTAAAAAGATTTACTAATGCTACTAATAAATAGAGAAAATAATACAAAATAATCAAAACCAATCTTGAATTCCCCGGTGTAGTGCAGCAGCGGCCCATGGCAGAGCTGGTGTTGCTCCAGCAGCTGCAGGGCAGGCACCCAGAAGTCCTGGGCCGGACTCCACAGTAAACCGGAACTGGATTCAGGGATGTAGGGCCTGGAATTAGGCCTCGGATCACAAGCAGAACTGGCAGGGTCCTCTTCAGAGGGCTTCAGTAAGGCTTTTGACACTGACTCTCACAACCTACTCATAGGCAAGCTCAAGAAGTGTGGATTGGATGAATGCATGGTGATATGGTGTTGTGTATTGATGAGGATCATGGTTGATAACATTGTGGTGAAACCAGTTCAGCCAGGAGATGACACATTCAGAGCAAGGGGAACTGTGATCTACATATCAACGAGGAGCTAACGAGCCACAGATCAGGCTAGCTGACCGCCCAGAGATGGAGGATGTGCTAGAGGGCACATAGCCCCATCTCCTGATATGCCCAGCTCTGCAAACAAAGGGGAAAAGTTGAGACCCTTTTAACGTGGCCCAGGACTTGTCCAGACTTGTCCCTCTTTCGCAATCACCACTTCCCCCCCTCCCCACCCCCCCCACCCCCCCCCCCCCCGACTTTCCTCTACTCTGGGAGCTATAAAAAGCTCATCTAAAACATCACAGGTAGGGCCTACCAGTCTCACCGAAGGGAATACCAGCTTGGCCTCACCAAGAGAATACCAGCACCCTGAGGACCCTCACTCTGAACCAGACATAGGAGGATGTTGCGCTCCTGACCCCAGCATCCTCGCCATGGAACATCGAGGCTACACAACATCGTACAAGTCCTGTCATCCACGCTGTGGGGCTGTAAGAGACTGGATCCCTCTCTTTCTTTCTTTCTTTCTTTCTTTCTTTCTTTCTTTCTTTCGCTCCTTTTTTCTATACCCCCATTTCTTTGTCTCTCCTTCAGTATATATATTACTCTCTTTCTCTCTCCTTTATACCTTAGTTTTCCTTCCCTCTCTACCACTCTCTTTCTCCCTTTCCCTTTTGAACATATAAGGATAACACCATCTTTAAGCTCTGCTGTTGATTTCTGGTTAAATTTCATATTATAGCTACTGATGGTTGCCAATATATCGCTCGTAGTAGGATTTTTGCTGTTAATGTGTTGATAAGTTCTGTTATACTTTTGCCAAGTCACCATTCACTGTAACCAATATTCCAACAAGTACTTTTAGTAAAACTCACAATTGAATTGGACCCTGGAGGTGATTTTCTGTCATTCACTTCACATAACTGCACAGAATTAACCCAGAGTTAACTCACACCTGGTCTCATCTCTTGAGTCAGGGCGCGTGTCACGTCTAGAGTTAACTCATCCCTCATCCCATCTGTTGGGGCGGGACAGATGGATCATGAACTGGTTGGATGGCAGAGCTCAGAGGGTTGTGATCAATGGCGCAGAGCCTGGTTGGAGGCCTCTAGTTAGTGAGGTTCCCCAGGGGTCAGTGTTAGGTCCAGTCCTATTCAACCTTTTCATCAGTGACCTGGATGAAAAGACTGAGTGCACCCTCAACAAGTTTGCTGATGAAAAAAACTGGGAGGAAGGGTTGACACACCAGAAGGCTGTGCTGCCATTCAGCGAGACCTGGACAGACTGGAGGACTGGGCAGGGAAGAACCTAATGAAATTCACCAAGGGCAAGTGTAGGGTCCTGCACCTGGGGAGGAATAACCCCAGGCATCAGTGTAGGTTAGGGGTGCACCTGCTGGAAAACAACACTGCAGATAAGAACAACAACAGGTTGACCATGAGTCAACAATGTGCCCTTGTGGCCAAGAAGGCAAATGGTATCCTGGGGTGCATTAAAAAGAGTGTGACCATCAGGTCAGGGAGATAATCCTACCCCTCTACTCTGCCTTATTTAGGCTACAGGGAAGGAGACTCCACAACCTCCCTGGGCAGCCTGTTCCAGTGCTCTGTAACCCTCACTGAGAAGAAGATTCTTCTCAAATTTAAGTGGAACCTCTTGTGTTCCATCTTGATCCCATTACTCCTTGTCCTATCATTGTTTGCCACTGAGAAGAGCCTGGCTCCATCCTCATGGCACTCACCCTTTATATATTTATAAACATTATTAAGGTCACCCCTCAGTCTCCTCTTCTCCAAACTAAAGAGACCCAGCTCCCTCAGCCTTTCTTCATAAGTACTACCTCTATGCAACCCACAGCTTCAATTTCCAAACCACCAATCTGTTTGGTGTTGCCACTCATATGACTTAGCCAGGTCTCATCAGTTTGGTCACCTGCTTTTTTATTTTAAAAAGTTTTCTTTTTCCAAGGGGCAGCTTTCTACAGATCACAACACACCTGAAATTCCCAAATGAAGCTCTGGTAACTGCTGCGAAACTCAAAAACTGCTCCACTTGGTACCTTTACAGTCCCACATGTTTCAGAACTGGGAAAAACAGCACTGTCACCACACAAGACAAAACCAGAAAGCTAGATGCTTATGCCACAGCTGAATTTGAAAGTTTAATTCAGCAGAGAAGAGGAACCAGGAAGAAAAGATGGAAAGTTAAGGAAGGCAATAAAAAAAGAAGCCCTACAGCAGTAGTACAAGAGATTTCTTTGCTGCTGCTGAGACTGCAAGCACTGGAGATGGGTTCATCAAATAATCACCTGTTGTCCTGGTTACGTTAAAAAAAAAGTTTCTCTTTTAGTGAATGCCCTGGTTTTGTTAAAAAACAAGTTTCTCTTTTAGTGAATTTGCCTGTCCGCTAAAGCCTTCATATTAGCTGCATTTTCCTGGAGAACCAGATACATGTTTTGGTAAACATAGCCATGGAATGCAAAGTTATTGATAAGCACGGATGGACATCTCGCGAAAGGGGCAATGAGAAACAGGTGACCAAGAAACTGACCAACTGAGTATAACATTCCATTCACGTGAATACTTCATATAAAAGTGGGAGATCACGAGGATCTCGTCCCTTTTCCCTTTTCCTTTTTCCCATCTGCTTATGGCCGACATTAGGAGAGGACCTTGCTAGTCGTCCCTGTGAACTGAGGCCTAGTGAGAGGCTGAATCCAGCTCCAGGTTGGCTACAGAGTGTAATCCAGGACTTTGGGTGCTGGTTCTGCAGTTGCTGAGACTTTCAAGATTGGTTTTGTATATTTTGTATTATTTTCTCTATTCTTATTAGTAGCATTAGTAAAACATTTTTAATTTTTCCAACTCTCTTCTCTCTGTCCTTCTTTCCCTCCCAATCGCCTGTCCTTAGTGGGAAGGGGGGAGAGGGAGGGGCAAAAGGGGGAAGTTGGGGGGGGAGAGGAGGTTAACAATACCTCTGCCAGGGTTTTATTGTCACCCCACAATCTTAACCCTCGACAGTGAATTTGGCCTGTCAGCTAAAGCCTTCATATTAGCTGCATTTTCCTGGAGAACCAGATACATGTTTTGGTAAACATAGCAATGGAATGCAAGGTTGTTGATAAGGACAGATTCACATCTCACGAGAGGGGCAACGAGAAACAGGTGACCAAGAAACCAACCGAGTATAACATTCCATTCACGTGAATACTTCATATAAAAGTGGGAGATCACAAGGATCTCGTCCCTTTTGCTTATGGCCGACATTAGGAGAGGACCTTGTGAATCGTCCCTCCGAATTGAGGCCTAGTGAGAGACTGAATCCAGCTCCGGTTGGCTGCAGGGTCCAATCCAGGACTTTGGGTGCCGGCTCTGCAGTTGCTGAGACTTTCAAGATTGGTTTTGTATATTTTATATTATTTTCTCTATTCTTATTAATAGCATTAGTAAAACATTTTTAATTTTTCCAACTCTCTTCTCTCTGTCCTTAGTGGGAAGGGGGGAGAGGGAGGGGTTGAAGGGGGAAGGGGGGGAGAGGGGGTTAACAATACGTCTGCCACAGTTTTATTGTCACCCCGCAATCAGAACCCTCGACACCTGTAAAATGTGTATTTTTCATAAAAGATGCTGAACCTGACAGCTGGAAATGGACACTTCTCAGGAAGGGCCTAAGATGAGAAAGCACTCTCCACCCCCAGGAGAATCAGACAAGACCACACACTCAGTGGACACGGAGGCTTTGGGTGACTTCTTATGATGCGGAGTCACTCCCTGTGAACCAATATAGGAAGCTCCCATCTTCTCATTTTTCTTCACTGACTATTTTGAACATAGTAATGATGAGGGAAGAGGCAGTGTGCAAAGGCTGGGCCATAGAAAATGCTGACACAGAAGTCTGCCTCTTTCTCCCTCTAGGTACTGCTCATCCCTTTGACTGCCAGCTCTGAAGGCAGGGATCACACTGATAAGTAAGCAAGCTGCTACACAGAGAGAGTTCCTTCCATAAATGTAGGAAACAATGACATTGTCTGAATGTTGCCCTGTGAGACTGTCACCCTGGTGTAACTAGATATCCTGCTTCAACAGCCAGTTTGGCTTCATTTTCTGCCAGTAGCCTTGTTGCTGAGGGCTCACCTGAGAGCATCTATAATTGCATACTTTTTTCTTGTCTCTCTCTTGGGGGCATAAAACCAGAATTATTATCTCAGTTTCAGTCCTGAAATAGTGATGGCACAAAGCACCCTTAAGGGAGTACCTCAGGCAGGGAAGTCACCAGTGGTTGAGCTGGCACCATTGCCCCACAAACCAGCCATAACTATACCTGGCTGCTCAGAGGGAGGGCTGTTCCAGACAGCACTGCCACCACAAGGTTTCATGTGCAAAAAGGGGCCCACTGGCATGGGCTGCCATACCTGCTGGTGCAGGTGGACAAGGCTGATAACAGGTTGGTAAAAGTGATCACAAACTCCAGCACCTCCCCTGCCAGGAACACAGGCCCACGGTCCATCTTGGCCAACACCTCAGTCATGGCTTGGACAGCTCTGCTTGCACACCTGCCAAAAAAAAACCCAACAGTGGGCATGGAGAGAGGACTGAGTGCTGTGACAGTAGGGGAATGGCAACATCCAGGCGGGGCACATGCGCTCTCTTTAGGGCTCTGCTTGGCAGCACTCAGTCTGATGCCCTGGAGATTGTGGGCTGCGGCAGGTGTTGGGGCTGGCAGGGCAGGAGGAGAGGTGCAGACAGGTTTCCACAGAGGTGGCTGGTGCGCCCTGGGAGGGTGTTACAGCACAAATCCAGAATGTCTGGGTGATGTTTGGACAGGTTTTAATTCTGCTGCCAATTTGAAGGGAAAAAAATGCCCTCTGGCCCTGGCAGGGCTTTTAGTGTTGCAGAACACAAAGACTTTCTCCTGGTTATTTTGCAGCCTTGGGAAAGCTGTTAATAGCCAGCAATTGGACATCGAGCATCTTCTCCTCTTGGCCTGTGCCATGTGGGGAGAAGCTGTCAGGGGAAGTTTGCTATTGAGACAGCAAAAGAGCTCGAGCAGTGACTATAAATCTCAAACCTCTCCTGCTGTGTGCTCCTGGAATAAATGCTTTTTTAAATCCCTCCGTCTGATACCTAAAATCAGCAATTAGTAATAAAATAAGTCTATACAAATAAGGGTTGTAGATTTTACTAAGTTAATAAGAATAAGGTTCACAGATGTTAGGTGTTAGGCATCAAGTCACAAGAATGGTATTTGTTAAGATAAGCAGGGGAAGGTTAGGAGACAATGCCCTTGCTCTCAGAAGATAAGGTGGTGACACCAGTGCAAGCAGGTTACAAGCCAAATAACAAAGGCATGTAATACATATGCAAAGGATTTCCAAGAAATGTAATGAATATGTATGATCTGGATGGATATAACCTGTGCCTGGAACTTCTTCTGCCCCCCTCCCCGAGGATGGATCCCCTGGAGTTGGCGGCACGCCAATAAAGGATGCTTGCTTTTAAACCCACAAATTTTGGTTTTAGAAGTTTTTTTACGTGGCCGATTTGCAGTATCAATCATGTCCTTTCCAAGGAGCCAGGATGCCCTGCTGGCCTGTGCTGCAGCTGCTCTGCCTGGGTATCTTTTTTCTCTGATACTAGGTTTAAAGAAAATAATAAAAATATCATTTCCTTGAGACAGAGAGCAAGCATGCTGCCATAAACCTCGCCTCAGCAGTGTAAAGCCGGGGCTGTCTCAGCTAGGAGAAGAACACTTGCAGCAGATGTAGCTTGAAGATAGCAGCAGGCCCTGATTCAGGGCGGTCATGCAGGACAAGCAGGTTCTCTTTATGCCCTGGACCTCTGCAGGCAAAATGTCCTTAAACAGTCAAACATGAAGGTGAGTACATAGGAACAGAGAGCAGTCTGCATTTGTGTCCTATGACTGCATCCCAGAAAATATCATCCCAAGAGGGCTTCGGAGACCTTAAAAGTTGGTGAATAAAGTGAATGTCTGGTTATCACACAGCCAAAAAGGTAAGAGTGGGTTGTTTTTGCTGGGGAAGTGTGTGTAGGAGCAGGGCTTGTTGTGGAAGAGTCTCTCCCCTTTGATGCCCCCATCCCCATTAAACTAGGGCTACATGTCCTGAGGTAATAGTACTCACTGCCCACTGCCTGGCCTTTGCATCCTGTGAGCTGCTGGAGCAGAACAGGCTGTGGGCTCCCAGCTGGGGTGGCTTTCTCCTCTCAGTGATATAGCATTAGTGCTCACGGGTAGCTCAGGGATGTTCCCCACCACAGGAGCTCATGTGCCCACCTGGCACTGTGGAGCCATCACTTGGGTCTTGCCTGTTTGTTTGCTCAGGGGAGTTCAGCAGCTACTTCTAATCTGGTAGCTGGTTTCTGTATGCTAATTGTCTCCAGATGGAAGATTTAACTTGGGGTGGTTCATTAGCAAAAGCCAGTCCCTTATGAGTGCTGACCTGGGACCTCAGCCTTGCTCCTCTTGCCTGGAGTGGTGCTGGCACACCCAGGTGTGGGTGTGCCCCTGTTTGAGTGTCTCTTGATTCTGAGGCCTTTGGGTGAGAAATTATCTGATGGGCAGTGCCTGGCTGCACAGCTGGTGTGAAAGCAGAGGTGAGTCTCTGGGATCCTGCCAGCTGCAGACAGCAGGCATCACTTCCTACAGGGCAAGGCTGCCCCGTGTGATCTTCTCCTGGGGATGTAGCACTGGGATGTGGCAGGGCTGTGTGTGGCAATGGAGACATGGAGGTGGAAGAGCAAGGCTCACATCCCCAGAGCAGTGTATGGCTTCTCCCAGCTTGTGCCTCCGTTCTGAGACTTACCTTAGCAGGATGTGCCCTACCAGGCATGGTGGTGGGGATACCGCAAAATTGGCAAATTGAAGAAACTTCTAAAACCAGGGTTTAAGGTTTAAAAAGCAAGCATTCCATTTAATGACTGACGTGCGTCACTCAGGCACTCTCACAGGATAGCTCTGTCTAGTGAGGGCCCCGAACAATTCCCTGACACAGGTTTTATCCACATGGAACATACATATTCATTACATTTCCAGGAAATCCTTTGCATATGCATTATATTCCTTTGTTATTCGGCTTGTAACCGCAAAACCAGTATGAACCGATCCTTATGCTGGTCTCACCACCTTATCTTCTGAGAACAAGGGCATTGTCTCCTAACCTTCTCCTGCTTACCTCAACAAATTCCATCCTTGTGACTTAACACCTAATAAGTGCTTAAAACCTAGCATCTGTGAAGCTTATTCTTATTAAACTTCATAAGTGCCTAAAATCTATGACCCTGTCGTGGTTTAACAAGCCAAAATTGGAAGGTCCCAACTTCCCTTAAGTCTGAAGCATGACGCTAATGGGATGGAATACTCTTATTGATCAGTCTGGATGTCAGTCAAGCTCTGCCCCATCTCTGCCCCTCTTCCTCGCTGTCTCACACCTGTAAGCAAGGCACTCAGAATGTCCTTGGCTCTCAGACCAGAGCAATTACAAACATTATCTCTGTGCTGGGGTGTTATCTGCTTGTTCTCAAACTGAGTTTAAATAATGAGCATTCTAGCTATGAAAAAGAAAGATTTCTAATTGCACGGAGAAAATTAACCCATTTTCAGTCAAACCAGCATAGACCCTTATTCTTATTAACTTATTTTATTACTAATTGCTGATTTTAGGTCCTTGTGTGTGTGTGTTGCTGCTTCTCAGTGGGGGTGGCTGGGAAAGCTCCCTGCATGAGCTGGGAGTCCTGCTCTTGGGTATTGGAGTGCTCTGTTTTCACACTGTGCCCTTGCAAGCAGCCCTGTGCTGCCTGAGCTGTGCCTACTCACGTCTTCTGATACACACTGCAGATGGATAGCAGGGGATGTCACCCCTCACACCCTGGGACATAGGTCACTTTTGTACATTTATACAAGAGGGGCAGCTGCAATGTGTGCCAGTCAGACCCTGCTGTGCAGTGATGCCAGCTTCTGTCATCTTTCATACCTCTCCTTCCCTTGCTTGCAGATACTTCAGGTGGTGGTACAAGAAGACCCACAAAGAGAAGAAATCTGCCTTCATTGACCTCTTATGTGCTGTTCCTCTAAAGCAAATTTACAGTCAGCCTCCATTTTGGGCACTGGGGTGATGCAGAAGGCAATGCCAGCATATGCTGGCTGGTAAGGGATTTATGTGGGGCCATCAAGGTGCTAGAGGGGGAGACTGGATCGAGTTACTTCTGGGGGGCAGGTGTGAGGGTGAAAAATCATGGACTCCACACAATCCAACGTGAATTCAAGAAAGGCCATTTATTACAGAAACAAGCCTCCTTATATATGCAGTTATTTCCTGATCACGCGTCCACGCTCCAAGCATGCATTAGCTGATTGGATATTGTCTATGTTCAAGAGTTGTCCACGCGCCCAAGTCTCACTGCTAATAGATGTGTTGACTGACGTCGTGTTTTCAGCTTTCCGACGTGGCCTTGAAATTCCTTAGGGCCTGACAAGTTTAATAACAAATCGCCATCTAATAGAAACCCATCCACACATTAACTTCAAGAAAATCCCTCAAATCTCCCACAATTCCCCCTTTTTGTTTTTGAACCAGCCAGGCCTTGTTTACAACACGCTGAATCATCTTTGAAATACACTGCAGCATACAATCACATGATTAACAACATAATTACAATTACATACAATGCAGTTGAGCATAATTTAACAAGATCAAACAACTACCCACCTATTCCCAAGCTTTTAAACCATTTGTCAAACCCTAATTCTACTATGACAATCTTAGTAACATGCTGTTTTAGTTTGTCTAAAGTACTATGAATAGATTCAGAAGGATCAGACAAGTTAATACAACACATTCCAATTCTTCACAACCATGATCTAGTGTTAAAAGTAAAAGATCTATAACTGTGTGATTTTGTAGAGTAGCATGCCTAATACCATCAACATCTACTATTAATTGAGTTAGTATCTCAGAAGTTAGATTAGCCTGTTTAAAAGACCAATAACTTAACTTTGATATGTCTCCTAAAGCTTTACCAGCTGCTAGACTAGGGAGAAGGAGTGCAGTAGATACTATGGTAGGAATGTCTCATAATTCTACCTCATTTTTGCATTGACTATCCAAGCGTAATATCGCCCTTTCGGCTCTCCTGCTGTTTGTTCAAATTGCCGTTCTCCACAGAAGGTACACCACCTGCTTGCTAATAGGCTTCTAGACCACCAGGTCTGTGAGCATCTATAACACTGAATTAGGATCCATGATTTACATCTGAAACAGTCCTCACAACTTATCTCCCTCCTGTCCATCGGCATCCGTTGAATCTTTGTTGAATTCACTTCAATCCTCGGCCTGTAATGACACAAGCATAACCTTTTCCCCAGGTTATCAATTGATGTGGCCTTTTCCATTGACCATTAACTAGTGATTTGACCATAACTAATGCAGGTTCTTTCTGATTTAGCATGTTTTTGGGTCATACTTGCAAAGTGTTTCATCACAGGGCAAATTTGGGCTGCACCACTTAGATATAAGTGATTCATCACATACAATGCTTTTGACAACTGGGTTTGTGGTGTTTTCCTTACTTCTCCCCCTTTTCGTTTAAAAAAAAATACAGTTCAGAATCAGATACGTGCGTTGGATCTTGACTACGTACTCAAAATCACAAATCAAATTTAGAGGTTCCTCCTTAAAAAGCTCTAAGTAATGTAAAGTTGTGCCAAGTTCTGCTAATTGGGTTGAACCTTCAATAATTTTTACAGAATGATGACAATTGTTATCTTCACGCCAGACCACTTCAGCTTTATGAAACTTCCCAGAACCATCAACAAAAACTGTGCAAGCATGTAGGATCAGACCAAATACAAGGATGGTCTGTGACCTGATGTTAAAGACTTGCACGTTCTGCAGTAATTTACATTTAGGCATGCCAAAAGCTGTGCTGTTAAGAAAATCAGCTAGTGCAATTTACAAGGACATAGACTGCAAAAATAAAAAAATCAAAATTAGATTTCACAAATGGTACATATATGACAAAAGGATCATGGCCTATTAAGACTTAAATTCATTCCCTGCAT
Organism: Patagioenas fasciata; assembly: GCF_037038585.1. NCBI lineage: Eukaryota > Metazoa > Chordata > Aves > Columbiformes > Columbidae > Patagioenas > Patagioenas fasciata. The sequence continues at coordinate 24,217,345 of NC_092559.1, forward strand.
TTCTTGATCAGAGTAACAATTGGTATATCAGTGTGTTAGCAATATCATCATACTGTCTCACAATAGCCACAGGTTGTTTCTATGTTGTACCTATAAATAGACAGATCTGCAAGTCCAATCAAATGCAGTTACCTTGTAAGGTTGTCATAAATTTATTCCTCAAAGTTTCTAACTCCATTTTGGCTGTCATATTTATTGGATATTGTTTTCCCTTACCGGATCGAAGTCCTGTTTCAGTTCTATCAGTGTAGTATTTGATTTATCGAAACATTGGCTGTTAATACTAGTGGAAATACAGCATTCGAAATTTCCTTGGAGATTTCTCACTTGAAGCAAGCAGATCTGCACCGTCCAAGCAGCTTCTTGTAGGACATGCAACTAAACAGAATTCTCAGAAAACGTTATTTGAGCTTACAATTTACTTAACAAATCTTGACCCAAGAGAGGTATAGGGCTTTCCGGCAAATACAAGAATTCATATGGTACAACTTTGTTCCAAATTTAACATTCCATTGGTCTCAAAAAACGGCCTTTCTTTCATTCTCTCCCACGACCTCAAAAACTAGCACGGTGAATTTACTAAGAAGTCTCTTCCAACTAGTTACCACACAATAAGTCTATTAAAATAAAATTTTGGTTTAATTTCCCAGCTTCATTAGAACTATGGATCCACTGGCTTAATTTACATTTAAAATTTACAGATGTCAAAAAACAGTGTATTAAACATCAATCCATTATTCAATTTTCCTAGATCCAAATCAGTTCATATTCTAGCAACTTTTAAATGCAACTTCATACAATACCAAGTTCACATCCATCATAGCATTTAGGTGTTTTGGTTTTTTTGTTGTTTGTTTTATTTTGTTTTGTTTTTTTCAATGCGAATTAGAGTTTAACAACTTAAATTCTTTTCTGGTCTCAAAATTACTAGATAAAAATATAAGCAATTACTCTAATGCGTAAGGATGCATCCTAAGGGAGAGCAAGGTGGAATTTTAGCAGTGGAACCGGTTCCCATTTTGTAATTATCTCCCCAAACAAAATTATTTTGGTACCAAACATAAATATGCAAATTAAAATACTGAGCTCAGATATGAAAATCAAAGACCAAGTTCAAATATGCAGATAGATCACAGTTACACTTATTCGAGACAATATTTCAGTTTTTGCATAGTACCTTTGGACTGGTTACTGCTCAGCCAGGCAGAGGTACCGCTGGGTATCCCTGAAAAAACAGGTCAGTGCCTGCTGGAGCCCCATCGGCACCTGCCCCCCCGCCCCCGCAGCAAGCTGGACTGGGCAAGGCTTTTAATAGTGTCTCATCTGGGGTGCTACAACTGTTATCCCAAAACCAGGATTCTTTACATGATGTGCATACAAAAGAGCCAAATACAGCACATCGAGATGAGACACAGCCTATCACAGAGTTGCACAAGTCTGGATATTGGAATAAAGCTAGAATGCTAGAAAGAAAAGTAACAGCTACTACACACAAAATTTTACCATCACATTCACACAGTAAAGAACTAAATTACTCATGATCTTCTGTAATATCACAAAATGCACATTTTGAGTCCATGAATTCTCATGGACTATAAACTTACTGTACCATGTAACAGACAAAGACCTATTAAACTGTAATATGCTTAAACAGATACCTACAAAGAAAACAGGTTAATAAGGAAAGCATCTTGCAGACTTCAAGTTTTCTGACCTGTGCGTTGTCAGTTAATTCTCAGCTTGTTCAAGTTCAAACCGTTCTGCCTGTAAAACTGTCTGAAATGGTTTAATGATCTCTTGTAGAGATTTATTTTGTCCTGCTCTTCTCACCTTAAAAACAACATTAATTGCAACAAGGTGTTATACTTCAAGATTCTGTTCTCTGGACACTTTTCCCAATAATTTAACTTATACCACAGCCACCATTAATTACAATATTTCACAAGATCTTCCTTCCTCATATTTCCAAGTGCTTTCCTATGTTTTAAAACACCTCCCAATACCAATTTCTTAGGAACACGACTGAAAACAGTCATTCCTGACCCCATCTCGAAAGTAAAAACCATGAGAAGAGGGAGGGGGGGCGGGGAAAGCACAGGGCTGCTTGCAGCATGAGTGGGAAAAGTGGGGAGAAAGTTTTACGATGTACTTATACCACAAAGAAACAATTCTAACAACAATCAGTAAAACAATTAACTCACATTCCTGACAAACTGCTTGATTTTCAGAGAGGCAATACACAGAAGCACGTAATATGTACTGTAAAACTCGCAGATAACACCTTGATAGCAAACAGTAGCGTTCTCTATTGCTAATTTCAACACCAGCGCTTCCTTAGCTTCTAAGTTTTCAACTTGCTTATTGATGGCCTCTTGAAGATGGTCAATAAATTGCATGTAATTCTCATTGGGATCCTGATAACAGTTGTAAATTATTTGGCTGCTTTGTTGGTTTCAGGCACCTCTATCATAGCTTGATATGCAAGGTCTGTTGACTGCCTCAGGATTTCAGAAACTAATAGTGCCTGTAAATTGTGGTGTGTCAATTAGTGTCTGTTCCAAGAGTTGTGGAATACCCGCCCCTTTCAAGGAGTCCCCATCATTCCATCCTGAATGATCTATAGCAATTACATTGCATAGGTCAAATTTTGCTTGAGTCTTTCATGGTTTTTATCTGATCTCGGGGCAACATGTACACATACTGCTTTTCCTTTTAACGTTTCAAGAAAATGCTGCAAACCCTCATCTTCATCCAAGTCATCAAATAATGTGGACTTGAACAGTGCTGCAGAATCATTAGTAACAGAGGGGTTTGGAACAGTACACATTCTCACCAATACTTTCTAGCATCATAATTATTCGTATTACCTGAGTCCCCAGGAGCACCCCCTTTCCTGTCACAATCAGCATGACTGCATTGCCGACTGTTGGATTCACTCGCTATTAGCTGATCTAATTTGTCACACAGTTCTTTTGTGCATTTTTTATGCAGTGACTCCTGCTCTCTCATCGAAGTTGGAGGGTTACAAGGCAGTAAAGGCAGATACAAATTGGTAAAAGGACTGAGAGTACACTTGTTGACGACCTTAGCATTCTCAGCTTTCACAGGTTCTTTGGGCAAGTTGTCTGACTCCAGTCCTCTGGACTTGTTTTTCTCACCAGGGTTGAGCAATGGTACAGGAGGCCACCCGCTCGGCATTTTTCCTCCCCCCGCCCCAGACTGCTGAGCTATCGGGGGTGCCAAAGCTACAGCAGGGGATGGAATAGGGAGGGTATCAAAGACACGAACCGGGTAAACTTCATAGCGACTTTCAGGATACTTATCAGGCTGCAACGCTGCAAAAATTCTGGCAGCAGCAGACTGTTCAGCCTTAAGATCTTTTAAGGTGGTAATTATAAGCTTCCATGTAGTTGCTAATGATTTAGCTTCTTTATCTCCATTGCTGAATTTATCCCATAATTTCTGCCCTATATCGTCCCAAAGTTCAATTTAAGTTTTGAGTCACTAATGCTCATAACAGTCTTTTCAGGTTTTAATTGCTTCAGTGTAGTAATCATCAGTTTCCAGGAGGTTACAAGGCCGAGAATATCTTTTTCACTGCGACTAATTGCCTTCCACAACACAGTTCCCACTTTTTCCCAAGTCTCTGTTTGAAAAACTCCTAACAGATCAGCAGGAAACTCATTGCCTCTGCACCAGATTAATAGTCTTTTGAGGTTACTCTCCTCATACTTCACCCCTCTCTTAGAGAGAATATGGGGGGGAACCGCAGTATTTCTTCTTCTTTAAAAATATTCCACCCCATCTCCTCTCGCCCCCAGCTGTTCACCTCTTTGGGTGTCTGTTGCAACAATATCAGATCCTTTATCCCTCCTCTGTTGCTTCTGTAGCGATCAGTCAGGAGTCATGCAGCCCGCAGACTACTGTCTGCCGGTTGCTGAAATCTTAAGCTGTTTGTTGTAAAGTTCTGCTCATATTCCTCAAACTTGTATCTACTTAATGAAAACAAAAGAAGCTACAGACCATCATGGACACCTGCAAGATAAGGCCTGTTTTGCAGTTTTTGCTGGGAAGAAATAAGATTCATTCAGACAAAATAACACCTTCAAGGCTGACACGAAGCGGCTATGGACTAGAAACAACGTCTTCAGCTAAACAATACAAAAGCCTCTCTGAACTCCTTGAAAGGATCCAACAAGAAGCAAAAAGATCCCAGATTCAAATATTGCTATTGGAGTGAATCATGGTGTGAGGGGCAGGTAAATAGTCTGTAAGGGTATAATTACCCAGGGATTTCAATGCTTGTCTGGGACCTCTGCGAAGGCACCCAGCTCGAGCCAACCCTGCTGCTGTACTACTCCATTAAATTATTTATTTATGCAAACTTTGACGCCTGAGAGCTTGCTTCAAGTCACACTTTAAGTGATCTAAACACTGCTCTGTGGCAAACAGGACCCTACATCACTCATCCATGACACTACTAAGAAGAAAAGATTCTAATTGCATGGAAAATTACCTTAATTTCAGCTAACCCAGCACAATGGTCTTCACCATGGGCTGCAGGGGAATTTCTGCTCTGGCACCTGGGGCACCTCCCCCCCCTCCTTCTTCACTGACTGCAGGGTTGTTTTTCTCACATATTCTCACTCCTTTCTCCCAGCAGTTTTTACCCTTAAATGTTATCACAGAGGTGCTACCACCACTGCTGATCGACTCAGCTTTGGCCAGCAGAGGGTCCATCTTGGAGCTGGCTGGCACTGGCTGTGTCGAACATGAGGGAAGCTTCTGGTATCTTCTCACAGAAGCCACACCTACAGCCTCCTCACTAGTAAAACCTTGCCATGCAAACTCACTACACTCATTAGGAAAGAAAACAAACAGACATGTCAAACAAGGGCTCAATGCCCTTTGCATGGACTCCTCTAACGTGAACTCACTAATTCGTCACTTCATCAACTCACAAAGCTTCTAACTCACAAGTTCCTTAATCCCGAACTCACATCTCCTAACTTTGGTGCCCATAAGCACCCCAGGCAGGCACCCATGTGTGCAGGGAGAGGCACAAAGGGCTTCAAGTGGGTGCTGCCTGGGGGCTGCAGGGCTGCCAGAGGAAGAGGCTGTCGGATGGGGCAGGGATTTTGGGGTAGCAAGCACACAGTGCCCTGGGCAAGTGTCAGGGCTTGTCCACCATTCTCTTCCTCTTGCAGGGTGCCCCTACCTGCCCTTCCCCAGTCTTCCTCTCTCTCCTTTCCTGCTGGGCTCTGGGGCTGCTCTCAGGCCTTCCAGCTCCTGAGGAGTGCATAGACCAGAACCTGTCCAGTGTATGCCCCAACTGGCTGAGGTGTCTGGTGGTTCAGCTTTTGATCAAAAGCCACCCCTCCACTCTCATCCTCATCCCCACATCCTCATTCTCACCACTGCACCCTCATCCTGCACCCTCACCCCTGAATCCTCAGGACTCGTTCTCAACCTCACCCTCCCCAAACGCTTGCTGTGGCTGTCACCAGTAGCATGAGTGAGTCCCCACCTCAGCGCTTCCCTTGAAAACCACTTCTCCAAACGGTCTATGAAGTTAAAGCCTCGAGAGCCCAGTGGGAGCAGGAGGATGAGGCTGGGAACCCTGGCAGGGGAGTTCACAGGGGATGAAGGGCTACTGAGAATCATGGGATCTTGGCATGGGGTAATGCTCATATAGGGGATCAGTCAGCCACTCTCCGGATGGAGAAGGAGTGTCTGTTGCAGGGGTTCTTGCAGCAGCTCCAGCAGGGTCAGATGAGACTCCCCGAAACACTCCGTGTTCAGCTCTTGTCCGGCTGTTGGCCATGCTCCAGTGCAGGCATGATCCATCATTACTGCTTGTCTCAGCTACATGGGAAACAGAACTTACATGTCTTAACTTCATGCAGAAGACTGTCCTACATGACCAATTCTGCAATGACTGTTCCTAGCAACTGTTTACAAATGTCTCAACACTGAACATCTCAGTGCCCGGTGTCTCAGTGCTCAATATCTGTCTCAATCCAGCTGTTGTCTCACCTAAGCAGATGGAGCTGGAGAGTTCCCAGGTCACCCAGGGACTCCATGGCTGGTTGGCACCATCACACTGCATTGATGACAGAAGAATAAATCTGATTTTTCAAGGATGTAACTTCACTTATAAATGAAGTCACGTAGTTCCTGCCCCCTCTGCTATGTCTGCATGGTCATCACTCCCACCAGCCCCCTGGTCAGGACCACACACCCTGCTCTGCTCCTCTGCCTCTCTCCTTGGCCCAGCTCTGGCTGCAGCCTTGTCAAGCATGGACCATCATGCTGTGAGGATGGAGGAGCTCCTCAGCCAGGTCCCCAGACATTCCTGGGACTGACCGGGAGCCGGGACACCCTCCCACAAAGCCAGGCAGTAGCCATTTTGGCAGCAAGCTTCCACTCCTGAGGATAATGGGCAGGCTTAGCATCACTCTCCTCACCCTGACCACAGTCTCCCTCAGTGTTGCATTGCAACCATAGGTAAGCTTTGGTGCCAGGTCTGGGCTGACACATTGCATGGAGGCAGACAGCAGGGACGTAGCTCCCAGGGGTGCCTGCTCCTGCTGCCCTGCCTGCAGGACAGGTGCTTTTCCTTTCCCAGCCTTCCTGTGATGTCCCCAGAGCTCCACAGCCTTCCCTGTGGTGTCCTTGATGCTCCCCCATCACCAACCCCAGATTTGTATGGCTGGTGGCTCCTCCCAACTTCTGGATCTTGTCTGAGCAGGTTCTGCCCACGATGAGGTGAGGTAGAGCTGGATGCAGGCTCAGTTGGGCTCATCCCCCCATACCCTGCATATCCCATGCCCATCCAATGCTGTATCCCTAGTCCCAGTGAGGCAGGAAGCTAATGGATGATCACAAGTGGTGTTTCCCAGGGCTCAGTGTTGGGGCCAGTTCTGTTTATATCTTTATCAGTGATATGGACAACGGATTGAGTGCACCCTCAGTAAATTTGCAGATGACACCAAGTTGAGTGGGAGTGCTGAACTGGTTGAGGATAGGAAGGCTCTACAGAAGGATCTGGACCAGCTAGATCATTGGGCTGAGAGTGACTGTATGAGGTTCAACAAGGCCAAGTGCCGGGTCCTGCACTTGGGTCACAACAACCCCATACAATGCTACAGGTTTGAGGAAGAGTGTCTGGAAAGCTACCTGTCAGAAAAGGATCTGAGGGTGTTGATTGACAGCCAGCTGAACATGAACCAGCAGTGTGCTCAGGTGGCCAAAAAGACCAACAGCATCCTGGATTGTATCAGGTATAGTGCAGCTAGCAGGACTAGGGAAGTGATTGTCCCTCTGTATTCAGTGCTGGTGAGGCCCCACCTTGAATATTGTGTTCTATTTTGGGCCCCTCACTACAGGAAAGACATTGAGGTGCTAGAGAGAGTTCAGAGAAGGGCAATGAAGCTGGTGAGGGGTCTAGAGAAAATGTCTTATGAGGAGCGGCTGAGGGAACTGGGGCTGTTTAGTCTGGAGAAAAGGAGGCTGAGGGGAGACCTTATTGCTCTCTGCAACTATCTGAAAGGAGGTTGTAGCATGGAGGGTGTTGGTCTCTTCTCCCAAGTAGCAAGTGATAGGTTGAGAGGAAATGGCCTCAAGTTGTGCCAGGGGAGGTTCAGGTTGGATATTAGGAAAAATTTCTTTAAGAAAGGGGTTGTGAAGCACTGGAACAGGCTTCCGTTTAGCCAGCACTGCTGATAAATAATTGATAAACTGATAAATAATTATGCTATATCCTGGAACCTGTGCAATTAGTTGAGTCGTGTTTAACATATATCTTGAGATTGTTAGATAAAGTGTCCTTTAGTTGAACTTTGCTCATTATAAGCTCATTACAATACTAAAAATCACACCCCAAGGAGGAAAAACACAGACTGCTTTTCCCAACATACTCTTCATTCACATCACAGGGACTTTATCCCCCTCCACAGTGTGTGGAGGCTTCAACTGGGCAGGATCAGCTCGATTGGTAGATCCCTTGGTGTTAACCAACCAAGTGACTTTCGCCAAATTTGAATCCCAATTTCTAAAAGTTCCACCACCCATTGCTCTTAGTGTAGTTTTTAACAGTCCATTGTACTGTTTGATTTTTCCAGCAGCTGGTACATGGTAGGGGTTGTGATATATCCACTGAATGCCGTGCTCTTTGGCCCAAGTGTCTATGAGTTTGTTCCAGAAATGAGTTCTGTTGTCTGACTCAGTTCTCTTTGGGGTGCCATATTGCCATAGGACATGCTTTTCAAGGCCCAGGATGGTGTTCTGGGCAGTGGCATGGGGCGCGGTGTATGTTTCCAGCCATCTAGTGGTTGCTTCCACCATCATAAGCACATAACGCTTGCCATGTCGGGTTTGTGGGAGTGTAATACAGTCAATCTGCCAGGCTGTGGCAGTTACACATTCCCCTGAGATTCAGAGCCTTCAATGGGGCAGCTGATGGCTCTTTTAGCACCTTTTGTGCCCCACTGTGCCTGCCTCCACATACACACCTAGGGTGGCACAAAGGTGCTGATAGTCACATCCTCCCCTACTCCGGGGCAGGGTGACTTCACTTCCACCAGCTGGTGGGACAGGAGGGGTGGGACTCTCTGTCAATTGACAGGCTCCTTAATGGGACCCTGAGTCAATTGACAGGGTTGTTAGCAGAGGAAGTGCCCAGAGTAGCTGCAAAGCTTCTGGACTATGTTGTAATGCCCACAGCCAGATCTGACCAGACTATAAAAATGGGGTTCCCACCAAAGGCCCCTTTTGGAGTGGTCTTCTCGGAGCAGTGGGTCTGTGAACTAGAGCCCTCTCCTTAGACTGGAACACTGTTTAAGGAGACTTCCCAGGACTGAGAGTACCTCACCTCATTGTTTGGGTGAGTGGTTATTTACTGGGTTTATCCTTGAATGAGTCTTTGCCTAACCAGGCAAGTGAGAGTCCTCACCTAGCCCAGGCAAGTGATTATTTCTTGTGGGTACTCTTGAGTCAGAGGGCTCTGGTTTTGTTTCTTGTGAGTGTGTGCATGCATGCTATGGATCCTCATTATTCTTATTTTGCTGTACCCCAATAATCTACTCAACTGATATCCGAACCTGTATTTTACGTTGTCGGAGTGCTAACTAATTGTATAAACCCTGTTTCTGGTTAGCTGATTGGTTGCACTTTTCCGGCTAGAATAAAGTCTGTTTTGGAACTTGTTCCCTGCCTAAAACTGATTTTGGGGTGCCTCTGTGACACAGGCTTCCCCATATTTATACTTCAGCCATTGCCCCCGAACCACATAGGCTTTAACTGCTTGGCTTGCTTGATTGTAGAGCATGTTTCACAATTGTGAATAATCTGCACAATAGTGTCCATGGTCATTCTACCCCTCAATCATGAGCCTACCTATATATTGTGTCTCTTCCCTGATGACCTGAGGCATCATGGGCCCACTGAGCTATGAATAATTAACCTTTGTGTTGCCAGTCCAGATCTACCTGAGACACCTTAATCTTGGCAACTCAATCCATCTGATGGTTGTTTTGATGTTGTTCAGTGAACCGACTTCTAGGCACATGGCTGTCTATGTGGTACACTTTTACAGGCAGGTTCTCTAGCCGGGCAGCAATATCTCACCACAATTCAGCAGCCCAGATGAGTTTGCCTCTGCGCTGTCAGTTGTTCCTCTTCCATTGCTGCAACCACCTCCACAGGACATTTGCCCCCATCCATGAATCAGCATAGAGATAAAGCACTGGCCACTTTACTCATTCAGCAATGCCCAAAGCCAGCTGTATTGCTTTTACCTCTGCAAACTGACTCGATTCACCTTGTCCCTTAGTGGCCTCTGCAACTTGCCGCATGAGACTCCACACAGCAGATTTCCACATCTGATGCTTTCCCACAATAAGACATGACCCATCAGTAAACAAGGCATAACGCTACTCATCCTCGAGTAGCTTATTATATGATGGGGCCTCTTCAGCACATGTCACCTTCCCTTCTGGCAATACTCCAAAATCCTTACCCTCTGGCCAGTCCATGATCACCTCTAAGATCCCCGGGTGATCAAGGTTCCCCATTTAAGCCCATTGCGTGATCAATGAAACTCACTTACTCCATGTGGCGTCAGTTGCATGATGAGTAGAGGAGACTTTTCCTGTGAACATCCAGCCCTATACTGGCAATCGAGGTGCCAGGAGGAGCTGTGCTTCAGTGCCAATCACTTCATAAGCAGCTCGAACCCCTTTGCATGCTGCTAACATCTCCTTTTCAGTTGGAGTGTAGCGGGCCTTGGAACCTCTGTATCCCTCCGACTCCAAAATCCCAGGGGTCAACCTCGAGTCTCCTCTGGTGCTTTCTGCCAAAGGCTCCAGGTGGGGCCATTCTCCCCAGCTGCAGTGTAGAGCACATTTTTAACATTTTGTCCTGCCCGAACTGGCCCAAGAGCCATGGCATGGGCTATCTCCCGCTTAATTTGTTCAAAGGTCTGCTGCTGCTTAGGGCCCTACTCAAAGCCATTCTTCTTCCAGGTTACCTGATAGAGAGGGCTTATGATCTGACTGTATTTTGGAATGTGCGTTTTCCAAAATCCCACAACCCCCATGAAAGTCTGTGTTTCCTTTTTACTAGTCGGTGCAGAAATAGAAGCTATTTTGTTGACCATATCCATTGGAATTTGATGACGTCCGTACTGCCATCTTACTCCTAAAAACTGGATCTCCCATGCAGGTCACTTGACCTTACTTTGTTTTATAGCAAAACCAGCTTGCAGGAGAATCTGAATTATCCTCTCACCTTTCTCAAAAACCTCTGCTGCTGTGTCACCCCACATGATGATGTCATCAATGTACTGCAGGTGTTCCGGAGCTTTGCCCTGCTCCAGTGCAGCCTGGATCAGTTCATGGCAAATGGTGAAGTTGTGCTTCCACCCCTGGGGCAGTCGAATCCAGGTGTACCGGATGCCTCTCCAGGTGAAGGCAAACTGTGGCCTGCACTCTGCTGCCAGAGGAATAGAGAAAAATGCATTAACAGTGTCAATTGTAGCATACCATTTGACTGCCTTCGACTCCATATTGTAGCTCTAGCATGTCCAGCACAGCAGCACTCAATGGTGGCATGACTTCATTCAGGCCACTATAGTCCACTGTTAGTCTCTACTCTCCACTGGGCTTCCTCACTGTCCATATGGGACTGTTAAAGGGTGAGTGAGTCTTACTGATCACTCTTTGGCTCTCCAGTTGACGAATCAGGTTATGGACAGGAATCAAAGAATCTCGGTCAGTGCTATATTGCTGCCAGTGCACTGTCATGGTAGCAATTGGCACCCGCTGGTCATCAACCTTCAGCAATCCTACAACAGAAGGGTCCTCTGAGAGAGGCCAGGCAAGGTAGACAGCTGTCTAATGTCCTCTGTCTCCACAGAGGCTATGCTAAAAACCCACCTGTACCCCTTCAGGTTCTTAAAATACACTCTTCTGAGGTAGTCTATACCAAGAATGCATGGAACATCTGGGCCAGTCACAATGGGGTGCTTTTGCCAGTCCTTTCCAGTCATGCTCACCTCAGCATCTCATACAGTTAGCTGTTGGTATCCCCCAGTCACCCCAGAAATGCTGATGGGTTCTATCCCTTCATAGTTTGATGGAATCAGAGTACATTGGGCCCCGGTGTCCACCAGAGCCCTGTACTCCTGTGGTTCTGATGTTCCAGGCCACTGAATCCACACAGTCCAATAAACTCTGTTATCACTCTCCTCCACTTGGCTGGAGGCCGCGTCCCCTAGTCCCAGTCATGGTACTCATTGCTTCCTCCTTGTAAGAATGAATCAGAAGTGCCTTTCAAGAGGGTCAGAGGCAAGGTCAGCTCTTCTAGTCTGTCTGGGGAACTGCCTGCTGGAAACTGGGGCAGCATTTTTCCTGGCGTAATGTCCTCTTGTGGTTGTCTCCCCTTTTAACTCATGTACCCATGCCTCTAGGACTGAGGTAGGTTGTCCATCCCACCTCCTCACGTCCTCTACGTTGTCGCGCAGTAAAAACCACAGGGTGCCCCATTTTGAATACCCTCTGTATTCTCTCTCTTAATTGGAGAAACGCTCATTCTGAGTAGCTGAAACCCAAGGCCATGCAGGTGGGGAGCGAAACTTGTCTTCAAAATGCTGGAACTCTTGGGACAATTTTTCAGCTAGCACATTGGGCAGTTTCTCCACAGACAAGATGGAAGCCTGTAGGGAGGAGGATAGACTTCCCTCATACTGCTGGAGCTGACCAGCCAACTGATACACCGTTTGTCCCTCGCCTTCTTTCCATGACATTACTGCCAATGAGCTGGCATGGGATGATGGTGTACTTCACAGAAACCTCCACCACATGGGTTGCATGCACTGGATCTCATCGGTATCAGTGAGTGGATCGTCATTATTGGTGTTATTATAAATCACCTCCAGAACAGCTAGCTCCCTCAGGTACTGGATACCTTTCTCCATGGTGGTCCACTTGCCTGGGTGACAGGTAACATCTTCCTTGAAGGGATACCTTTCCTTCACACCTGACAGAAGTCACCTCCAGAGGCTGAGGGTTTGTGTCTTCCTTCCAATCGCCTTGTCAATGCCCTAGACAGGGATCCTAATTGCTTAGCTTCCCTGCCTTCTAATTACATGCTACTTGCCCCATTATCCCTGCATCGGAGCAACCAAGCAACAACGTGTTCACCATCCCAGCAGTTGAAATCCTTTCACATATCTCGCAACTCACCCAGGGATAGCAATTGGGTGACTATCTCTGGTTCTGCCTCCTCCTCCTTTTCCTGTTCTTGTGATGGGCCTGGGTCATCAATTTCCCTCACTAAGCAAACTGATTTCTTTGTGTAGTTCTTCTTCTGGAGAGGACCAACAGGTTGGTTCTCTGATTCAGTTGCAGCACCTGCCACATGGGTCTGAGTAGCCACAGTGCCCGTTGCCTGGCTTTGAGTAGCCACAGTGCCTGTCACTGGCGTCTGAGCAGCCACAGCATCTGGCACAAGGGCAGGAGCAGACGCAGTGCCTGTGGGTTTGTTACCACCCCCTTTGCCCTGGGGGCACTGCATGATGTTGAGCAGTGTTTAATAGATAATGGCCAGGGCCCAATACAGCACAGTAAGTTGTGCCTCTTTAGAATAACTAGAGCATCTCCCTTTTACATATTCTGTCACCTCACCAAGGTCCTGCAGTTGTTCAGGAGTGAAACTCCAGACTGTCAAAGGTGAGAAATTCTCCAGATATCTGCCCATGTTTTCCCACACACCATTCCACCCATGCTCATCCGCCCTTGGGGCAAATCTATGGGTGATATTCCCAGTATATCCTTTTGTAACCCTGTATATGACCTGGCACACATTCAGAAGACATTACAGGAAGATCAGGCTATCTTGAGTATCCCCAGGGTGTCCAAAATCCTCAGAAACTGTTGGACCCAAGCTGGAGGAGAAAAAAGAAGTGAAGAGATGAGGGAAGATTTCACCTCCCTCCGTCTTCTCCATAGACTGGGTGCAATTACTAATCAATTCTGAGAGGTGGCACCTGAGATATGGAAAAATCAAAAATATCTTATAAAAATACCAATATAGCTGTGTAAGGAAGGAAATCACAATCTCATAGGTTGATATCATACAGGACAGCGTTATGATAAACCAAATCCTTTTGTCAGATGTTACCAACAGCACTCCAGGGAACATACGGGGCATGTAGGAATTCAAGTGGCACAGCCACGTGGACAAACAAAGAAACATCATGACCACTTAACTAATAGTGTGAGCTCTAACACACTCCAGTCAGCTCTGTGTTTTTTGGGTTTTTTTGGTGTTTTTTTGTTTGTTGTAGGAAACAATTATTTTGCAAATATAATAGGCTCAGGCAGGATCTCTCAGCAAAGCAATCTTTTTAATAACGATATTGCAAGACGGGATGTTCTACCTGAAGGTAGGCACACATAATAGGGCAAAAAACCCCTGCTTATATCCCCCCAAAATCCCAACCACAATTTCCCTCCCCTGTTCCCCATTGGTTGGGTACTTCATTGTTTACAGACTACCCCGAGGCTTGCCTCAGTTTACATACAATACCCTTCCCCCTAAATTAACTTGTAAATACAGGTATCAGTATGTATACAGGTATCAGTATATATTCCGGGAAGAGACTGTGTTTTACATTAAGGATTCATAGTCTGATGTCTCTCGGTCCTTCTCCCCTGCTGGGGTCAGGTGCCAGGTCCTCAGTTATGTAAAAACAACAGTTCTTCATTAAATGTTCCTTACATTTGTTTTTGGATTTTTTTGTTTTGGTTTGGTTTTGTTGTTTTTTGGGTTTTTTTAATCCCAAACTTTTTTATTCTTTCTCCTGCCTGGCTCGCCAAAAAGGACTGTTGTAGGTTAGCCCCACCTCCCCCTCAGCCGGCAGCTGCTAAAACTACGTGCCACTTCCTCCCCCGCCTCCAGTGGGATGGAGAGGAGAATTAAAAGGAAAAAAAAAAATTAAAAAAAGGCAAAAACTCATGGGTTAGGATAAAAAACAATTTAATGGGGCAGCAAGGAGAAAACAAGGGAGGACAAACAAACAGTAACAGCAGTGACAAAGGAACCTACAAAGACGGTGGGCACACAGTGCTGCGTGACCACCCTCCCCCACTGTATACGCCTTTCCCACCTGGCTGCTCACCACTGTAACAGTCAGCGCTGAAACCACCACTGCTTTCCCCCTCCCTTGTCCCCAATCCCCATTTGCATCCTGAATACCAAGAGAGAGACACGTGGTCCCCGCTGGAACTACGTGATCCCTGCTGGAGCTCTGCCACTCCCTGGCTCACCCCCTCCCCGAAACAGAACCCCCCCAAGAGACAGAGACCGGATATGGTATAGAATACCCAGATATCCTGGCAGCGTGGAAATTAACTCCATCCTGACTGACCCTGCACAAAAGGTAATATCATTGTAAGTTTTGCTGCTAAAGTCTTGTTAAATTTTGTGATATAATAATATACTTTTGCCAAGTCACTAATCACTGTAATTTGAATCCTACCATGGGTCATGTCCGCAGGTCATCTCATAGGAACTCTGCTTCCCCCAGAGGGTGGGCAGAAATGTCTTCACATGCAAATGCACCCTGAAAGATTCTGCCGATCTAGTCTCCATCCTGTGAGGATGCAGCTTTGCCCACCTTGTAATGGTGTGCTTTGTCTGCAAGCTGCCCCAGCAAGGCAAGCAAAATCACCCACTCACATAAAAAAAAAAAAAAAATCATGTCAGCTGTGGTTGTCTTTTTTAAAAAACTGCTCTCACTCCCCCTCTGCAGCAGCTTCTATCCCCACAGGTCCCCCTGCAGAGAGGAGGACTCATTGCTATCTACTGACCACAACTTCCCTTCCCCAGGGACATGTGGATACCCCCCCAATTACCCTCGTTCAGCTCCCTGGGCTCACTTCCCACTTTATCCTAATCCAAACTTCCATCCTGTACCATTGCTCCACACCTGCCCACCGGTGGCAGAGGTGACATCGGCATCCCAAATCCAGCTTCCTGCCCTGTGGTGCCTTCATACCCATCCCCACCAGATGCCTTTCCAGCCCCAGGACTCCCTGTAGAGTTAGGTGATGGAGGCAATGGCATCGATAGATGTGAGATGTTGGTAAAGCACTTCCTTCGTGCTGTACAACATGCTAAGTAAAACATGCAGTCAAAGCCCCCATCCCATCCATTCCATCTCTCTGGGTTACAATCAGGGATTCTATGCTTCTCTGCCACTGCATTTTGGCAGTGCTTCTCAATCTGCTTCTGTGGACATCTGTCAAGCTTGTGCTTTTGACACAAGGTTTTTGGCAGGTCCATGGGTGAACCCAAAGCCTCTTGCAGAAGCATTATAAATATAACCCAGCACCAGGGGTGCCAACACACAAGCCATACAGTCTATCCAGCCTGGCCCAGCCTCAGTGAGGCCAGTGCATGCCACCATGTGTGACATGGAACAGTGTCTGCCACATCCCTGGCACCTCAAACAGGGCAGATTGTCCCTGCCAAACAGTGCAGAAAGGCAGGGGCTGGTGTTAGGCCAAAAGGATGGAGCATGACATCCAGGGCAAGGGCAAGAGAGCCCTAAGGGCAGAATTCTCAGGTCACTGTGAAAAGCTTGTGAGTTTGGGACTGTGTAAAAGGCAACAAGGAGAAGTAATGTGTTACAAGAGGAGTGGTTTCTGCTCACCCCAGCCTTCAGGGCCACCTGGACTGGAGGGAGAGGCACTGAGCAGCAGCAGCAGTGGGGCCCTGGGGTGTGCTGGGGCTCATTACAGGTGCTGAGTGGCACGGGCAGTGGTACTTAACACCCTGATGTGGGGCTCCACCACACTTAGTACACAGACCACAGCCTTGGTGCCATCCAGTGCCCCAGACACTGACATCCCAGAGATGGCATGTATTTAGGCACTTGAATTCCACCTGAATTTTCAGTAGCCCACAGCCCCATGCCTGCTCTAGGCACTGCAGGGAGCAGAACAACAGCTCAGGCACACAGTGACAGTGCACTCCCTGTTGTGTACATCCAAAGCCCCCAAGAGCAGTGATGCAAACACAAGGAAGGCTAGTGTAACGTGCGGAAACAACTTTACGACCTATAAGGCCATAAAACTTTACAACCTGCAGGGTTATAAAGATGGTATGTTTATTCAGCACCGGGCACAAGAGGAATATTTCCTCTAATCTCGCGTGCCTTCTAACAATATGAGGTGTGTTTAAATACAGCAAGGCATTACATATTCATGGTAACCCCAGGAACGCCTATACATATTGTCACAGAGGCACCCCAAGATTAGTTTAAGGGACAACAGGGTCCAAAACACTTTTATTAAACTGGTCAGAAACAGGGTTTTAGCACTCCAAAAGCTGACAGGCAAATTCACTAAAAGAGAAACTTGTTTTTAACAAAACCAGGACATTCCACCCCTTATACCATGCCATTCACGACATACTTAGACCTTTTCAATACAATATAATTAATCACTACTACTATATATACACACACATGTACATATATACACAGAAGTAATCCATCATTCTCTTAGTCTGTGGACCATCCTCTGAAAAGTTCATTAAGTTTATTTATCACAACAGTCTCCCAGGGCAGGAAAAATGGTACATCTAGTGCATCTCATGACCACTGCTTGTGGGTCAAAGACATCAACTTTGAAAAACTTGTCAGGCGCCACTCGAAGAAACTAGCTCTGGTGTCATCACCACTGTCTTGATCTGAAAGACACTTATTAAACACTGTTAGTAGGGCAATTCACATCATGCAGTCCAGTATTGAATATTTTCACCTAAAATCAAATCCCCTTGAGGAACTTCTCCATCCTTAAGCATCACTCACCAGATGCTGCCAGGTCCCTGGGCAAAAACAGTCCCACAAATGGGCTTGCCTTTGTCTGAGGCAGGAGTAAACCAGACTGCCTTTCCTAACATATTTTTAATGTGTACTACAGGGTCTTTATCTCCTTCTACAGTACATAGAATTTCTGATTGAGCAGGTCCAGCTCGATTAGTTGATCCTCTAGTGTTGACCAACCAAGTAACTTTTGCTAAATGTGAATCCCAGTTTTTAAAGGTTCTACCACCCAATGCCTTGGTGTAGTTTTTAACAGACCATTGTGCCTTTCAATTTTCCCAGAGGCTGGTGCATGATATGGACTATGACATACCCATTCAATACCATGTTCTTTGGCCCGATTGTCTATAATACTTTTTTTAAAATGAGTGCCACTGTCTGATTCAATTCTTTCTGGTGTACCATGTCGCCAAAGGACTTGCTTTTCAAGGCCCAAGATAGTATTTTGGGCTATAGCATGAGGTACGGCATACATTTCCAACCATCCAGTGGTTGCTTCCACCATTGTAAGTACATAGCGCTTACCTTGACGTGTTTGTGGAAGTACAATATAATCAATCTGCCAAGCCTCTCCATACTTATACTTTAACCATCGCCCCCATACCATACAGGCTTTAACCGTTTAGCTCGTTTGATTTCGGTGCAATAGTGTCCATAGTTAAGTCCATCCCACGATCGCGAGACCATTTATATATTGCATCTCTGCCTTGATGCCCTGAAGTATCATGGGCCCACTGAAATAGGAAAAGTTCACCTTTATGTTGCCAGTCCAAGTCCACCTCAGCTATTTTAATCTTGGCAGCTTGATCCACTTGTTGGTTGTTGCGATGTTCCTCGGTGGCTCGACTTTTAGGCACATGAGCATCTACATGATGAACTTTTACAGACAGGCTCTCTAACCGGGCAGCAATGTCTTGCCACAGTGTGGAAGCCCAAATGGGTTTGCCTCTGCACTGCTAGCCACTTTTCTTCCATTGCTGCAGCCACCTCCACAAGGCATTTACTACCACCCACGAGTCAGTATAGAGAGAAAGTATTGGCCACTTCTCTAGTTCAGCCATGTCCAAAGCCAGCTGGATGGCTTTCACTTCTGCAAACTGACTGGATTCACCTTGTCCTTCAGGGGCTTCTGTAACTCGTCGTGTGGGACTCCACACAGCAGCTTTCCACCTTTTATGTTTTCCTACAAGACAACAGGACCCATCTATGAACAGTGCATACTGCTTATGAGTTTCTGAAAAGTATTATACGGTGGTGTTGGAACGATAAAGGACTCAGCACTCCGATTCAATGTGAATCACGCAAAAGCCATTTATTACAGAAGCATGTCTCCTTATATACGCAACTGTTCTCTAATCACGAATCCACGCTCCAAGCATGGATTCGCTAAATGAGTATCATGGGCAGTCCACACGCTGGAGCCCCACCGATGATAGGTCCGATGACTCACGCCATGCTGAGGCCCTGTTAATGAAGAAACGCCCCTCTTTCTCACAGCAGATTCTGTTCTCAGCTTCTCGAAGTGGCCTTGAGATTCCTTTGGGCCTGACTAATTCAACAACATATCTCCTTCTAACGAAACCCCTTCACACGGTGGTGCTTCTTCAGCACGTGTTACTTCCTCTTCATCTGGCGACATCCCAAAGTCTTTACTTTTCGACCAATCTGTAATCACTTATAAGATCCCTGGGCGATTGAGACTTCCAAATAGAGTTTGTTGCATGATCAATGCAATTCACTTACTCCACGCAGCATCGGTTGCATGATGCATAGAGGGAACTGTCCCTTTGAAAATCCAGCTCAGCAACAGTAGTCGAGGTGCTAGGAGGAGCTGTGCTTCAGTACCGATCACTTCTGAAGCAGCTTGACCTCCTTCATATGCTGCTAGTATCTCTTTTTCCATTGGAGTATACTTGGCCCCAGATCCTTTGTATCCTCGACTCCAAAAACCTAAGGGTCGGCCACGGGTTTCTCCTGGTGCTTTCTGCCAGAGGGTCCAGATAGGACCATTATCTCCGGCTGCAGTGTAGAGCCCATTTTTAACAGCTAGTCCAGTCCGAACTGATCCGAGGGCCACCACATGAGTTATCTCACGCTTAATTTGTTCAAAGGCTTGTCGTTGTTCTGGGCCCCACTCAAACTGTTTCTTTTTACGAGTCACTCGATAGAGAGGGCTCACAATGTGGCTGTAGTCAGGAATATGCATTCTCCAAAAACCTACAACGCCCAAGAAAGTCTGTGTCTCCTTTTTATTAGTAGGTGGAGACATTGCTGCAATTTTGTTGATCACATCCATTGGGATCTGACGACGGCCATCTTGCCATTTTATTCCTAAAAACTGGATCTCTCGTGCAGGTCCCTTGACCCTGCTTCATTTTATGGCAAAACCAGCATCCAAAAGAATCTGAATTATTCTCTCACCTTTCTCGAAAACTTCTTTCGCTGTGTCGCCCCATATGATGATGTCATCAATATATTGCAAGTGTTCTGGAGCTTTACGTTGTTCCAGCGTGTTCTGGATCAGTCCACAGCAGGTGGTAGGACTGTGTTTCCACCCCTGGGGTAAGCGATTCCACGTGTACTGGATGCCCCTCCAGGTGAAAGCAAACTGTGGCTTGCACTCTGCTGCTAAAGGAATAGAGAAAAATGCATTAGCAATGTCAATTGTAGCATACCACTTGGCTGCCTTTGACTCCAGTTCAAATTGCACTTCTAGTATGTCAGGCATGGAAGCACTCAATGGTGGCATAACTTCATTCAGGCCATGATAGTCTACAGTTAGTCTCCACTCGTCACTAGACTGGCCAGATTGGGCCATTAAAAGGTGAGCGAGTCTTACTGATCACACCCTGGCTTTCCAGTTGACGGATCAACCTCTGGATAGGAATCAAAGAATCTCGATTGGTGCGATATTGCCTGCGATGCACCGTCGTGGTAGCAATTGGCACCTGCTGATCATCAACCATCAGCAGTCCTACAACAGAAGGGTCATCTGAAAGACCAGGCAAATCAGACAGCTGTTCAATTTTCTCAGTGTCCACAGCTGCTATACCAAATGCCCACCTATACCCTTTTGGGTCCTTAAAATACCCTCTCCTGAGGTAGTCTATGCCAAGGATGCACGGAGCATCTGGACCAGTCATAAGGGGATGCTTTTGCCAGTTTTTTCCAGTTAGGCTCATTTCAGCCTCTACAACAGTCAGTTCCTGGGATCCCCCAGTCACTCCAACAATATTAATGGATTGCGTTCCTGTGGCAGAATGCAAACTCCCCTCTCTCCCCCTCCCTCCTTTGATATGGAAGGAGTAGACACATCTCCCTCTCTCTCTGCTGTTTGAGGCTAACAGCTTCTTTTGTTTGGCCCCAGAGCACCCTGGCCAGGGCCGTTAGGAGAAGGGAGTGCTGAGGTGCCAGAGAGCCGCTAGGCGCCTGCGACCAGTGTGGGGGATGTTTGGAGGCTTCAGGGGCACTCCACAGACAGGGTGGGGGTGCAGAGAAGCTTCTGTAATGCCCACAGTCAGATCTGATCAGGTTATAAAAAACGGGACTCTCGTCGAGATGTGTGGTCTTGCGCACGATCTCTTGGAGTTACGAGCTTAGCCACTGCCGCTAGGAGCCACGGCCCCCCCTCCCCGGGACAGAGACTCTGCTGACCTTGCCACCAAGTGTGTAAGTAAAATTAACCCTCACAGGATTGCGAGTGTATCTACTTTCTGCGCACATTTGCACGTGTATTTATACTTTCTGTGCACATTTGCACACGTACTTTCCATGCTCAATACGAGCACGTGTATAAATTAATGCTCGCATAATCGCGAGTGTATTTTCCTCCCGTGCTTCCACATAAGCACGTGTAATATTCCGTGCACATTTGCACGTGCATTTCTCCTCACAGGATTGCGAGTGTACTATAAATTTACCCTTGCCGAATCGCGAGTGTACACTTCCCATACTCCATACGAGTATGTGTATCCCTTTAAAATAATCCCACACCATGTTCAGGCAAATGTGTAGTCTTCCTGGACTCAGGAGTGGCTCCGGCATTGTTTTTGGTGAAGCCATGTGTATGGACACTGTGGACCTCCTGTTGTATTAGTTGCTGCCCCTTAATAATTTTCCTCAACTAATATCTGAACCTGTATTTAAGTCACCTTTGGAGTGCTAAAACCCTGTTTCTCACCAGTTTAATAAAAGCTGTTTTGGACCCTCTTGTCCCTTAAACTAACCTCGGGGTGCCTCCGTGACAGTTCCTTTATAATTAGAAGGAATGATTGTGCACTGAGCACCAGTGTCCACTAAAGCTTTGTACTCCTGGGGGTGTGTTGTACCAGGCCATCGTATTTGTACAGTCCAATAAACTCTGTTATCCCTTTCCTTCACCTGGTTGGAGGCAGGGCACTGCAAGGGCGAAAAATCATGGACTCCACACAATCCAATACGAATTCAAGTGAAGCCCTTTATTACAGAAACAAACCTCCTTATATATGCAGTTATTTCCTGATCACATGTCCATGCTCCAAGCATGCATTAGCTAATTGGATATTGTCTATGTTCATGAGCTGTCCACACGCCCGAGTCTCACTGCTAATAGGTCTGTTGATTTACATCTTGTTGAGGCTCTGTTATTGTAGAACTGCCTCACTCCCACAACAGGTCCTGTTTTCAGCTTTCCTTGAAATTCCTTTAGACCTGGCTAGTTCAGTAACAAATCTCCATCTAATAGAAATCTATACACACATTAACTTCAAGAAAATCCCTCAAACCTCCCCCTTTTTGTTTTTGAACCAACCAGGCCTTGTTTACAATGCACTGAATCATCTTTGAAATACACTGCAGCATAGAATAGATGATTAACAACAATGATTACAGTTACATATAACGTAGCTAAGCCTTATATAATAAGATCAAACAACTACCCACCTATTTCCAAGCTTTTAAACCATTTGTCAAACCCTACTTCTACTATGACAATCTTATTAATGTGCTGTTTTAGTTTGTCTAAAATACTATGAACAGATTCAGAAGGATCAGACAAGTTAATACAACACATTCCCCAAAAGGTGATGAACCCCTTGCCCTGTCGGGCAAAGGGAGAAGACCTGAGACAGTCCCTGCCCTGTCACTGTCAGGCAGAGGTAGGGGACAGAAAAGATGATGAGGGTTGGAAGCTAGTTCCAGTTAGGGGCTGTGGGCAACCCCCCTCCCTACCTGCTTTGCTTCCCCAGGTGCCCCTCTGTAATAGGTTTGAGGCCCTGGATCTTGAAGAGGAGATATGTGAGGATGTGGTGCAAGGCTCATTTGAGGTCACATCGAAAGAGACAGTTGACCCCACACCTCAAGACCGCCTCAGATAAGAAAGAAAGAAGGGTAACTGTAGTAGGCAATGCCCTTCTGAGAGGGACAGAGGGCCCAATCTGCAGAGTTGACCCTCATCGTAGGGAAGTGTGCAGTCTACCTGGAGCCCAGATCAGGGACATCACCAGGATGCTCCCCAACCTGGTGCACCCGACAGACTACTACCCACTGCTGATCTTCCAGACAGATGGGGAGGAAGCTGCATTCTGCAGTCTGACGGGAATGAAAAAAAGATTTCAAGGCCTTGGGACAGATGGTAAAAGAATTTGGGGCTCGAGTGATTTTCTCTGCCCTCCTTCCAGTTTTGGGTGATGATGTGGTCGGGAATAGAAAAATCCAGTCTCTAAACAATTGGCTACAGGACTGGTGCTACAGGCAGGGCTTTGGGTACTTTGATAACAGCTGGTTTCACAAGACACCAGTCCAGACAGCAATACACGGGAAAGGTTTATCTCGCAGGGGCAAAAGGATGCTGGGACAGGAATTAGCAGGGCTCATTTGGGGAGCTTTAAACTAGATTTGAAGGGGGATGGGGTGGTAGCTGGGCTTGCATGCGTAGGGCATCACTCTAGAGTTCATGAGGGCTGGGAGGCCCCCCATACCCCTGAGGTGAAATCGGTGTGCTCAACTCACTCTCTGAAATGCCTGTACACCAATGCGGGCAGCATGGGGAATAAGCAGGAGGAGTTAGAAACCTGTGTTAGGGCAGGAGATTATGATCTGGTGACAATTACAGAGACATGGTGGGACAGCACACATGACTGGAATGTGGTCATGGATGGCTATGTCCTTTTCAGGAAAGACAGACCAGCCAGGCGTGGTGGTGGAGTTGCTCTTTATGTGAGAGAGCAACTACAATTTATTAAGTATTGTCCAGGCATGGATGAGGAGCAAGTTGAGAGTCTGTGGGGGAAAGTTAAGGGGCAGGCTGGCAAGGGTGACGCTATTGTGGGCATCTACTACAGACCACCAGATCAGGGTGAGGAAGTTGATGAGGCCTTCTACAGACAGCTGAGAGCAGCCTCGCAATCACAGGCCCTGGTTGTGGTGGGGGATTTTAACTTCCCTGATGTTTGCTGGAAGGACTACTCAGCTGGCCAGCCACAGTCTAGGAGGTTCCTCCAGTGCCTTGATGATAACTTTCTGATGCAAAGGGTGGAGGAGCCAACAAGAAGAGGTGCATTGCTGGACCTTATCATCACTAACAAGGAGGGTCTGGTTGAAGCGGTAAAGGTTGAGGGCTGCCTTGGTTGCAGCGACCATGAGATGGTGGAATTCAGGATCTCATGTGACAGGAGCAGGATAGCAAGCAGAACTGCAACCTTGGATTTCAGAAAGGTAAACTTTGGCCTTTTCAGGCAATCGCTAAGGGAAATCCCATGGGCAAGGCTGCTTGAAAGTAAAGGGGACCAAGACAGTTGGTTAGCGTTCAGGGACTGTTTCTACCGGGCACAAGATCAGAGCATCCCGACACATACGAAGTCAAGGAAGGGAGCCAGTAGACCTGCGTGGTTAAACAGGGAGCTGCTGGGTAAGCTCAAGTGGAAGAGAAGAGTTTACAGATCGTGGAAGGAGGGGCTGGCCACTTGGGGAGAATATAAGGCTGTTGTCAGAGGGTGTAGGGAGGTAACTAGGAAAGCTAAGGCCTCCTTAGAATTCCACCTGGTGAGAGGGGTCAAGGACAACAGGAAGAGTTTTTTCAAATACGTGACAGATAAAACTAACACCAGAGGCAATGTAGGCCCACTGATGAATGAGGTGGGTGCCCTGGTGACAGAAGACACAGAGAAGGCAGAATTACTGAATGCCTTCTTTCTCTCTGTCTACTCTACTGGAGGCTGTCCTGGGGAGCCCTGTACCCCTGAGACCCCAGGTGAAGCCAGGTCAGTGGAGGAGTTTGCTTTAGTCGATGAGGACTGGGTTAGGGAGCTATTAAATAGTCTGGACATCCATAAATCCATGGGTCCAGATGGGATGCATCTGCGGGTACTGAGGGAGCTGGCTGAAGTCATTGCTGGACCGCTCTCCATCATCTTTGCCAAGTCTTGGGAAACGGGAGAGGTGCCCGAGGATTGGAGGAAAGCAAATGTCACTCCAGTCTTCAAAAAGGGCAAGAAGGAGGACCCGGGTAATTATAGACCGGTCAGCCTCACCTCTGTCCCTGGGAAAGTAATGGAACAGCTTGTCCTTGATGTCATCTCAAGGCATATCAGGGATAAGAGGGTCATTAGGGGCAGTCAGCATGGCTTTACCAAGGGTAAGTCATGCTTGACCAACCTCATAGCCTTTTATGAGAATGTAACAAGGTGGATGGATGATGGCAGGGCGGTGGATGTGGTCTACCTTGACTTCAGTAAAGCCTTTGACACAGTCTCCCATAGCATCCTCACAGCTAAATTGAGGAGGTGTGGTCTGGACAATAGAGTAGTGAGGTGGGTTGCAAACTGGCTTAAGGAGAGAAGCCAGAGAGTGGTGGTCAATGGTGCGGAGTCTAGTTGGAGGCCAGTATCTAGTGGAGTGCCTCAGGGGTCAGTACTGGGGCCAATATTATTCAATATATTCATTAACGATTTGCACGAGGGAATTGAGTGTACTAGCAGCAAGTTTGCTGATGACACTAAGCTGGGAGGAGTGGCTGACACGCGAGAAGGCTGTGCTGCCATCCAGTGGGACCTGGACAGGCTGGAGAGTTGGGCGGGGAATAACCTGGTGAAATTTAGCAAGGGAAAGTGTAGAGTCCTGCATCTGGGCAGGAACAACCCCAGGTTCCAGTATAGGTTGGGAAATTACATATTAGAGAGCAGTGTAGGGGAAAGGGACCTGGGCGTCCTGGTGGACAGCAGGATGACCATGAGCCAGCACTGTGCCCTTGTGGCCAGGAAGGCCAATGGCATCCTGGGGTGTATTAGAAGGGGAGTGGTTAATAGGTCCAGAGAGGTTCTCCTTCCCCTCTACTCTGCCCTGGTGAGACCCCGTCTGGAATACTGTGTCCAGTTTTGGGCCCCTCAGTTCAAGAAGGACAGGGGACTGCTGGAGAGAGTCTAGTGCAGGGCAACAAAATGATCAAGGGAGTGGAGCATCTCCCTTATGAGGAAAGGCTGAGGGAGCTGGGTCTCTTCAGCTTGGAGAAGAGGAGACTGAGGGGTGACCTTATTAATGTTTACAAATATATAAAGGGTGAGTGTCACAAGGATGGAGCCAGGCTCTTCTCTGTGACATCCAGCGGTAGGACAAGGGGTAAGTGGTTCAAACTGGAACACAAGAGGTTCCACTTAAATTTGAGAAGAAACTTCTTCCCAGTGAGGGTAACAGAACACTGGAATAGGCTGCCCAGGAGGGTTGTGGAGTCTCCTACTCTGGAGGCATTTTAAACCTGCCTGGACGCCTTCCTGTGTAACCTCAAATAGGTGTTCCTGCTCCGGCAGGGGGATTGGACTAGATGATCTTTTGAGGTCCCTTCCAATCCCTAACATTCTGTGTGATTCTGTGTTAACTAGTTGCAAAGGACTTCTTAGAAAATTTACCGTGCTAGTTCTTGGGGTCATGGGAAAAAAAAGAAAGGCCATTTTTAAAATCCAATGGAATGCCAATTTTGGAACAAAGTTTTAACAGATGTATTTGTGTGTTTGCCAGAAAGCCCTATACCTCTCTTGGGTCAAGATTTGTTAAGTAAACTGTAAGCTCAAATAATGTTTTCTGAGAAGAAATGTTGAAGAGAAGAAATGTTCTGACAATTCTGTTTAGTTGCATGTCCCATAAGAAGGTGCTTGGAAGGTACAGATCTGCTTGCTGCAAGCAAGAAATCTCCAAGGAAATTTTGGATGCTGTATTTCCACTAGTATTGGCAGCTGAAGTATTGATAAAACCAATACTACACTGAGACAGAACTGAAAGAGGACTTTGAGCCGTTAAGGAAAAACAATGTCCAGTAAATACAAAACCCAAAATGGGGTTAGAGACTTTGATGAACAAGTTTATGACCACCTTACAGGCTGACTGCATTTGATTACACTTGCAGATTTGTCTATTTATAGCTACAACACAGAGGCAACCTGTGGCTATTGTAGGACAATATGATGAGAAAGCAAACAGATTGATATACTTGGAATGTGGGTTTTTTTGCCCAATTGTTTCTGTAAAACTATTATTCAGCCTCTAGAATTGATTATTACTCTGATCCATATGCGTGTCTGTATGCGTTGTTCTCATCACCGCATACAATAATGCTTTAAATCAGGTGTTCCATTTCTCTTGTCAAGGAATTAAACAAGTCATTCAGCCAGGCATTATCACTAGATTGTTTCCCTTGATGCATTAGTACCGAATATGTTATATGTCATCTTCTATTCTGGCTAGTTTATCAGCTATGCTAAAGCAGCACATGCCTTCAAAATTGAAGCAGCTTTTACAACCATTACCTACTCAGAAAAAACAGCAATAAGAAACATTAATATCAAAATCCCTTAGCATAGTATAATTCTGTAATACAGCTACCAGGGTTGACATGCTAATAAAACACATTTTTAAAATATCTGCAGCCATTAGTCTTCCCTTAATATAAAAGGCAGATGAGTTATTTACAGTAGAGACCAACCAAATCTAAGTATTTACATATTGGTCTTGCAGAAACATATCCAGGGCATATGCTTTTAGTACAAGATAGCAAAGCACGATGAGCCAACCTGTGGTAGGTGAAGAAAACAGGGGTGTCATCACCTTCCAGTAATACATATATGTTGTTCCAGCTTCTGCAGCTAATGTTACTCTGGGTCTGATAACCTGACATGAGGTGATTATCCACACAGTTTGGAGACATCTGGCTTGTACTTTTTCAAATTGAACTTCAATACAATATGTCTTGTTCTCAACATCAATAACACTGTTCCAATGCTGTCTCCTTGAGATAAGGTACAGGTATTCATCGTAGATACCCCAAATAAAAGAACTCGAAAATCTGATATTAGCAAAGGATGTAAAATAAGAGGAGAAGTCAGGGTACAGAACCATACAGCATTGTCTGGAGTTATTATATGAATTTTTACATCTAGATTAATAGGCTGCAGTCCCATGAGGGGTTCAGAAGGATCCACCATAGCCGTACATACCCTTGAGTCTTCTGGTTCTCATCTTGGGAGGCCGCTAAGGAATATTTGTTGCTGCTGTGGTTGGCCTGGCTTGTTCCCTAGTTGGATGTGATGGCATGAGCATTACCACTTAGGACCCCACTCCGCAAGCTCTTCAGTTTAAAGCCCTCCTCACCAAGTTGGCCAGCTTACTGCCTAAGATTCCCTTGCCTCTTTCAGACAGATGGATTCCATCCCTCCCTAACAGGTTATAGTCATAAAAGAATGTCCCATTGTCATAAAAGTCAAAACCCTCACAAGGGCACCAGCCTCAAAGCCAGGAGTTAATGTGCATTATGCATTTATTTCTGGCTACCCCCTTTCATCCAACTACAGAATGGAGGAAAAGGTAACTTGGGCACCAATATTTTTCACTTGTGCCCCTAGGGCTTTATAGTCTTCCTTGATTCTGCCCAGGCTCTGGCTTGCAGTGTCATTTGTCCCCCCATGAAAGAGCAGCAGTGGATAGCAGTCTGTGCTCTTGACAAGTTGTGGAACCCTCTCAGCAACATCTTGGATCTTAGCTCCCAGAAGGCAGTATACCTCTTGTGACTCCCGGTCAGGATGGCAGATGTGCGCTTCAGTGCCCTTTAACAGAGTCACCCACCACAAACACTCTTAGTTTCTTTTTATGGTATCCACTGTGTGCTACCGGTACAGTTTCTTCTTGCAGACCTTGCTCATTGATGCCTATAGCTGTTAAAGCTTCATATCTGTTTTCAGTTGTGATGCTGGAGGGTGGAGACTGAGATGGAGCCCTGCTTTAGTGGGTCACCAGGGTCCAAGGTGCCTCATTCTCAGTGATGTCCACTACATTCTCAGTGATGTCTGCTACAGGAGCATGGTTCTGTAACCACCTATCTATCACCATCTCACCTCCTCTAATACTGCACAGCCTTTTAACTGTTTGTTGCAACTCAACCACCTGACATAGCAGATCATCAGCCTGTGCACACCTTGTGCAGGTATTTACCTTTTCTCCAGGAATAGGGTCTGGGTACTCATTGCAACATACCACCTGTACTGAAGTCTCCTTCCTTACTGGTTCTGTCTGGGTGGAAGCATGAGACATCTCAGGGGCTTTCCCTGCAAGCGCACTGTTTTTAACTCTGAGGCGAGTGCACACCATTATGGCAGAGACCTAGAGCACAAGTACTACCTTGGGTTGTGGACCTACAAGTAGCCTGCAGCGCACTTCCTGCATGCCCTGACTGCAAACCCCCACACCCCTGTTTGCTTGCCCTGATCGCTTGTGCTCCTTAGAACCATTTAAATCTCTCACGGTTGCTCCACTTGCTTGCACGAATGCCACCACAGACTTCTCCTCAGAACTTTTCCCGTGTGACCATGGAGAAGTCATGAGGAGATGGGATGGAAAACCTACCTCAGTCCTAGAGGCACGTGTACATGAGTTGCAAGGAAAGACAACCACAAGAAGGGATTCTGCCAGGAAAAATGCTACTCCAGTTTCCAGTGGGCAGTCCCCCAGAGTAGAAGGGCTGATCTTACTTCTGAACCTCTTGAAGGGGCTTCTGATTCATTCTTGCAAAAAGGAAGCAGTGAGTACCATGACCAGGACTAGAGGGGCCCTGCCTCCAGCCAGGTGGAGGAGAGGGACAAGCTGTGTGGATTCAATGTCCTGGAACGTCAGACTCACAAGAGTACAAGGCTCAAGTGAACACCAGGACCCAATGTACTCTAATTCCATCAACCAATGAAGGGACAGAACCCATCAGTATTTCTGGAGTGACTGGAGGATGCCAACAGGTGACTGTACTGGAGGCTGAAGTGAGTCTAACTGGGAAGGACTGGCAAAAACACTCCATTGTGACTGGTTCAGTTGCTCCGTGTATTCTTGGTATAGACTACCTCAGAAGAGGATATTTTAAGGACCCAAAAGGGTACCGGTGGGCCTTTGGAATAGCAGCCGTGGAGACAGGACATGAAACAGCTATCTACCTTGCCCTGTCTCTCGGAAGACCCTTGTCTTGTAGGATTGCTGAGGGTCAAAGAACAGCAGGTGCCAATTGCTACCATGATGGTGCACCAGTGCCAGTATCACACTAACCAAGACTCTCTGATTCCCATCCATAAGTGGATTTGTTAACTAGAGAGCCAAGGAGTGATCAGTAAGACTCACACAGTCTTCAACAGTCTCATATGGCCAGTGCAAAAGTCCAATGGAGAGTGGAGACTAACGGTAGACTATCATGGCCTGAATTAATTCACGCCACCATTAAGTGCTGCTGTGCTAGAGCTGCAATATGAACTGGAGTCAAAGGCAACCAAGTGGTATGCCACAATTGACATTGCTAATGCATTTTTCTCTATTCCTTTGGCAGCAGAGTGCAGGCCAGTTTGCTTTCAGTTGGAGGGGCGTCCAGGACACCTGGAATCAACTGCTCCAGGAGTAGAAGCACAGCCCTACCATTTGTCATGGACTGATCCAGACTGCACTGGAACAGGGCAAAGCTCTGGAACACCTGCAATACATTGACAATGTCATCGTGTGGGGCAACACAGCAGAAGAATTTTTTGAGAAAGGGGAAAGAATGATCCAAATTTTTCTGAAAACCAGTTTTGCTATAAAGCAAAGTAAGGTCAATGATCTGGATGGGAGATCCAGTTTTTAGGAGTAAGATGGCAAGATTGACGTCATCAGATCCAAATGGATGTGATCAACAGCTATGTCTCCACCAACTAACAAAAAGGATAGACAGACTTCCTTGGGGGTTATGGGTTTTTGGATAATGCAAATTCCAGACTACGGTCAGATCGTTAGCACTCTTTATCAAGTGACCTGGAAGAAGAATGATTTTGAGTGGGACCCTGAGCAACAGCAAGCCTTTGAACAAATTAAGTGGGAGACAGTCCATGCTGTGGCTCTTGGGCCAGTCCAGGCAGGACAAGATGTTAAAAATATGCTCTTCACTTGGTGTGCATACAAAAGAGCCAAATCTAGCACATAGAGATGAGACAGAGCCTATCACAGAGTTGTGCAAGTCTGGATATTGGAATAAAGCTAGCATGCTAGAAAGAAAAGTAACAACTGTCACACACAAAATCTTATCATCACATTCACGCAGTAAAGAACTCAGGGTCTTCTGTATAATCACAAAATGCACATATTGAGTCAATGGATTCTCATGATTTAGCAGTCTGTGAACTTACTGTACCATGTAACAGACACTTATTTAAACTGTAATGTGCTTAAACAGATACCTACAAAAAAACAGGTTAATAAGGAACAGTATCTCGCAGAGTTCAGCAAGTTTTCTATGACTTGTGTGTTATCAGTTAATTCTCTCTCAGCTTGTTGAAGTTTAAACCATTCTGCCTGTAAAACTGTCTGAAATGATTCAATGATCTCTTGTAGAGTTTTATTTTTGTCCTGCTTTTCTCACTTTAGAAACAACAAAGTGTTATACTTAAAGATTCTATTCTCCGGACACTTTCCCAATCCCCACAATCTTAACCCTCGACAGTCAGTTTCTTGGTCACCTGTTTCTCGTTGCCCCTCTCGCCAGATGTGAATCTGTCCTTATCAATAACCTCGTATTCTATTGCTATGTTTACCAAAACATGTATCTAGTTCCCCAGTGTCGAGGGTTTAGACTGCGGGGTGACAATAAAACCCTGGCAGATGTATTGTTAACCTCCTCTCCTCCCCCGACTTCCCCCTTTTGCCCCTCCTCCTCCCCCCTTCCCACTAAGGACAGGTGATCGGGAGGAAAAGAAGGACAGAGAGAGAAGAGTTGGAAAAAATTAAAAATGTTTTACTAATGTTACTAATAAGAATAGAGAAAATAATACAAAATATACAAAACCAATCTTGAAAGTCTCAGCAACTGCAGAGCCAGCACCCAAAGTCCTGGATTGGACTCTGCAGCCAACCGGAGCTGGATTCAGTCTCACTAGGCCTCAGTTTGCAGGGACAACTAGCAAGGTCCTCTCCTAATGTCAGCCATAAGTAGAAGGGACAAAAAAGGCAAAAAGGGAAAGGGACGAGATCCTCATGATCTCCCACTTCTATATGAAGTATTCACATGAATGGAATGTTATACACAGTTGGTCAGTTTCTTGGTCACCAGTTTCTCGTTGCCCCTCTCACGAGATGTCCATCCATGCTTATCAATAACTTTGCATTCCATGGCTATGTTTACCAAAACATGTATCTGGTTCTCCAGGAAAATGCAGCTAATATGAAGGCTTTAGGGGACAGGCAAATTCACTAAAAGAGAAACTTGTTTTTAACAAAACCAGGACATTCTACCCCTTATAATATGCCATTCACGGAAATACTTAAACCTCATTAATACAATCTATCAATACAATCTAATGAATCACTACTACTATATATATATATATATATATATATACACGCAAATGTACATATATACACAGGAGTAATTAATCTTAATCAGTGAAACATCCTTTGAAAAGTTCATTAAGCTCATTTTGTCACAAAAGTCTCCCAGGGAAGGAAAGATGGTACAAGTGCATCTCATGACCACTGTTTGTGGGTTAAAGACATCAACTTCGAAAAACTTGTCAGGCGCCACTCGAAGAAGGTAGCTCTGGTTTCATCACCATTGTCTTGATCTGAAAGACACTTATTAAACATTGTTAGTGCGGTAATTCACATCATACAGTTCAGCATTGCATATTTTCACCTAAAATCAAATCCCCTTGAGGTACACACCGAACTTCTCCATCCTTAAGCATCACCCACCAGGTGCTGCCAGGTCCCTGGGCAAAAACAATCCCACGAATGGGCTTGCCTTTGCCTGAGGCAGGAGTAACCCAGACTGCCTTTCCTAACATATTTTTAATGTGTACTACAGGGACTTTCTCTCCTTCCAGAGTACGAAGAATTTCTGATTGAGCAGGCCCGGCTCGATTGGTTTATCCTCTAGTGTTGACCAACCAAGTGGCTTTTGCTAAATGTGAATCCCAGTTTTTAAAGGTTCCACCACCAAGAAGTGCCTTTAGTGTAGTTTTTAACAAACCATTGTACCTTTCAATTTTCCTAGAGGCTGGTGCATGATATGGAATCTGATATACCCACTCAATACCATGTTCTTTGGCCCAATTGTCTATAATACTGTTTTTGAAATGAGTACCATTGTCTGATTCAATTCTTTCTGGCGTACCATGACACCAAAAGACTTGCTTTTCAAGGCCCAAGATAGTATTTTGGGCTGTAGCATGAGGTACGGCATATGTTTCCAACCATCCAGTGGCTGCTTCCACCATTGTAAGTACATAACGCTTACCTTGACGTGTTTGTGGAAGTGTAATATAATCAATCTGCCAAGCTTCTCCATACTTATACTTTAACCATCACCTCCCATACCATACAGGCTTTAACCGTTTCACTTGTTTGATTTCAGCACAAGTTTCACATTCATGAATAACCTGTGAAATAGTGTCCATAGTTAAGTCCACCCCACCATCACGCTCCCATTTCTGTGTTGCATCTCTACCTTGATGCCCTGAAGCATCATGGGCCCATCGAGCTAAGAAAAGTTCACCTTTACGTTGCCAGTCCAAGTCCACCTCAGTTACTTGAATCTTGGCAGTTTGATCTGCTTGTTGGTTGTTTAGATGTTCCTCAGTGGCTCGACTTTAGGCACATGAGCATCTACATGACGAACTTTGGCAGGCAGGCTCTCTAGCTGAGCAGCAATGTCTTGCCACAGTGTGGCAGTCCAAATGGGTTTACCTCTGCGCTGCCAGTTGCTTTTCTTCCATTGCTGTAGCCACCCCCACAAGGCATTTGCTACCATCCATGAGTCAGTATAGAGATGAAGTACTGGCCACTTCTCTCGTTCAGCAATGTCCAAAGCCAGCTGGATGGCTTTCACTTCTGCAAATTGACTAGATTCACCTTGTCCTTCAGTGGCTTCTGTAACTTGTCGTGTGGGACTCCACATAGCAGCTTTCCACCTTCGATGTTTTCCTACAAGACGACAGGATCCATCTGTGAACAGTGCATACTGCTTATCAGTCTCTGAAAGTGTATTATATGGTGGTGCTTCTCCAGCACATGTTACTTCCTCCTCATCTGGAGACATCCCAAAGTCTTTGCTTTCTGGCCAGTCTGTAATCACTTCTAAGATCCCTGGGCGATTGGGATTTCCAGTTCAAGCTCGTTGCGTGATCAGTGCAATCCATTTACTCCATGTAACTTCGGTTGCATGATGTGTAGACGGAACCGTCCCTTTGAACATCCAGCTCAGCACCGGCAGTTGAATTGCTAGGAGTTGTGCTTCAGTACCGAT
Source organism: Patagioenas fasciata (assembly GCF_037038585.1). Classification (NCBI taxonomy): domain Eukaryota; kingdom Metazoa; phylum Chordata; class Aves; order Columbiformes; family Columbidae; genus Patagioenas; species Patagioenas fasciata. Next base: position 24,251,499 of record NC_092559.1, read on the forward strand.
AACTTCTGAAGCAGCTCGAACTCCTTCATATGCTGCTAGTATCTCTTTTCCAGTTGGAGTATAGCTGGCCTCAGATCCTTTGTATCCTCGACTCCAAAAACTTAAGGGTCGGCCTCGTGTTTCTCCTGGTGCTTTCTGCCAGAGGTTCCAGGTAGGACCATTATCTCCGGCTGCGGTGTAGAGCACATTTTTAACATCTAGTCCAGTCCGAACTGGTCCAAGGGCCACCGCATGAGTTATCTCACACTTAATTTGTTCAAAGGCTTGTAGTTTTTCCTGGCCCCACTCAAATTGGAGGGCTCACAATGTGACTGTAGTCAGGAATATGCATTCTCCAAAAACCTACAATGCCCAGGAAAGTCTGTGTCTCCTTTTTATTAGTAGGTGGAGACATTGCTGCAATTTTGTTGATCACATCCATTGGGATCTGACGACGGCCATCTTGCCATTTTATTCCTAAAAACTGGATCTCTCGTGCAGGTCCCTTGACCTTGCTTCGTTTTATGGCAAAACCAGCATCCAAAAGAATCTGAATTATTCTCTCACCTTTCTCGAAGACTTCTTTCGCTGTGTTGCCCCATGCAATGATGTCATCAATATATTGCAAGTGTTCTGGAGCTTTACCTTGTTCCAGCGTGTTCTGGATCAGACCATGGCAGATGGTAGGACTGTGTTTCCACCCCTGGGGCAAGCAATTCCATGTATACTGGATGCCCCTCCAGGTGAAAGCAAACTGCGGCCTGCACTCTGCTGCTACAGGAATAGAGAAAAATGCATTAGCAATGTCAATTGTAGCATACCATTTAGCTGCCTTTGACTCCAGTTCAAATTGCAGTTCTAGCATGTCAGGCACAGAAGCACTCAGTGGTGGCGTAACTTCATTCAGGCCACGACAGTCTACAGTTAGTCTCCACTCATCACTAGATTTACGCACTGGCCAAATTGGGCTGTTAAAAGATGAGCGAGTCTTACTGATCACACCCTGGCTTTCCAATTGATGTATCAACCTCTGGATAGGAATCTCGATTGGTGCGATACTGCCTGCAATGCACCGTCGTGGTAGCAATTGGCACCTGCTGATCGTCAACCATCAGCAGTCCTACAACAGAAGGGTCATCTGAAAGACCAGGCAAATCAGACAGCTGTTCAATTTTCTCAGTGTCCACAGCTGCTATACCAAATGCCCACCTATACCTTTTTGAGTCCTTAAAATACCCTCTCCTGAGGTAGTCTATACCAAGGATGCACGGAGCATCTGGACCAGTCACAATGGGATGCTTTTGCCAGTTTTTCCAGTTTAGGCTCATTTCAGCCTCTACAACAGTCAGTTCCTGGGATCCCTCAGTCACTCCAACAATATTGATGGATTGCGTTCCTTTATAATTAGAAGGAATTATTGTGCACTGAGAACTAATGTCCACTAAAGCTTTGTACTCCTGGGGGTGTGTTATACCAGGCCAGCGTATTTGTACAGTTCAATAGACTCTGTTATCCCTTTCTTCCACCTGGTTGGAGGCAGGGCACCTCTAATTCCTGTTTTGCACAGTCTCTGGGTGTGAATTAGAGGTCCCTTCAAGAGCATCAGAATCTTTTCTGCCCCTTTTTGTAAACTGGAGCAGCCATTTTCCTAGGAGTTTTTCCTTTTAACTGATGTACTCGTTCTTGAATTTCTGAGGTAGGCCTTCTATGCCACCTACTCATGTTTTCTCCCTGCTCACGTAGGAAGAACCACAGTGAACCTCTTTTTGTGGACTGCCTCTGTCTTCTCTCTTGAGATTGAAAAGTCCTTCTCCTAATAGTTGAAACATAGGTTCATACAAGTCATTAATGGCACCTGTCTTCTCTGAGTTCTTTGATCTCTTGCAACAGCTTTTCAAACCGGTCATCAAATTTTTCACACAATTTCTCCACAGCAGAGACACAAGCCCATAGAGAACCAGCAAGGTTGTTCCCAAAGTCCCAGAGCTACTCAATCACATGAGAAATCCTTTGATTACCTTCAGCTGACCAGAGCATTGCTGCCAATGACTTAGCATATGCAGGTGGTGCACTTTGTACAAATCTGCGCCACAGAGGTCTTGTACAAATAATTCTATCTGGGTCTGTCCCATCTTTGGTCCAAAAGAGATGATCTCTCACACAGCTAATTCTCTCAGGAACTGGATACCTCCCTCCATAGTGTTCCATTTCCCTAATGTGCATATACAATCTTCCTTGTAGGGAAATCTTACTTTCATAGCTGCCAGGAGTCGGGTCCAGAGGGTAGTGGCGTTAGGCTCTCTTGAAATTGCCCTATCAATGGTGGAATCTTTTGACAGACATCCCAGCTGCCTAGCTTCACCACCTTCCAATTCAATTGTTTCTTCCGCATTATCCCAGCATCGGAGCAGCCAGGTTACAATATTCTCGCTTTCACGATGACTGAAGTCTTTCGCAGATCTCTAAGCTCACCTGGAGAAAAGGACCAAGTGGTGGTCACTTCATCTCCTCCCTGCGCTGGTGATGCCCCTTGGGTTGATGTTGGCCCTGTGGCCCCTGTGCCATCACCTGCTGCACAAGGAGTCTTTCTAGTGACTTTCTTACAACTGGCAACTGATGCTGATATGGGCTCACCATCATCTGATTCATTTCCAGAGTATGAATGACTGTCACTGGCATGGGCATAATCATAGTGATTGTTATGGTTACAGCAGCAACAGTGCCCAGTGTGTGAGGAAGGAGGGGCTGCCTTGTTAGGCTTTGAGGCTGGAGAAGTAACATTATCTGCAGCGATCTTGGCAGAGGAGCTATGCGGATGAGATGGAGCTTGGGCCTGCGAAGCAGCAGTGTCTGTGATGGGGGGGAGCAGTGGCTGCAGCAGCAGCTTTCACTGTTTTGTTTTTTCTCCAGTGGCTAGGAGTGTTTTTTGCTAAAGCTTCCGAAGACACACCGCATATCTCAGGACTAAAAAGAGACGCAAAACTCCTATTGAACCTCATTTCTCTTAACAGTAACACAAACTGACACACATTCAGCAAACCAAATAACACCATCACAGTTCTATCAAAGCTCCAAGGATATTCAAAGCTCTCTAAAACATTTGTAAACTCTCCTAGCAAGAAAGCAAAAGTATTGTTAGTCAGCATTTCTAAAGATTCGCTTGACCAATTAGCAAACACATAGCTGTTTTTTGCTTTATCTCTCCTGGAGGTTTTTCAAGGTAAAGCAGAAACGAGTAGAAATTCATTAGCGGTTGCGGTATAATGAAATAAACCAGTGCCAAACCACACAGTATCATCATAACTATCGTCCAGTTTCTTGTTGTTATATAATTAATACTTCGATTCAGAAAGAATGCCCAGCACAAGTATGGTATCACCGAACACAATGTAGAAAATAACTGATATATCTTATTCCACAACGTTTTTAAACCAGTGTAATTCACTCTGCCTTAATACCACTAGATAATGTCTGAAGCACACAGACTCGCGAGTCTCACAACTCTCTGAGTTAGCACCATGCCAAGAAAATTGAAAGGTATGTCAGAGCAGTAGAAAAGCCAAAAATCTCCAAATTTACCCCTTTCTCTTGCCCCATGTTGGGCACCAATTATCTGTTGAGGGTTTAGATTGCGGGATGACAATAAAACTCTGGGAGAGGTATTGTTAACCTACTCTCCTCCCCCCACTTCCCCCTTTCTCCCCTCCCTCTCCCCCCTTCCCACTAAGGACAGGTGATCGGGAGGAAAAGAAGGACAGAGAGAAGAGAGTTGGAAAAATTAAAGATGTTTTACTAATGCTACTAATAAGAATAGAGAAAATAATACAAAATATACAAAACCAATCTTGAAAGTCTCAGCAACTGCAGAGTCGGCACCCAAAGTCCTGGATTGGACTCTGTTGGATTCAGTCTCTCACTAGGCCTCAGTTCGCAGGGACAACTAGCAAGGTCCTCTTCTGATGTCGGCTATAAGGAAAAAGGAAAAGAAGGAAAAAAAGACGTGATCCTCGTGATCTCCCACTTTTTTATGAAATATTCACGTGAATGGGATGTTATACACCGTTGGTCAGTTCCTTGGTCACCTGTTTCTCGTTGCCCCTCTCGCGAGATATGCATCAGTTGTTATCATAACTTTGCATTCCATTGCTATGTTTACCAAAATATGTATCTGGTTTTCCAGGAAACTGCAGCTGATATGAAGGCTTTAGCTGACAGGCAAATTCACTAAAAGGAAACTTGTTTTTTAACTAAACCAGGACAAGTATGCCGAGATGAGACACAGCTCAGCACAGAGTTGCGCAAGTCTGGATGCTGGAATAAAGCTAGCATGCTAGAAAGAAAAGTAATAGCTATCACACGCAAAATCTTATCATCACATTCACGCAGCAAAGAGCTAAATTATGCATAGTCTTCTGTATTATCACAAAATGTACATTTTGAGTCCATGGATTCTCTTGATTTAACAGTCTATGAACTTACTGTACCATATAACAGGCAAAGAATTATGAAACTGTAATACATTTAAATAGATACCTACATAGAAAGCAGGTACATAATGAAAAGCATCTTGCAGACTTCTGCATCTTTTCTGTAACTCCTGTGTTATCAAACTCTCTCTCAGCTTGTTGAAGTTCAAACCGTTCCACCTGTAAAACTGTCTGAAATGATTCAATGATCTCTTGTAAAGATTTATTTTTGTCTTGTTCTTCTCTCTTTAAGAACAATATTAATTGCAACGAAGTGTTGTACTTCAAGATTCCATTCTCCAGACACTTTTCCCAATCATCTAACTTATACAGCAGCCACCATTAATTACATTAATTTCACAAGATCTTCCTTCCTCATATTTCCAAGTGCTTTCCTATGTTTTAAAACACCTCCCAATACCGATTTCTTAGGAACACAACTGAAAACAGTCATTTCCGACCCCATCTCATAAGTAAAAACCATGAGAAGAGGGAGGGAGGAGGGGGAAATACAGAGCTGCTTGCAGCGCAAGTGGGAAAAGCGGGGAGAAGGTTTATGGTGCACTTACAGAAACCATACCACAAAGAAAGAAATGTAACAACATCCAGTAAAACAATAAACTCACATTCCTGACAACCTGCTTGATTTTCAGAGAGGCAATACACAGCAGCATGTAATATGTACTGTAAAACTCACAGATAACACATTGATAGCAAACATTAGTGTTCTCTACTGCTAATTTGAACACTAGTGCGTCCTTAGCTTCTAAGTTTTCAACCTGCTTATTGATGGCCTCTTGAAGATGGTCAATAAATTGCATGTAATTCTCATTGGGACCCTGATTAATAGTTGTAAATTATTTGGCTGCTATGTTGGTTTCAGGCACCTCTATCATAGCTTGATATGCAAGGTCTGTTGACTGCCTCAGGATTTCAGAAACTAATAGCGCCTGTAATTCTGGTGTGCCAATTAGTGTATCTTCTAAGAGTTGGGGGATACCCGCCCATTTCAATGAATCCCCATCGTTCCGTCCTAAATGATCTATAGCTGTTACATTGCATACGTCAAATTTTGCTTTGAGTCTTTCATGGTTTTTATCTGATCTCGGGGAAACACGTACATATACTCCTTTTCCTTTTAACTTTTAAAGCAAATGCTGCAGACCCTCATCCTCATCCGAGTCATCAGATAACGCGGACTTGAACGGTGCTGGAGAATCATCAGTAACAGGGGGGTTCAGGGTTTGGAACAGTGCACTTTTTTTTTTTTCCAAATCTAGTCCAGGGAAGCCACCCCTCTCTACTGTCTCTGCGTGTTCCTGTTGCTCTTTTAATCCTCTCAAAGTCTCCAGCAACAAGTGCCATGTTGTTAACAGTTCAGTTGTTTCTTTGGATCTTTCAGTACTGCTTTGCCCCATAGTAACATCCTTCGTAAAGTCAATTCCAGAAGGCTAATACCCTGCTTCTTCAGAAGCAATTTCCATGTAGATAATATAATACCCTCTTCTTTAGATAAGTTCCACCCCCTCCCCATTCCCGGTAGCTCACCAGCTCTTGGCGTGGTGTCTTTTCAAGGATCTGGATCTTCAGCTGTACCGGGCTCTGTCTCCCCAGTTTGTCTTTGGCTGTCACAGCTTCACCGTTGTCTCTTCTTCATGCGAAATCCTCTTCATGCAGGATCACGTTGGGGTCACCATATGTCTTGGTTGAGACGGACAAATGACATAGACCAAGTTCTTCCAGGATGAAAGTAGTAGATACCATTTATTGCCACAAGTGCATTTTCATGCAATTTTAACAATTCGTGTGTCTCTTCACTATTGGTTACAAGTTACAGCAGTAACATCTCATTGACTAATTTTGCTATCATCAATGTTACTCTTTTACTCCCTTCTCTCTCATAGGTACATCCTTAACATCTCCAGATATTCCTTTACTCCCATCTTTCTCACGGGTAGGCCTTCATATCTTCAAGGCTAATTTCTGTTCCCATGCCCTCCGTCAGGGAATCCATGGACCCACCGTAGTCCCCAACTTTGTTACCTCACTATCAAAAAATTTATTGTTGCTTCTCTCTTACGAGTGAAGTGCATCCCTCTCACTCCATCCACAATAGTCATCTCTCTTGAGCAGGGTAACCAGAGCTAACAAAATTACTACTGGGTGGAGTATCCCGTAGTGGTTGGTGACCACCCAAAAAAGTTTCCCACCATTAGGGTTCTCCATCCTTTTTTACCCTTTCTGTGATGCGATGTATTTCTTCCACATCATGATGGATGGTAATTAGGGTCTTTTGTACATTGTTTCAGACATTTTCTAACAGTTGATACAAGTCATTATGTCTTTGTAGTTTCCTCACCAATGCAGGATTCATTCTAATGGGGATAGGAAGTAGGAACTAAGGTATAATTGGACTGTAACAGTTGATAAGACATAATGGAAACTGGATAACTGAAACCACATCCTACAATGTCAGCAAAGCCACAAGCACAAGTATTTTAATGATTATTTGTCTCTACAGTGATGTTATCTATGGATAAAAAATCGCAAAGGGTTCTTATACAAACACATCCCTTTCCAATATATAGGAGTAGAGTTCCAGGGGGTTTTCAGGAGTTTAGATACCTGCCCCATAAAAATCTATGAACTACCTCCCCTTTAGTCCTGTTAACTTTGTACTACAGTGGGTTACCCATCGATTTTATACTTAGTCATGCTGCAGTGGTCATCATGGTTAAAAGCACCAAGAGTAGTGAGATTTACCACTTAGTCTTTTCAGTGTATGGATTCTTCCAAATATAGTCATTCGTTAGCTGGTTGGCTATTCATGACCTGCTTGACATGAGAATGGTGTATCCAATTTTCTCTTCCTAAAACTTAAAATAAGAAAACAACAACAAAATAAGAACATAGTAGGACAATATATGGCCACTCCCTTCGAGGTTATAATTTGGATTTTTGTGAAAACACCTTAATTAACACTTCTTCCCCAGGCTTTCTGCCACGTAACTATATTTCAAGTGGTGTGGGTTGATACCACTGAGCATACTTCTTTTTCCTTCAACGTCTTGTTGCATATATAAAACATACTGGATCAACCATTCATTTAAGAGTTTAGTCCTAGTGGGACAAAAGTCCCAGATACAGCTAAATGTCTGCTAAACACTGTTTCTGCTAGTGACAACCCTAGAGGTTGTTGAGGGGTATTTCTAATATCACAGTATCACAGTATCACAGTATGTTTGGGATTGGAAGGGACCTCGAAAGATCATATAGTCCAATCCCCCTGCTGGAGCAGGAACGCCTAGGTGAGGTCGCACAGGAACATGTCCAGGCGGGCCTTGAATGTCTTCTCAAATTTAAGTGGAACTTCTTGTGTTCCAGCTTGATCCCATTACTCCTTGTCCTATCATTGTTTGCCACTGAGAAGAGCCTGGCTCCATTCTCACGGCACTCACCCTTTATATATTTATAAACATTAATAAAGTCACCCCTCAGTCTCCTCTTCTCCAAACTAAAGAGACCCAGCTCTCTCAGCCTTTCTTCATAAGGGAGGTGCTCCACTCCCTTAATCATCTTTGTTGCCCTACGCTGGACCCTCTCCAGCAGTTCCCTGTCCTTCTTGAACTGAGGGGCCCAGAACTGGACACAATATTCCAGATGGGGTCTCACCAGGGCGGAGTAGAGGGGAAGGAGGACCTCTCTCGATCTACTGACCACTCCCCTTGTAATACACCCCAGGATGCCATTGGCCTTCCTGGCCACAAGGGCACAGTGCTGGCTCATGGTCATCCTGCTGTCCACCAGGACCCCCAGGTCCCTTTCCCCTACACTGCTCTCTAATATGTAATTTCCCAACCTATACTGGAACCTGGACTTGTTCCTGCCCAGATGCAGGACTCTACACTTTCCCTTGTTAAATTTCATCAGGTTATTCCCCGCCCAACTCTCCAGCCTGTCCAGATCCCGCTGGATGGCAGCACAGCCTTCTGGCGTGTCAGCCACTCCTCCCAGCTTAGTGTCATCAGCAAACTTGCTGATAGTACACTCAATTCCCTCGTCCAAATCGTTAATGAATATATTGAATAATATTGGCCCCAGTACTGACCCCTGAGGCACTCCACTAGATACTGGCCTCCAACTAGACTCCGCACCATTGACCACCACTCTCTGGCTTCTCTCTTTAAGCCAGTTTGCAACCCACCTCACTACTCTAGTGTCTAGACCACACCTCCTCAATTTAGCTGTGAGGATGCTGTGAGAGACTGTGTCAAAGGCTTTACTGAAGTCAGGGTAGACCACATCCACCGCTCTGCCATCATCCATCCACCTTGTTACATTCTCATAAAAGGCTATGAGGTTGGTCAAGCATGACCTACCCTTGGTAAAGCCGTGCTGACTGCCCCTAATGACCCTCTTATCCCTGATATGCCTTGAGATGACACCAAGGACAAGCTGTTCCATTACTTTCCCAGGGACAGAGGTGAGGCTGACCGGTCTATAATTACCCGGGTCCTCCTTCTTGCCCTTTTTGAAGACTGGAGTGACACTTGCTTTCCTCCAATCCTCGGGCACCTCACCCGTTTCCCAAGACTTGGCAAAAATGATGGAGAGCGGTCCAGCAATTACTTCAGCCAGCTCCCTCAGCACCCGCGGATGCATCCCATCTGGACCCATGGATTTATGGATGTCCAGACTATTTAATTGCTCCCTAACCCAGTCCTCATCGACTAAAGCAAACTCCTCCATTGACCTGGCTTCATCCGGGGTCTCAGGGGTACAGGGTCCCCCACGACAGCCTCCAGCGGAGTAGACAGAGACAAAGAAGGCATTCAGTAATTCTGCCTTCTCTGTATCTTCTGCCACCAGGGCACCCACTCCATTCATCAGTGGGCCTACATTGTCTCTGGTATTAGTTTTATCTGCTATGTATTTGAAAAAGTTCTTTTTGCTGTTCTTGACCCCTCTCGCCAGCTGTAATTCTAAGGAGGCCTTGGCTATCCTAGCTGTCTTCCTACGTCCTCTAACAGCGGCCTTTATTCCCATAGCACTATTTTTAAAAACTTTATCTATTTCAAACCCACTTGGCTACATGTTCAAGCCATTTTATTTTTAGGAGTCCTGTTCATTCTTTCTACCTGTTCTGAGGACTGCAGATGATATAGAACATGTAACTGTCACTGTATATCTAAAATTTTATAAGTGTTGTTTAGTACAGTATACTGCTGTGATTTCCCTTGAAAGCTTAATAGCTTCAAACAACATTTGGATTCCAGTTCCTTCAGAAATATTTATTTTCTGCTGTGTTAAGGAATCCTATTCTTTCCATAGCATACTTGTTGCATGACACAATCTGAAGGCATATTTAAAGTCGGTATAAATACTTACCCGCTGATTGGGCACTCACTGGGAGTTGTAGAGGTTCTTCTTCAAGTACTTTCTCACCATTGCATAGCCCGTGTGTCATTTTCCAATCACATAGTATGAAAATCCATTAGTGAAAACGGTTAGATTCAAGTTCTCTAGAGGTTGATCCTATAGATCATAAAATCATAGAATAGTTTAGATTGGAAAGGACCATCAAAGGTCATCTAGTCCAACCCTACTGCAAGAACATCTTCAACTAGATCAAGTTACTCAGAGCCCTGTCCAGCCCAGCCTTGAATGTCTCCAGGGATGGGGCACCTACCGCCTCTCTGGGTAACCCGTTCCAGTGTTTTACCACCCCCATTGTAAAAAAATTCTTCCTCATGTCTAGCCTGAATCTCCCCTTCTTTAGTTTAAAACCATTACCCTTTGTCTTATTGTAACAGGCCGCTTTTAAGTACTGAAAGGCCTCAATAAGGTCTCCCTGGAGCCTTCTCTTTTCGAGGCTGAACAACCCCATCTCTCTCAACCTGTTCTCATAGGAGAGGTGTTCCATCCCTCTGATCATTTTTGTGGCCCTCCTCTGGACCCTCTCCAACAGGTCCATATCTTTCCTGTAATAAGTAATGATGCAGTACTTGAGGTGGGGTCTCACCAGAGCAGAGGGACAGAATCATCTCCCTCAACCTGCTGGCCACGCTTCTTTTGATGCAGTCCAAGATACAATAGCCCTTCTGGGCTGCAAGTGCACATTGCTGGCTCATGTCCAATCTTTCATCCACCAGTACCCCCAAGTCCTTCTCTGCAGGGCTGCTCTCAATCCCTTCATTCATCAACCTGTATTGATACCGGGGGTTGCCCTGACCCAGGTACATGACCTTGCACTTAGCCTTGTTGAACCTCATGAGGTTTGCATGGGCCCACTTCTGAAGCTTGCCCAGGTCCCTGTAGATGGCATCCCATCCCTCAGGTGTGTCAACGGCACCACTCAGCTTGGTGTACTCCACAAACTTGCCGAGGCTGCATGCAATCCCGCTGTCTATGTCACTGATGAAGATATTAAATAGTACTGGTCCCAGTACAGACTTGTAACCAGTGTCCATCCAGACACTGAGCCATTAACCACTACCCCCTGGATGTGAATATCCAGTCAACTCCTCATCCACTGAACAGTTCACCCATCAAATCCATATCTCTCCAATTTAGAGGGAAGGATGTTGTGTGGGACCATGTCAAAGGCTTTACAGAAGTCAAGATAAATGACATCCATAGCCCTTCCTTTGTCCACTGATGTACTCACTCCATCAAGGTCAATAGGTTGATCAGGCAGGACTTGTGTCACTGTTTACTGCAGGGCAACAAAGTGTGGCAGATGCTCTCTATTAACCCCTGCCCTCCCCACTAAGGAAGAGGAAGAAAAGGGAGAGAGACAAGTTGGAAAGTTTAAAAAAAAAAAAAAAGCTTTACTAACAATAAACACAAGTAGTGTTCTCCTCTGTCCACCCAGTTGCACGGAATCATGAGGGAATCACAGAATGGTTGGAGTTGGAAGGGACCTCTGGAGATTGTCTAGTCCAACCCATCTGCTAAAGCAGGTTCACCTAGAGCAGATCACACAGAAATGCGTCCAGGTGGTTTTTTAATGTCTCCAGAGGAGACTCCACAACCTCTCTGGACAGCCTGTTCCAGTGCTCTGTGACCCTCAAAGTAAATAAGTTTCTCTTCATGTTTACATGGAACCTCCAATGCTTCAGCCTCTGCCCATTGCCCCTCATCCTATTCTTGGGAACCACTGAAAAGAGTCTGGTCCCATCCTCTTGATACCCATCCTTGGGATATTTACAAGCACAGAAGATACAAAAAGACCCAGCAGATCATTACCTGTCTGCAGGACTGGTGTCAGGAGTAAAAATTTGGGCTTTTTGATCATGTTTATATGACACCTAGCCTGCTGGAGACAAATAGGTTGCACCTGTCTCAAAGGGGGAAAGGATCCTTGGACAGGAGTTAGCAGGGCTCATTGAAAGAGCTTTAACCTAGATTTGAAGGGGGAAGGGGAGAAAGCCAAGTACAGTAGAGACAAACCCAATGTTTGAGGGATTGGGTGCTAGCAAGGCCCTTCTGTCTGCCATCTCAGTGGAGGTTTGCAAATGGAGAGCAGTGTGGCAGAAAAGACACGAGGGTTATTGATGTGTTAGTGTTCCTAAAAACTGGATCTCTCGTGCAGGTCCCTTGACCTTGCTTCATTTTATGGCAAAACCAGCATCCAAAAGAATATGAATTATTCATACACCTTTCTCAAAGACTTCTTTCTCTGTGTCGCCCCATACAATGATGTCGTCAATATATTGCAAGTGTTCTGGAGCTTTACCTTGTTCCAGCGTGGTCTGGATCAGTCCATAGCAGATGGTAGGACTGTGTTTCCATCCCTGGGGCAAGCGACTCCATGTGTACTGGATGCCCCTCCAGGTGAAAGCAAACTGCGGCTTGCACTCTGCTGCTAAGGGAATAGAGAAAAATGCATTAGCAATGTCAATTATGTCATACCACTTAGCTGCCTTTGACTCCAGTTCAAATTGAAGTTCTAACATGTCAGGCACAGCAGCACTCAATGGTGGCGTAACTTCATTCAGGCCACGATAGTCTACAGTTAGTCTCCACTCTCCACTAGACTTACGCATTGGCCAAATTGGGCTGTTAAAAAGTGAGTGAATCTTACTGATCACACCCTGGCTCGTCAGTTGACGAATCAACTTCTGGATAGGAATCAAAGAGTCTCGATTGGTGCGATATTGCCGGCGATGCACCGTCGTGGTAGCAATTGGCACCTGCTGATCGTCAAACATCAGCAGTCCTACAGCAGAAGGGTCCTCTGAGAGACCAGGCAAAGTAGACAGCTGTTCAATATTCTCAGTGTCCACAGCTGCTATACCAAATGCCCACCAATACCCTTTTGGGTCCTTAAAATACCCTCTCCTGAGGTAGTCTATGCCAAGGATACATGGAGCATCTGGACCAGTCACAATGGGATGCTTTTGCCAGTTTTTTCCACTTAGGTTCATTTCAGCCTCTACTGCAGTCAGTTCCTGGGATCCCTCAGTCACTCCAGAAATACTGATGGATTGTGTTCCTTTACAGTTTGAGGGGATTATCATGCATTGAGCACCAGTGTCTACCAAAGCTTTGTACTCTTGGGGTTCTGTTGTACCAGGCCATTGTATCTGCACAGTCCAATAAACTCTGTTGTCCCTTTCCTCCGCTTGGCTGGAGGCAGGACCCCTCTAATTTGTGTTATGCACAGTCTCTGGGTATGAATTAGAGGTTCCTTCAAGAGGATCAGAATCTCTTCTACCCCTTCTGGAAACTGGAGCAGCCATTTTCCTAGTATTTTTCCCTTTTAACCCACGTACTTATTCCTGAAGTTCTGAGGTAGGTCTTCCATCCCATCTCCTCATGTTTTCTCCCTGGTCACGTATGAAAAACCACAGTGTGCCTCTTTTTGTGTATTTCTTCTGTCCTCTCTCTTGAGACTGAAAACACCTTCTCCTAATAGTTGAAACATAGGTTTGTACAGGTTGTGAATGGAACTTGTCTTCTCTGAGTGCTATGATTTCGTTCAACAGCTTTTCAAACCAGTCATCAGATTTTTCACACAGTTTCTCCACAGTCAAGGCACAACCTCATAAAGAGCTAGCAAGGCTGTCCTCAAAGTCCTGAAGCTGCTTAATCACTTCAGCAATGTTTTGTTGAGCTGCAGCTGACCAGATCATTGATGCCAATGACTTAGCATATGCCAGTGGTGCGCTTTGTACAAACCTGTGTCACAAAGGTCGTGTACAAAGGATTCTTTCTGGGTCTGTCCCCTTTTGGCTGTTTGGCTCAAAATAGATCTCCCACACAGCTAATTCTCTCAGGAACTGGATACGTCTCTCCCATAGTATACCATTTCCCTGGATTACATATAACATCTTCCTTAAAGGGAAACCTTGCCTTCATGGCTGTCAGGAGTCTACTCCAGAGGGTGGAGGGGTCATTCTCTCTTGAAATTGCCCTATCAAGGGTGGCATCCCTTGACAGAGATCCCAGCTGCTTGACTTTCCCACCTTCTAGTTCCAGACCATCAGCTCCATTATCCCAGCACTGGAGTAGCCAGGTTACAACATTCTCGCCTTCATGACAACTGAAGTCTTTTCGCATATCTTTCTGCTCACTTGGAGAAAAGGATTGATTGGTCACTTCCTCTCCTCCTTGTGTTGATGAGGATGCCTCTTGGGGTGATTATGCCCCTTGGCCATCATCTGCAGCATGAGCAGTCCTTCTTGCGACTCTCTTAACACCAGCAACTGATGCCAACATGGGCTCACCATATCTCGATTTATTTCCAGAAAATTACTGTCACCAGTATTGACATAATTACAGTGGCTGTTGTGGTTGCAGCAGCAGCAGTGCACAGTGTGGGGGGGTAGAGTAGCTGCCTTGTCAGTCTTTGAGACTGGAGAAGCGGCAGTCGGGGGGGTTTACAGCCTTAGCTGCTTTGCTCTGTGTAGGAGCTGGAGATGCTTTGTCACTTGCTGAGGCTGTCAGGGGGGTTACGGGTACTGTAACGGTAGCTTTCGCTGCCTTGCTCCATTTGGGGCGGGCAGCAGCCATAGCCATGCCTGTTGCCGAGGCTTGAGCAAACACAACATAAGTCTCAGGAGTTAGAAAAAATGCAATCCTCTTATTTAACCTCATCTCTCTTATCACTAGCATGAACTGACACACATTCAGCAAACCTGACAATACCAACAAAGTACGGTCAAAACTCCAAGGATATTCAAAGCTCTCAAAAACATCTGTAATCTGTCCTAACGTAAAAGGAAAGGTATTATTAGTCAGTTTTTCTATAGATTGGCTTATCGAATTGAAACAAAGGTAGGTATATTTCTCTTTAATCTCTACTGGAAGTTTCTCTAGATACAACAGTAATGAATATCAATTCATTATCGGCTGGAGTATAATAAAATAAACCAGTGCCAAACCACAAAGTAAAATCATCACCACCATCCAGTTTCCAGATGTAATAGAATGCACAAAACTATTAGTGAAATATGACCAGCACAAATAAGGTAGTGCAGAACACAGTGTAGAGACTAATTGATACAACTTATGCCACAGCATCTTTAAACCAATGTAATTCAATCTACTTTAATACTACTAGATGATGTCTAAAGCACACAGACCTGTGAACATCTCAACCCTATGAGCTGGCACCATGCCAAAAAATTGAATCTGCGCCACAGTATTAAAAACACCAAAATCTCCACATTTTGCCCCTTTTTAGTGTCAAATTTTAGCGTTTTCAAGCCCCACATGGGGGCCAATAGATCTGGCATAATTTACTACAGGGCATCAGTAAACCACAGTAGATGCTCTCTGTTACCCCCAACCCTCCCCAACAAGGAAAGGCAATAGGAGGAAAAGGGAGAGAGACTTGCATGTTGGAAAAAGTTAAAAAATCTTTACTAATGCTACTAATAAATAAAGAAAACAATTCAAAATGTACAAATTCAATCCTGAATGTCCCAGGGCGGCGCAGTGCTGCCCATGGCGGAGCCAGCATTGCTCCAGCAGCTACAGAGAAGGCACCTGGAAAGTCCTGGTCTGGACTCCACAGCAAACAGGAACTGGAGGCCTCCCATACCCCTAGGGTGAAATCGGTGTGCTCAATTCAGTCTCTGAAATGCCTGTATACCGATGCGTGCAGTATGGGGAATAAGCAGGATGAGTTAGAAACCTGTGGTTGGGCAGGAGACTATGACCTGGTGGCAATTATGGAGACATGGTGGGACAGCACACATGACTGCAATGTGGTCATGGATGGCTATGTCCTTTTCAGGAAAGACAGGCCAGTCAGGCGTGGTGGTGGAGTTGCTCTTTACGTGAGAGAGCAACTACAGTGTATTGAGTATTGTCCGGGCACGGATGAGGGGCGAGTTGAGAGTCTATGGGTGAAAATTAAGGGGCAGGATGGCAGGGGTGATACTGTTGTGGGTGTCTATTACAGGCCACCAGATCAGGGTGAGGAAGTTGATGAGGCCTTCTACAGGTAGCTGAGAGCAGCCTCACAATCACAGGCCCTGGTTGTGGTGGGGGATTTTAACTTCCCTGATGTTTGCTGGAAGGACCATTCAGCCAGCCAGACACAGTCCAGGAGGTTCCTCCAGCGCACTGATGATAACTTCCTCATGCAGATGGTGGAGGAGCCAACTAGGAGAGATGCATGCTGGATCTCATCCTCACTAACAAGGAGGGTCTGGTCGAAGCAGTAAAGGTTGAGGGCTGCCTGGGTTGCAGCAACCATGAAATGGTAGAGTTCAGGATCTTGTGTGGCAGGAACAGAATAGCAAGCAGAATTGCAACCCTGGACTTCAGCAGGGCAAACTTGGGCCTTTTCAAGCAATTGCTAGGGGAAATCCCATGGGCAAGGCTGCTTGAAGGTAAAGGGTCCCAAGATAGTTGATTAGTGTTCAGGGACTGCTTCTACTGGGCTCAAGGTCAGAGCATCCCGACACGTAGGAAGTCAAGGAAGGGAGCATGGTTAAACAGGGAGCTGCTGGGTAAGCCCAAGTGGAAGAGGAGAGTTTATAGATCATGGAAGGAGGGGCTGGCCACTTGGGGAGAATATAAGGCTGTTGTCAGAGGGTATAGGGAGGCAACTAGGAAAGCTAAGGCCTCAGAATTAAACCTGGCGAGAGGGGTCAAAGACAACAGAAAGAGTTTTTTCAAATATGTGGCAGATAGATAAAACTAACACCAGAGGCAACGTAGGCTCACTGATGAACGAGGTGGGTGCCCTGGTGACAGAAGATACAGAGAAGGCAGAGTTACTGAATGCCTTCTTTGTCTCTGTCTACTCTGCCAGAGACTGTCATGGAGGAACCCCAAAGTTAGTTAGGGGACAACAGGGTCCAAAACAATCTTTTATTCAGTAAAATTGTTCAGGAGATTGACCGGTGAAAGATGGGGTTTTAGCTCTCCAAACTGACTGGAATACAGGTTCGGATATCAGTTGAGTAAATTATTAAGGGGCAGCAACTAATACAACAGGAGGTCCACAGTGTGCATGCACGTGGCTTCACCAACAACAATGCCAGAGCCGTCCCTGAGTCCGGGAAGAGTACACACTTGCCTGAACACACGTGGGATTATTTTAAAGGGATACACGTACTCGTATTGAGTACAAACGTGTACACTCCCGATTCTGCGAGGATTACTTTATAATACACTCGCAATCCCGCAAGGAGAAATACACTTGCAAATGTGCACGGAATATTACACATGCTTATGTGGAAGCACAGGAGGAAAACACACTCGCGATTATGCGAGGAAATAATTTATACACGCCATGGAAGCAGGGGCTGGCCACTTGGGAGGAATATAAGGCTGCTGTTAGAGGATGTAGGAAGGCAGCTAGGATAACCAAGGCCTCCTTAGAATTAAACCTGGTGAAAGGGGTCAAGGACAGCAAAAAGAGCGTTTTCAAATACATAGCAGATAAAACTAATACTACAGGCAATGTAGGCCCACTGATGAATGGGGTGGGTGCCCTGGTGACAGAAGATACAGAGAAGGCAGAATTACTGAATGCCTTCTTTGTCTCTGTCTACTCTGTCGGAGGCTGTCCTGGGGAGCCCTGTACCTCTGAGACCCCGGATGAAGCCAGGTCAATGGAGGAGTTTGCTTTAGTTGATGAGGACTGGGTTAGGGAGCTATTAAATAGTCTGGACATCCATAAATCCATGTGTCCAGATGGGATGCATCCGTGGGTGCTGAGGGAGCTGGCTGAAGTAATTGCTGGACCGCTCTCCATCATCTTTGCCAAGTCTTGGGAAACGAGAGAGGTGCCCGAGGATTGGAGGAAAGCAAATGTCACTCCAGTCTTCAAAAAGGGCAAGAAGGAGGACCCGGGTAATTATAGACCGGTCAGCCTCACCTCCATCCCTGGGAGAGTAATGGAACAGCTTGTCCTTGATGCCATCTCAAGGCATATCAAGGATAAGAGGGTTATTAGGGGCAGTCAGCATGGCTTTACCAAGGGTAAGTCATGCTTGACCAACCTCACAGCCTTTTATGAGAATGTAACAAGGTGGATGGATGATGGCAGAGTGGTGGATGTGGTCTACCTTGACTTCAGCAAAGAGTTTGATACAGTCTCTCACAGCATCCTCACAGCTAAATTGAGGAGGTGTGGTCTGGACAATAGAGTAGTGAGATGAATTGCAAACTGGCTTAAGGAGAGAAGCCAGAGAGTGGTGGTCAATGGTGCGGAGTCTAGTTGGAGGCCAGTATCTAGTGGAGTGCCTCAGGGGTCAGTATTGGGGCCAGTATTATTCAATATATTCATTAACAATTTAGATGAGAGAATTGAGTGTACTATCAGCAGGTTTGCTGATGACACTAAGCTGGGAGGAGTGGCTGACACACCAGAAGGCTGTGCTGCCATCCAGCGCTGTAGAGGGGTTGCTGTTAGATGGAGATTTGTTACCGAACCAGCCAGGAATTTCAAGGCTGGAAACAGGACCTGCCGTGGGAGAGAAGCATCTTCGAAATAACAAGGCCCCAACATGGTGTAAATCAACAGACCTGTCAGCAGTGAGACTTCAGCACGTGGACAGCTCGTGAACATAGATGATATCCAATTAGCAAATGCATGCTTGGAGCGTGGACGCATGATCAGAGAACAGTTGCATATATAAGGAGGTTTGTTTCTGTAATAAATGGCTTTGTGTGATTCACATTGAATCAGAATGCTGAGTCCTTTATCGTTCCAAAAAATGGTGACCCCGACGTGATACTCTGAATGGCGTCTCACTACAATCAGGGAAAAGCCTGGAGCGGCCCAGCCGGAGGCGGTTCACCTGGACTGGAGACTGGACAGAGGCGTACGGATGTCCCGGGGATAAATTCGTCGACGGATCACCGGAAAAGGTGAGCGGCTGAGGGCAGGAGGAGGGAAGAGTGAAGTTATGGAGCAAAATGTATTTTCTGAAGAACAAGCCGTAGTTAAGCTCCTCCTGCATATTCTTTCTGTGAGAGGACTTAAATAGGAAGAAAGTAACATACGTAGACCGTTAGTTTGGTGTAGAATTAACAGCTACCTGGGAGAAACCGAGAAGGCTTTTAAACTTGAACTTTGGGACGATATAAGGCAGAAATTATGGAATAAGGTCAGCAATGGAGATGTTAAAGAAGCTAAATCATTAGTAACTACATGGAAGCTTATAAAAGATTTTAAGGCTGAACGGTCTGCTGCTGCTGGAGTTTTTGTAGCGTTGCAGCCTGATAAGAATCCTGAAAGTCGTTGTGAAGCTTACCCGGTTCGTGTCTTTGATACCTTCTCTACTCCATCCCCTGCTGTGCTTTCAACACCTCTGATTGTTCAGCAGTCCGGGGCGGGGGGGAGGAAAAATGCCGAGCGGGTGTCCTCCTACAACTATTAGCAAACCCTGATGAGAACAGCAAGTCAAAAGGATTGGAATCAGACAACTTGCCCAAAGAACCTGTGAAAGCTGAGAATGCTAAAGTTGTAAACAAGTCTTTTTACCAATTTGTATCTGCTTTTACCACCTTTTAACTCTCCAACTTCCATGAGAGAGCAGAAGGAGTCGCCGGATAAGAACTGGGCAAAAGAACTGTGTGAAATATCAGATCAGGTATTAGCGAATGAATCCAACAGTCATCAATGCGGTCATGCTGATTGTGTCGGGAAAGGGGATGCGCTTGGGAACTCAGGTTATATGAATAATTATGATGCTAGAAAGTATTGGAGAGAATGTGCACTGTTCTGACCGTTCAAGTCCGTGTTACCTGATGACTCGGAAGAGGATGAGGGTTTGCAGCATTTTCTTGGAAAGTTAAAGGAGTATGTGTGTGAGTTGCTCTGAAATCAGATAAGAACCATGAAAGACTCAAGCAAAAGTAGACCTATGCAATATAACAGCTATAGATCATTTAGGACAGAACGATGGGGATTAATTGAAAGGGGCAGGTATCCCCCAACTCTTGGAACAGACACTAATTAGAGGCACCACAATTGGAGGCGCAATTAGTTTCTGAAATCCTGAGGCAGTCAGCAGACCTTGCATATCAAGCTATGAGAGAGGTGCCTGAAACCAACAAAGCAGCCAAATTATTTGCAACTATTAATCAGGGTCCCAATGAGAATTACATGCAATTTATTGACCACCTTCAAGAGGCCATCAATAAGCAGGTTGAAAACTTAGAAGCTAAGGAAGCACTGGTGTTGAAATTAGCAGTAGAGAACACTAATGTTTGCTATCAGCATGTTATTTGCGAGTTTCACAGTACATATTATGTGCTCCTGTGTATTGCCTCTCTGAAAATCAAGCAGCTTGTCAGGAATGCGAGTTAATTTTTTTATTAGTTGTTTTTAAGTCCGCCGTAAAACCTTCTCCCTGCTTTTCCCACTCACGCTGCAAGCAGCCCAGTGTTTACCCCCCTCCCTCCCTCTTCTCAAGGTTTTTACTTGCAAGATGGGGTCAGGAATGATTGTTTTCAGTTGTGTTCCTAAAAAATTGGTATCGGGAGGTGTTTTAAAACATAGGAAAGCACTCGGACAAGAAATCATTAAATCTTTTCAGACGGTTTTACAGGCGGGGCGATTTGAACTTCAACAAGCTGAGAGAGAATTAACTGATAACACACAGGTCAGAAAACTTGTTAAAGTCTGCAAGATGCTTTCCTTATTAACCTGTTTTCTTTGTGGGTATCTGTTTAAGCATGTTGCAATTTTGGTAGGCCTTTGTTATATGGTACGATAAGTTCACAGTCTGTTAAATCATGAGAATCCGTTGACTCAAAATGTGCATTTTGTGATAATACAGAAGATCATGAGTAATTTAGTTCTTTACTGCGTGAATGTGATGGTAAAATTTTGTGTGTAGTAGCTGTAATTTTTCTTTCTAGCACGCTAGCTTTATTCCAGTATCCAGAATTGCGTAACCCTGTGATAGGCTGTGTCTCATCTCGATGTGCTGGATTTGTATGCACACAATTGATAGGATTTACAGGTACGGGCCTGGACTAAGGTGTTTACAAAAGGTGTTTTTCCACTAATTGCTATTAAAACCACACTCAACTCATGTGAAGTTTGTCTCACTTGTTTTTCCATTCATTCACAGACCAGGCCCAAGGACACATCCCATGCACTTGGGGGCGGTTATCCGGCCCGAGATACCATTCTCGCGAGTCTGGGCTATAATTTTTTACAATTATGAGAAACATACTTCAAAATAATCTGTCCAAGGCCCTTTATATATTATTATGTCAGTATTATGTCTTTGACCGTCCAGATGGTCATTTTAGTATTGATCTTCCTTTATCATCCAGATGGCTGGAACCGCACATCTTGCTTTCCCACGTTTTACTTTCCAACACTGATCTTGAGCCTTGTAGAAGCAGTCCCTGAACACTAACCAACTATCTTGGGCCCCTTTACCTTCAAGCAGCCTTGCCCATGGGATTTCCCCTAGCAATTGCTTGAAAAGGCCCAAGTTTGCCCTGCTAAATTCCAGGGTTGTAATTCTGCTTGCTATTCTTTTCCTGACACACAAGATCCTGAACTCCACCATTTCACGGTCTCTGCAACCCAGGCAGCCCTCAACCTTCACCGCTTCAACCAGACCCTCCTTGTTAGTGAGGATGAGATCCAGCAGTGCACCTCTCCTGGTTGGCTCCTCCACCATTTGCAACAGAAAGTTATCATCAAGGCACTGGAGGAACCTCCTAGACTGTGGCTGGCTGGCTGAGTAATCCTTCCAGCAAACAGCAGGGTAGTTAAAATCCCCCACCACAACCAGGGCCTGTGATTGTGAGGCTGCTCTCAGCTACCTGTAGAAGGCCTCATCAACTTCCTCACCCTGATCTGGTGGCCTGTAATAGACACCTACAACAGTATCACCCCTGCCCACCTGCCCCTTAATTTTCACCCATAGACTCTCAACTCACTCCTCATCCATGCCTGGACAGTACTCAAAACATTGTAGTTGCTCTCTCACGTAAAGAGCAACTCCACCACCACGCCTGGCTGGCCTGTCTTTCCTGAAAAGGACATAGCCATCCATGACCACATTCCAGTCATGTGAACTGTCCCACCACGTCTCCATAATTGCCGCCAGGTCATAATCTCCTGCCTGAACACAGGTTTCTAACTCCTGCTTATTCCCCATGCTGTGCACAGGCATTTCAGAGAGCGAGCTGTGTACACCGATTTCACCCTAGGGGGGTGGGAGGCCTCCCAGCCTTCACCAACTCTAGAGTGCTGCCCCACTGATGCAAGCCCAGCTACAACCCCATTCCCCTTCGAGTGTAGGTTAAAGCTCTCCAAATGAGTCCTGCTAATTCCCGTCCCAGCATCCTTTTGCCCCTGGGAGATAAACCTTTCCCGTGTATCGCTGTCTGGACTGGTGTCTTGTGAAACCAGCCGTTATCAAAGAAACCAAAGCCCTGCCTGTAACACCAGTTTTGTAGCCAGTTGTTTATGGACTGAATTTTTCTATTCCATTCCATGTCATCACCCAAAACTGGAAGGAGGAAAGAGAAAAATCACTTGAGCCCCAGACTCTTTTACCATCCATCCCAAGGCCTTGAAATCTTTCTTTATTCCCCTCAGACTGCAGGATGCAGCTTCCTCCCCACCTGTCTGGAAGATCAGCAGTGGCTAGTAGTCTGTTGGGTGCACCAGGTTGGGGAGAGTCCTATTGATGTCCCTGATCCAGGCTCCAGGTAGAATACAAACTTCCCTACGATGAGGGTCAACTCTGCATATTGGGTCCTCCGTCCCTCTCAGAAGGGCATTGCCTACTAGAATTACCCTTCTTTCTTTCTTATTGGAGGCCGTCTTGAGGCATGGAGTCAACTGCCTCTTTCTATGTGACCTTGTAGGCGGGCCTTCCACCACATCCTCACCTACCTCTTCTTCAAGATCTAGGCCTCAAACCTATTACGGAGGGGCACCTGGGGAAGCAAAGCAGGTAGGGAGGGGGGTTGCCTGCGGCGCCTAACTGGAACTAGCTTCCAACCCTCCTCATCTTTTTGGTGCTCTACCTCTGCCCAACAGCAACAGGGCAGGGGCTGTCTTGGGTCTTCCCCCTCTTCCCGACAGGGCAGGGGGTCCATCACCTTCTGAGGGGGAACCCCCTGAAGCCTCTCTGAGTGGCACACCAGGGAGTTACTCCACCAGTCGATCTCCTTTTCACACTCCCTGATGGACCTCAGCATCACGACCTCTTCCTTAAGTTTTGTGACCATGATGAGCAGATCTTGCATCTGCTCACACCTCACGCAGGTAGAATGTTGGCTGTCCTCCCCCGGCAGCAGTAGGCTCTGGCATTCCCTGCAACCGGAAACCTGAACAGCCACGGTTCGGAGCAGGCAGTCAGTCTGAATTGCTACAGTCTTTTTGAGACAAGTTCTCTTTCTGGAGGTCACCATGGTCGGCAGCGGTCTGGGACAGTGGCAATAAGTGAGAGGGTCTAACAAGCAAAAAGTGACAACCTGTGCACCCTAGTGCATGAGTTATACACGCGCTGCTGCAGCACAGTGTGGGTGTTACTCACCCGCGTCACAAGCTGGTTGCCCCTCCTAGTGCCTGGCGAGCAGTGATGCCTTATTGCCCTCCCAGAGGCTTTTTCAAGGCAAGGGGCGGGGGTGTGATCGCCCTCACCGTGGTAACGCCCACTCCACATCACCTGCTCTTGCAAGGGCTGCCGGGAGCTTCTGGGTCTCTCGAGAACGAAAGTGCCCAACTCAGAGAAAAAAAAAAGGCTTCTCTGTACCTCGAAGATTTTGCTTAATTGGGACCCGCTGAGCTGGTACTGATCAGCTGATCTCAGGAACTGGATGGATATCTATAAACTCTTCAGAAGGGATAGGCAAGGAAGGAGAAGAGGTGGAATAGCCCTGTATGTTTGAGAGCATTTTGACTGTCTAGAGCTTGATGGTGGTGATGATAGGGTTGAGTGTTTATGGGTAAGAATCAGAAAACCAGCAAGGCAGATATTGTGATGGGAGTATGTTACAGATCACCCAACTAGCAAAAAGAGGCAAATAAAATATTCTGCAGGCAGATGGGAGAAGTCTCATGATCGCTAACCCTAGTTCTCATGAGGGACTTCAACTTACCAAATGTCTGCTGGAAATATAACACAGCAGAGAGAAAACAGTCTTGGAGGCTCCTGGAGACAACTTCCTGACACTGTTGGTCAGTGAGCCAACCAGGGAAGGTGCCCCACTGGACCTGTTTGTGAACAGAGAAGGACTTGTGGGTGATGTGATGGTTGGAGGTTTTGTTGGGCACAGCAATCATGAAATGATCGAGTTTTCCATTTTTGGAAAAGGAGGGGGATTCATAGAACTGCTACCTTGGACTTCCAAAGGGCAGACTTTGATCTGTTTAGGAGGCTGGGTGACAGAGTCCCTTGGGAGGCAGTCCAGAAGGACAAAGGAGTCCAGGAAGGCTGAACATTCTTCAAGAAGGAAATCTTAAAGGTGCAGGAGAAGGCTGTCCCAAAAGACGAGCCGGCAGGGAAAAAGACTGGCCTGGTTGAACAGAGAGCTTTGGCTGGAACTCAAGAAAAAATAAAAACGGAGAATTTATGACCTTTGGAAGAAGGCACAGGCAACTCAGGAGGACTACAAGGATATTGTGAGGCTATGCAGGGAGAAAATTAGAAGGGCTGAAGCCCAACTAGAGCTGAGTCTGACCACTGCTATCCTGACAACAAAAAATGTTTCTATAAATACCTGAGCAACAAAAGGAGGGCTAAGGAGAATCTCCACCCTCCGGTGGATGTGGGGGGAAACATAGTAACAGAGGACGAGGGAAAAGCTGAGGTACTAAATGCCTTCTTTGCCTCAGTGTCTAATAGTAAAATCATTTGTGTTCCAGGTACTCAGTCCCCTCAGCTGGAAGACAGGGATATGGAGCAGAATGAAGGGGTAATGGTTAGTTACTTGCTACACCACTTAGACATGCACAAGTCTGTGGGGCTGGATGGGATCCACCCAAGGATACTGAGGGAGCTGGTAGAGATGCTCACTGAGCCACTTTTAATCCTTTGTCAGCAGTCCTGTCTAACCGGGGAGATCCCAGTTGATTGAAAGTTGGAAAATGTGACTCCCATCTACAAGAAGGGCTGAAAGGAGGATCCAGGGAATTACAGGTCTGTCAGTCTGACCTTGGTGCCAGGGAAAGTCATGGAACAGATCATCCTGAGTGCCATCATGCTGCACATACAAGACAACCAAGCGATCAGACCCAGTCAGCATGGGTTTATGAAAGGCAGGTCCTGCTTGACCAACCTGTTCTCCTTCTATGGCAAGGTGACCCACTTAGTGGATGAGGGAAAGGCTGTGGATGTTGTCTACCTAGACTTCAGTAAAGCCTTTGACACTGTTTCCCACAGCATTCTCCTGGAGAATCTCCTGGAGTCTTCTCATGGCTTGGACAGGCATATTCTTTGCTGGGTAAAGAACTGGCTGGATGGCTGGGCCCAAAAAGTTGTGGTAAATGGAGTCAAATCCAGTTGGCGGCTACTCATGAGTGGTGTTCCCCAGGGCTCAGTGTTGGGGCCAGTTCTGTTTAATCTCTTTATCAATTATCTCGATGAGGGGATTGAGTGCACCCTCATTAAGTTTGCAGATGACACCGAATTGGGTGGGAGTGTTGATCTACTTGAGGGTAGGAAGGCTCAACAGAGGGATCTGGACCAGCTGGATTAATGAACTGAGGCCAATTGTATGAGGTTTAACAAGGCCAAGTGCCTGGTCCTGCACTTGGGTCACAACAACCCCATGTGATGCTACAGGCTCAGGGAAGAGTGGCTGGAAAACTGCCTGGCAGAGAGTGATCTGAGGGTGTTGATCAACAGCCGATTGAATATGAGCTATCAGTGTGCTCAGGTGGCCAAAAAGGCCAACAGCATCCTGGCTTGTATCAAGAACACTGTGGCCAGCAGGACTAAGGAAGTGATTGTCCCTTTGTACTGGGCACTGGTGAGGCCAC
The DNA here is from genome assembly GCF_037038585.1 of Patagioenas fasciata. Taxonomy (NCBI): domain Eukaryota; kingdom Metazoa; phylum Chordata; class Aves; order Columbiformes; family Columbidae; genus Patagioenas; species Patagioenas fasciata. The sequence continues at coordinate 24,277,377 of NC_092559.1, forward strand.
ACCTTGAATACTGCATTCATTATTGGGCCCCTCACTACAAAGAAGACATTGAGGTACTGGAGAGAGTTCAGAGGAGGGTGACAAAGCTGGTGAAGTGCCTAGAGAACAAGTCTTATGAGCAGAGGCTGAGGGAACTGGGGTTGTTTAACCTGGAGAAAAGGAGGCTGAGAGGAGACCTTATCACACTCTACAACTACCTGAAAGAAGGTTGTAGCATGGAGGGTGTTGGTGTCTTCTCCCAAGTAGCAAGTAATAGGACAAGAGTGAATGGTCTCAAGTTGCACTAGGGGAGGTTTAGATTGGATATTAAGAAATATTCTTTCATGGAAAGAGTTGTGAAGCACTGGAACAGGCTGCTCAGGGAAGTGGTAGAGTCACCATCCCTGGAGGCGTTTAAAAGATGTGTAGATGAGGTTCTTAGGGACATGGTTTAGTGCCAGTGTTAGGTTAAAAGTTGGACTCAGTCTTGAGGGTCTCTTCCAACCAAAATGATTCTATGAATATTAATAATTAGAGAAAATAATGCAAAATATAGAAAACCAATGCTGAATTTCCCAGCGGCCTGCAGGTGGCTGGCGTCATGCCAGCCAGTGCTGGGCAAACATTGGGGAGTCCTGGACTGGACTTGGCAGTAGACAGGAACTAGATTCAGAGATTCACAGACTGGAATCAGGATCAGGATTGCAGGCAGGAGAACAGGCAGGGTCCTCTACAGATGTGTCACGGTCCATTCGGTGACGGACTCATGATGGTTCGTTTACCTTGATCTCGAAGTGCAAAATTAAGGCAACCAAAATGCCAAGGGGTTATAATTCAATCAAACAGTGTTACTTTATTAATTTGCCCATAAAGCGGCACGCAATAGAGAGAGAGAGAGTAAGAAAAAGAAAAGGGAAAAGAAATGGGGAAAAGTAAAGATGAGAAATGAGGTTGCGTTTATCACCAGTCCAGTTTCAGAAGCATCCCTCTGGTCTCCGGTCCTGTGGAGTCCTGCCGGTCCTCCGTCATGGTTCGGGATCCTCTGGCGGGAAGATCTTCAACGGTGTCCATTCGGGAGTCATCTCTTATGCTTCTTCACCCCTCCTCGCTCCCATTGTTTGAGGCCAATCTCCGCCTTGATTTCGCAATCCAGGCTTGTACTGCGCAGCCTCGAAAGATTCATGCTTTCTTTTGCCAACGCTTACGTGTCCAGCATTCAGGGATCTTTCTCTGGTCCATTGGGTGACCTCAGGACCCTTGGCGAGCTTCTGGGCATACTCCTTTTTGTTGACCATTGTTTGGGGGAGCAGGTGGGGGACACATGTAACTGAGGCTGCAGGTGAGAACACATCTTCTGGACGGCAGCTATTGTCCCTGGGTCGAAGAGACCCCTCATAACAATAACTTTCAGGAGGTGGGGGCTGGTTTGGCTGAAGCAGCAGGCGAAGTCCACACAACAACCATTGTAAGCAGCAGTCCCCCTGTATCGGAGAAACCAGTGCAACACAATGCTTCTCGGGCCTCTCTCCAAGTCATTGTCCATGCATTCTTTCTGTCAGGGCCTCAGTTCTCTAAGTTCTTGATGGCGATGTTCAGGCAAATACTGCTCCATCTTCGGACCAACTCTCACAAGATGCCACATGGATGAAGACAGCCAGTCCTTTGTCATCTTCCACCTTTAAACTGAGTATGTCATGGATGGCATGGAATACCTAGTTGGTCAATTTGGGTCACTTGTTCTGTCTGCCTCTCCCTACATTTATTTGTCATAAGTTTATCAGCAGCCTTGGCTGCTATAGCAATAAAAGATAAACCTGGGTCTTTTCTGCATACCATTCCTACAATTAGCTCAGTAAAACTGGAAATATCAGCTGTTATCAGCTCCAGAGCAAACACTGTCCTAAAAACATGCAACCAACTTCATAAAAATGCAGTTACTTAGAAGAACCTAGCTGAAAGGAAAATTCACTAACCAAAACCAGGACAACTTGCCCTTGTTGAAGCCATGCTGGGTGTCTTGAATCAGATCCCTGTCCTCCATGTGCCTTAGCATAGCTACTAGGAAGATCTGTTCCATGATCTTCCAGGGCACAGAGGTGAGGCTGACAGGTCAGTAGTTTCTGGGGTCCTCCTTTCTACCCTTTTTAAAAATGAGTGCTGTTTCCCTTTTTCCAGTCTCCAGGGACTTCACCTGACTGCCATGACTTCTCACATATCATGGAGAGTGGCTTGGCAACTACATCAGCCAATTCCTTCAGGACTCTGGGATGCATCTCATTGCAAGGGTGAAAAATCATGGACTCCACACAAAACAATATGAATTCAAGCAAAGCCATTTATTACAGAAACAAGTCTCCTTATATATGCAGTTATTTCCTGATCACGCATCCACATTCCAAGCATGCATTAGCTGATTGGATATTGTCCATGTTCACAAGCTGTCTACGTGCCCGAGTCTCACTGCTAATAGGACTGTTGATTTATGTCGTGTTTTCAGCTTTCCGAGGTGACCTTGAAATTCCTTTGGGCCTGGCTAGTTTAATAACAAATCTCCATCTCATAGAAACCCATCCATACATTAACTTCAAGAAAATCCCTCAAATCTCCCACATGAAAGTGTTAATATATCTATATGAATCCTGTTTTTCACAATGAGGTGCAAAACAGGACTTATCTTGCAGGTTGTGTCTATGGTTTGCAGCCATTTTGTTTTCAAAGATAGAATGCAAGTAGATAAAATTTTGGTAAAATATGAGCAGAACTTTACAACATACAGTTTAAGATTTCAGCAAATTTAGCTTACTAAGTAACGTGAAACAGACAGTATATTAAAAATCACATAATTTAATAATTCTAAGTGATTAATTCTATCTGAAATGCACTTACTTAAGCTAAATGATTAATATAAAACTTGGGCTCATCTATTGATCTGTGATTAGTAAAAGATCATTGCCATACAGACATGTCTAGTAGAGAGAGCTCAATGTAGGCTCACCCAGGCTGTCATATTTATGGAATAAAGTGATTGACTCATAGTCAAACGGGAAAGGTATGCATGAGACTCCTTGCACCCACAACTTATCGGTGTTCAGTGTGTTGTTCTGCTTCCTTGTGAGTTTCCTAAAAGGAGTTATTGGGTTGGCTACTGTTCAGGCCTTTACCTCATTTGGAGCCTGTAGCAAACTGCTGCTGGTTTGGTTGGGGGAGGAGTCAAGTGCATCCATCACAGAATTATTATTGTTGCTACCCACTGGCATGCATCCTCTGAAAGAATGAGTAGTCCACCACTGAGAGGGCGAAAAATCATGCACTCCACACAATCCAATATGAATTCAAGTGAAGCCATTTATTACAGAAACAAACCTCCTTATATATGCAGTTATTTCCTGATTACACATCCATGCTCCAAGCATGCATTAGCTGATTGGATATCATCTATGTTCACAAGCTGTCCACGCGCCCGAGTCTCACTGCTAATAGGTCTGTTGGTTTATGTTGTGTTTTCAGCTTTCCAAGGTGGCCTTGAAATTCTTTTGGGCCTGGCTAGTTTAATAACAAATATCCATTCTATAGAAACCCATCCACACAGTAACTTCAAGAAAATCCCTCATATCTCCCACACGCCACTTCAGGTCATGCACAGCCAACCCTGAAGACCTCATATTCAGCACAAGATATGCTATTCACTATCCCAAGCAGCTATACGAAAGAATGGGAGACTAAAGCTGTCCAGGGAATGGAGGCTGAAAAGATCAGTAACTTCAGTCTCACATGCACTAATCACAAAATTGGTTGGCCACAGGGGTTGACTACAGCACTGAAAGAGATGAAGACAGTTAGGTACCTCTGTGTACCCTGTGAAACACTGGTCTGAGAGCGTATAACCCACGCTGCCTTGCTGCCTGCAGTATCAGATCATTCCAGGAAGAAGCTTGCCCCTGGAATACTGGGGCTCCATATCACATCTTACAAGGTCTGTTTTTTCAGTAGTTATTTACTAGCCTTGTTATCTGGTACTAGTTTCGCCAGCAGAGTAGAATTCCACCTTACATTATGTTATCTTCACTGCAGCTTGAATCTCCAACATCCACTGTTGCACAGACAACAAATGCCTTCTCCATCAAATCCAACTGTGTGTGGTTTTTAAACAATCAAGATCCTCTTGACCCAGAAGAGAATGCAGGGGATACCGTTAACTGTGATGTTAAGACTGTAGTGGTTGTGGGTAAACAGCCTTCAGGGTCCTCTTTCCAGCTGTTCTTTCCTGCTGACAACATGACTGACCACATAAAAGATCATCATCAAGGGATGGGTATTTCAGGAATGTCACCATTTACTGCAGGGCAACAATAAAACATGGCAGATGCTGTTAACCCCCTGCCCCCCCACTAAGGAAAAGTAATAAGAGGAAAAGGGAGAGAGACAAATTGGAAAAGTTAAAAATGCTCTACTAATGGTACTAATAAGTAGAGAAAATAATACAAAATCAATCTTGACTTTCCCAGTGTAGCACGGCTGGCCCGCAGTGGAGTTGGCATTGCTCCAGCGGTTGCAGGGCAGCTACCTGGAAGTCCTGGGCTGGACTCAGCAGTAAACCAGAACTGGATTAAGGGATGCAGTGAAACAAAGAAATAAACTTATCAGCAAAGTCAATTATACTGTTAAGCAGGCATTCTTTATTGACAGAACTGGGACTGGATGCTGTTGCACTGCTTATATTCACACAATTATTACATATTCATTACAATTTTTGGGAATTTTTAACATGCTATCATCTATACTAAGAAATAATTGCATAATCATTAGGTTAGTATGAAGTTATTTATTTCACAGTCTTTGCTGCCATGTAGCGTCGTTTACAGTTACTGCTGCCTCTTTCAGGGGGGCTTCTGAGGGTCCACTGATTGACCTCTCCACATTGGCAGTTCTTCATGGAAGTGCAATTGGTACACACTTACAGAAGTAATTGATTACTTTTTTACTTACAATATATCTACTGATTACTAGTCAAACATAAGCTAAGCACTCTGCTTCTAAACAATGTATTACTTAATCTTCTGTCTCCAGCTTGTCATGCAGGAGGATCTAAAATTTGAAAATTATCCTCTTGTTTTGCAGGTGATTAGAAAGCATTTATCATGTCAATTGATTAATGATGGGTGTGTCTTTTATAACTTAATCACAGTATACATTAATTTAGCAGCTTCTCTTCAGCAGGGCCTGGAACTAGGCCAAAGATCACAGGCAGAACAGGCAGGGTCCTCTTCAGATGCCGGCCATGGCTGAAGAGAGCGAGACCCTCGTGATCTCGCACTTTTATGTGGTGTATGACGTGTATGGGATTGAATACTTAGTTGGTCAGTTTTGGTCACCTGTTCTGTCTTCCCCTCCTTGCAAATACACCCCTATAATTTACAGGACATGCAAAATTTATCAGTAACCTTGGCTGCCATAGCAATAAGTCTAAACCTGTGTCTCTTCTGCATACCATTGCTACTGTTATCAGCTCCAGAGTGAACAGTGTCTGAAAAAACATGCAGCCAACATCAGAGAAGTGCAGTTACTTAGAAGAACTAAGCTGAAAGGAAAATTCACTAAAAGAGAACTGATCTTATGCAACGATGAGAATGATGCATACAGACATGCATATGGAAAAGCAAACAGAAATGCAGACACAGAGTTCTTGTTAGCAGCAAGAACAGACCCAGGCAGAGCTGAGCCGAGCTGAGCTGAGCCTTCTTTAATTAGCCTTTCTCCATTTATAGCTTTACAGATACGGGCCTGGACCAAGAGATTAAACAGGATGTTTTTTTCAAAAAATGTTATTCCAAACACAGGCTCAGACCCAACACTCACATGCCATACATCCTGGGGATGGTGTTTTGGCCCGAGATATCATTCTTACTGGTCTGGGATATCACTCCTTCACAAACACACAATCCTGTGTAACTTGTCAAGGCCACCTTTTTTTTTACTGATTGCTGTGATTTAATCATGTTAGTATTAGTCTACTTTGGCGGTTCAGATGGTCATGTTAGTATTGATCTTCCTTTATCATCCAGGTGGCTGGAGCCATATGTCCTGCCATTCCCAGTCTTGTTTTAAACAAAACCAGGACATTCCACCCCTTATTCCATACCATTTACATCATACCCAAATCACTACTGCTTTTTACCTGTCTTCAAATGTATATACACACACATATCACTAGTTCATGATTCATCTTTCTTCACAAAAAGTTTGTTAAGATCATTTAGTTCATGGCTGCAGGTCTCTGTCACAGTAGTCTCTCTAGGCAGGAGAGATGGTGTATAATCTGGTGCACTTCATGCCCAGGAACTGCAGCTTAGGGATGTCAGTCTTGAGGAAGTTACTGAACGCCACTCAGTGAAGCTAGCTCAGGTTTCATCAACACTGCATCAACCTAAAAGATAGTTACTAAACACTTAGTATCATGCAGCAATTAACATCATACAGTTTGAAACTGAGTATTCTCACCCAGAATCAAATCTCCTTGAGGTATACATTAGACTTCACCATCCTTCAGCATCACCCACCAAGTACATCCAGGCCCTTGAGCAAAAACAATCCCACAGATGGGTTTGCCTTTGCCTAAAGAAAGAATAACCCAGACAGCTTTTCCTAACATATTCCTTCCATGCACCACAGGGACTTTATCCCCTTCTACTGTGTGTAAAAGGTCTGACTAAGCAGGGCCAGCTCGACTGATTGATACCGTGGTGTTAACTAACCAGGTGGCTTGTGCTAAATGCTTATCCCAGTTTTTAAAAGTTCCACCTCCAATTGCCTTCAGGGTAGTTTTTAACAAGCCATTGTATTGCTCAATCTTCCCAGAGGATGGTGCATGATAGGTGTCACGGAGGCACCCCGAGGCTAGTTTAAGGGACAACAGGGTCCAAAACAACTTTTATTAAACCAGTGAGAAACAGGGTTTTAGCACTCCAAAAGTGACTTAAATATAGGTTCGGATATCAGTTGAGGAAAATTATTAAGGGGCAGCAACTAGTACAACAGGCGGTCCACAGAGTGCATGCACATGGCTTCACCCAAAACAATGTCGGAGCCGCCCCTGAGTCCCAGAGGAGTACACACTTGCCTGAACACGATGCGGGATTATTCTTAAAGAGATACAGGTACAGAAAGTGTACGCTCGCAATTCCGCGAGGGTAAATTTATAATACACTCGCAATCCTGCGAGGGTTAATTTACTTACACATGCGAATGTGCACGGAATACTACACGTGCTTATGTGGAAGCACGGGAGGAAAATACACTCGCGACTGTGCGAGGAATTAATTTAAAGTACGCGTGCAAATGTGCACGGAAAGTTACTCATGCTTGTATTAAACGTGGAAAGTTACTCATGCATATGTGCACGGAAAGGATAAATACACTCGCGACTGTGCGAGGAAATAATTTTATACGTGCTTGTATTAAGCATGGGAAGTTACACGTGCATATGTGCACGGAAAGTATAAATATACTCGCAATCCTGTGAGAAGTTTTACTCACACACGTGGCGGCAAGGCAAGCAGAGTCTCCATCCCGAGGAGGGGGGCTCTCGGCCGCGGCATCTCGCTCGTGCTCCGAGAGACCCGCGACAATGGGCGAAGTCTCGACGAGAGTCCCGGTTTTTATAGGCTGATCAGACCTGACTGTAGGCATTCTAGAAGTTTCTCTGCACCCCCACACCGGCTGTGGGGTGCCCCTGAAGCCTCCAAACATCCTCCACACTGGCCGCAGGTGCCCAGCGGCTCACTGGCACCTCGGCACTCCCTTCTCCTAATGGCCCTGGCCAGAGTGCTCCGGGACCAAAGAAAAGAAGCTGTTAGCCTCAAGTAGCAGAGAGAGAGGGAGATGTGCCTACTCCTTCCATACTGAAGGGGGGGGGGTTAGGGGGGGTTTGCATTCTGCCACAATAGGAAATATGATATACTCATTCAATGCCATGCTCTTTGGCCCAGTTGTTTATGAGACTGTTTTTAAAATGAGTCCCATTGTCTGACTCGATTCTTTCTGGAGTGCTATGTCACCACAGGACTTGCTTTTCAAGGCCCAGGATAGTGTTCCAGGCAGTGGCATGAGACACAGGATATGTTTCCAGCCATCCTGCAGTTGCTTCCACCATTGTGAGGACATAGTGCTTGCCCTGGCAGGTTTGAGGGAGTATAATATAGTCAATCTGCCAGGCCTCCCCATATTTATTTTTCAACCACTGCCCCCCATACCACACAGGTTTTAACCTTTTGGCCTGCTTGATTGCAGCACATGTTTCACAATCATGGATAACCTGTCTATGGTTAAGTCAGTCCACCTCTCGGTCATGAGCCCATCTATTCTTGCATCCCTTCCTTGATGACCTGAAGCAGCATGGGCCCACTGAGCTAGAAGAAGTTCACCTTTACATTGCCAGTCAAAATCCACCTCAGCTACCTTAATCTTAGCAGCCTGATCCACTTGCTGATTGTTTTGGTGTTCCTCAGTGGCTCAACTTTTAGGCACATAAACATCTACATGATGTACTTTTACAGTCAGGTTCTCTAGCCAAGCACCAATGTCCTGCCACAAGGAGGCAACCCAAATAGGTTGGTCTCTGTGCTACCAGTTATTTTACTTCCACTGCTTTAACCACCCCCACAGGGCATTTGCTACCATCCATGAGTCAATGTAGAGATAAAGTACTGGCCACTTTTCTCTTTCAGCAATGTCTAACGCCAGCTGTATGGCTTTTACCTCTACAAACTGGCTTGATTCACCTTGTCCCTCATCAGCCTCTGTGACTTGTGTAGAACTCCATAGAGCAGCTTTCCACTTTCGATGTTTTCCTACAAGACAACAGGATCCGTCAGTGAACAGGGCATACTGCTTTTCATTATCTGGTAATTCATTATATGGTGAGGCTTCTTCAGCACACATCACCTCTTCTTCTGGTAACATTGCAAAATCTCTGCCTTCTGGCCAGTTTGTGATCATTTCTAAGATCCCTGGGCAATTAGATTTTCCTCTTTGAGCCTGCTGTGTGATTAATGCAACCCACTTACTCCATGTAACACTGGTTGTATGATGAGTGGAAGGAATCTTACCCTTGAACATCCAGCTCAGTACTGGTAATTGGGGTGCCAGGATGAGCTGTGATTCAGTACCAACCACTTCTGAAGGAGCTCAGACCCCTTCATATGCTGCCGGTATCTCTTTTTCAGTTGGAGTATAGTTGGCCTCCGAGCCTTTATATCCTCTACTCCAAAACCCTAGAGGTCAACCTCAAGTCTCACCTGGTGCCTTTTGCCAGAGGCTCCAGGTGGGACCATTGTCCCCAGCTGCAGTATAGAGCACATTCTTAATATCTTGTCCTGTCTGGACTGGTCCAAGGGCGACTGCATGTACAATCTCTTGTTTAATTTGTTCAAAGGCTTGTCGTTGCTCAGGACCGCATAGAAAATCATGTTTCTTTCGAGTCACTTGGTAGAGAGGGCACACAATCTGGATGTAGTCCAGCATATGCATTTTCCAGAAACCCACAACACCTAAGATAGCCTGTGTTTCCTTTTTGTTAGCTGGTGGGGACATAGCTGTTATTTTGTTAATCACCTCTATCGGGATCTGGCGACGCCCATCTTGCCATTTAATTCCCAGAAACTGAATCTCTTGGGCAAGCTTCTTGACCTTACCTCTCTTTATGGCGAAACCAGCTTTCAAAAGAATTTGAATTATTCTCTCACCTTTCTTGAAGACTTCTGCTGCTGTGTCACCCCATACAATGATGTCATCAATGAACTGCAGGTGTTCCAGAGCTTTACTTGGTTCCAGTGCAGTCTGGATCAGTCCATGGCAGACAGTAGGGCTATGCTTCCACCCCTGCAGCACTCGATTCCAAGTGTACTGGATACCCCTCTAGATAAAGGCAAACTGTGGCCTGCATTCTGCTGCCAAAGGAATAGAGAAAAATGCATTAGCAATGTCAATTGTAGCATACCACTTGGTTGCCTTTGACTCCAGTTTATATTGCAGTTCTAACATGTGCGGCATGGCAGCACTTAACAGTGGTGTAACTTCATTTAGGCCATGAGAGTCTACTATTAGTCTACATTCTCCACTAGGCTTTGGCACTGGCCATATAGGACTGTTGAAAGGTGAGTCTTACTGGTCACTCCTGGATTCTCTAGTTGTCAAATCAGTTTATGAATGGGGATCAGGGAATCTTGATTGGTGCGATATTGTTGTCTGTGCACCATCGTGGTAGCAATCGGCACCTGTTGCTCTTTGACCTTAAGCAGTCCTACAACAGAAGGGTTGTCTGAGAGATCAGACAAGGTAGACAGCTGTTTAATGTCCTCAGTCTCTACAGCTGCTATACTAAAGGCCTATCGATACCCTTTTGGATCCTTAAAATACCCTCTCATGAGGTAAGCTATACCAAGAATGCATGGAGCATCTAGGCCAGTCAGAATAGGGTGCCTTTCCCACTCATTTCCAGTTAGGTTCACTTCAGCCTCTAACACAGTCAATTCTTTGTTTCCCCCAGTCGCTCCAACAATACCGATAGATTCTGACCCTTTATGATTTGATGGCATCATTGTTCACTGTGCGCCAGTGTCTACCAGGGCTTTATACTCATGTGGTTCTGACATACCAGGCCATCGAATCCACACAGTCAAACTCGGTTGCCATTGTCCCTCTCCTCCACCTGGCTAGGGGCAGGGTCCCCCTAATTCTCTTTGATTGACTCTGGTAGGGAGACACAAGAATCCCATCTACCTTGGCTGGAAAGCTGCTCACTGGAAACCAGAGCAACTTTTCTCTTGGGAGCTTTCTTTTTCAACTCACGTACTCATGCCTCTAGGTCAGCAGTGGAATTACTCATATATTCCCCCTGGTCACACAGGAAAAAACATAATTCACCTTGTGATGTGTTCCATTTCTCTCGAGCTGGTCCTGCAGAAGGGCATCTTCTCCTAATAACTGTGACTTGCACCCGTGCAGGTAACAAGTAGAATCTATGCTCCCTCTTGGACAGTTTGTCACACAGTTTCTCCACAGCTGAGACACAGGCTTGCAGGGGAGGTGTGCTGGTTTTGTTAAAAACAAGTTTCTCTTTTAGTGAATTTGCCTGTCAGCTAAAGCCTTCATGTTAGCTGCATTTTCCTGGAGAACCCAACACATGTTTTAGTTAAACCTAGCAATGGAATGCAAGCTTATTGATAAGCACGGATGGACATCTCGCGAGAGTGGCAACAAGAAAACTGATGACCGAGAGACTGACCAATGGTGTATAACATTCCATTCACGTGAATACTTCATATAAAAGTGGAAGATCACGAGGATCTCGTCCCTTTGCCTTTTCCCTTTTTTCCTCATGGCTGACATTAGGAGAGGACCTTGCTGGTCGTCCCTGCGAACTGAGGCCTAGTGAGAGACTGAATCCAGCTCCGGTTGGCTACAGAGTCTAATCCAGGACTTTGGGTGCTGGCTCTGCAGTTGCTGAGACTTACAAGATTGGTTTTGTATATTTTGTATTATTTTCTCTATTCTTATTAGTAGCGTTAGTAAAACATCTTTAACTTTTCCAACTCTCTTCTCTCTGTCCTTCTTTCCCTCCCGATCGCCTGTCCTGAGTGGGAAGGGGGGAGAGGGAGGGGCAAAAGGGGGAAGTGGGGGGGAGAGGAGGTTAACAATACATCTGCCAGGGTTTGATTGTCACCCCGCAATCTTAACCCTCGACAATCGTCCCAAAGTTCAAGTTTAAGTTTTGAGTCACTAATGCTCGTAACAGTCTTTTCAGGTTTTAATTGCTTCACTGCAGTAATTATCAGTTTCCAGGTGGTTACAAGGCCAAGAAAATATTTTTCACTGTGACTGATTGTCTTCCACAACACAGTTCCCACTTTTTCCCAAGTCTCTATTTGAAAAACTCATAACAGGTCAGCAGGAAACCCACTGCCTCTGCACCAAATTAATAGTCTTTTGAGGTTACTCTCCTCATACTTCACCCCTCTCTTAGAGAGAATATGCGAGAGGAGTCGCAGTATTTCTTCTTCTTCTTTAAAAATATTCTGCCCCATCTCCTCTTGCCCCCATCTACTCACCTCTTTGGGTGTCCGTTGCAACGATATTGGATCCTTTATCCCTCCTCTGTCGCTTCTGTAGTGATCAATCAGGAGTCACACAGCCCGCAGACTGTGTCCCGGTCACGGTCCAGCCAAGTTGTTCCAGCTGGGGCTCGCTCCCTGCAGCAGTCGTCCCCCTTCTGTAAATTCTCCTTATGGATCACGTCGGGGTCACCAATTGCTAGGGGAAATCCCATGGGCAAGACTGCTTGAAGGAAAAGGGACCCAAGAGAGCTGGATCGCATTCAGAGATTGCTTCTTCCATGCTCAGGATCAGAGCATCCCCACACGCAGGAAGTCGAGGAAGGGAGCCAGGAGGCCTGTGTGGTTGAATAGGGATCTGTTGGGTATGCTCAAGCAGAAGAGGAGAGTTTACAGGTCATGGAAGCAGGGACTGGCCACTTGGGAGGAATATAAGGCTGCTGTTAGAGGATGTAGGAAGGTAGCTAAGACAGCCAAGACCTCCTTAGAATTACAGCTGGTGAGAGGGGTCAAGAACAGCAAAAAGAACTTTTTCAAATACATAGCAGATAAAACTAATACCAGAGACAATGTAGGCCCACTGATGAATGGAGTGGGTGCCCTGGTGGCAGAAGATACAGAGAAGGCAGAATTACTGAATGCCTTCTTTGTCTCTGTCTACTCTGCTGGAGGCTGTCCTGGGGAGCCCCATACCCCTGAGACCCCGGATGAAGCCAGGTCAATGGAGGAGTTTGCTTTAGTCGATGAGGACTGGGTTAGGGAGCTATTAAATAGTCTGGACATCCATAAATCCATGGGTCCAGATGGGATGCATCCGCGGGTGCTGAGGGAGCTGGCTGAAGTCATTGCTAGACCGCTCTCCATCATTTTTGCCAAGTCTTGGGAAACGGGAGAGGTGCCCGAGGATTGGAGGAAAGCAAATGTCACTCCAGTCTTCAAAAAGGGCAAGAAGGAGGACCCGGGTAATTATAGACCGGTCAGCCTCACCTCTGTCCCAGGGAAAGTAATGGAACAGTTTGTCCTTGGTGTCATCTCAAGGCACATCAGGGATAAGAGGGTCATTAGGGGCAGTCAGCATGGCTTTACCAAGGGTAGGTCATGCTTGACCAATCTCATAGCCTTTTATGAGAATTTAACAAGGTGGATGGATGATGGCAGAGCGGTGGATGTGGTCTACCCTGACTTCAGTAAAGCCTTTGACACAGTCTCTCACAGCATCCTCACAGCTAAATTGAGGAGGTGTGGTCTAGACAATAGAGTAGTGAGGTGGGTTAAAGAGAGAAGCCAGAGAGTGGTGGTCAATGGTGCGGAGTCTAGTTGGAGGCCAGTATCTAGTGGAGTGCCTCAGGGGTCAGTACTGGGGCCAATATTATTCAATATATTCATTAACGATTTGCACGAGGGAATTGAGTGTACTATCAGCAAGTTTGCTGATGACACTAAGCTGGGCGGAGTGGCTGACACGCCAGAAGGCTGTGCTGCCATCCAGCGGGATCTGGACAGGTTGGAGAGTTGAGCAGGGAATAACCTGATGAAATTTAACAAGGGAAAGTGTAGAGTCCTGCATCTGGGCAGGAACAACCCCAGGTTCCAGTATAGGTTGGGAAATTACATATTAGAGAGCAGTGTAGGGGAAAGGGACCTGGGGGTCCTGGTGGACAACAGGATGACCATGAGCCAGCACTGTGCCCTTGTGGCCAGGAAGGCCAATGGCATCCTGGGGTGTATTACAAGGGGAGTGGTCAGTAGATCGAGAGAGGTCCTCCTTCCCCTCTACTCCGCCCTGGTGAGACCCCATCTGGAATATTGTGTCCAGTTCTGGGCCCCTCAGTTCAAGAAGGACAGGGAACTGCTGGAGAGGGTCCAGCGTAGGGCAACAAAGATGATTAAGGGAGTGGAGCATCTCCCTTATGAAGAAAGGCTGAGGGAGCTGGGTCTCTTCAGTTTGGAGAAGAGGAGACTGAGGGGTGACCTTATTAATGTTTATAAATATATAAAGGGTGAGTGCCATGAGGATGGAACCAGGCTCTTCTTGGTGGCAAACAACGATAGGACAAGGAGTAATGGGATCAAGCTGGAACACAAGAGGTTCCACTTAAATTTGAGAAAAAACTTCTTCTCAGTGAGGGTGACAGAGCACTGGAACAGGCTACCCAGGGAGGTTGTGGAGTCTCCTTCCCTGGAGACATTCAAGGTCTACCTGGACATGTTCCTGTGCGACCTCACCTAGGCGTTCCTGCTCCAGCAGGAGGATTGGACTAGATGATCTTTTGAGGTCCCTTCCCATCCCAAACATACTGTGATACTGTGAAAACACACCCTAATACTGATTTGTTAAGAACACCACTGGGAACAGACGTTCCTGAGCCTATCTTCTAAGTAAAAACCATGAGAAGGGGTAAGAGGAGAGGGAAGCACAGAGCGGCGTACAGCGTAAGTGGGAGAAGGGGGGAAGAAGCCTTACAGTGTTTTTACACAAACAACACCATAAAGAGAGAGTTGTAACAACAACCAATAAAACAATTTACTTACATTCCTGACAAGTTGTTTGATTTTCAGAAAGGCAATACACAGAAACACGTAATATGTGCTATAAAACTTGCAGATATAGCTTATGTACAGGGGAAGCAGCTTGTCCCATACTAACTCAGTCCCACAGCTCTCTCATTCAGTGAGGACTGCTTATCCCTGTTATACCCAGGGATGTGTGGCCACAAAAATTTACTCACCCACTGGATTGCATGGTTACCGCCATACACACTCTGCTAGATGAAGAGCCTCACAGGGGTCAGACACTCACACGGGTCACCATTTGCGGCGATGAGGAACAATGCATACAGACGCAGACAGAGATGCACAGATACAAGGCCAAGCTGAGCCAGGCTGAGATCACTTTTATTAACAGTTCTCAATTTATAGATTTACAGATATGGGCCTGGACCAAGAGATCTCCTTAAGTATGAAGCATGACGCTAATGGGATGGAATACTCTTACTGATCAGTCTGGATGTCAGTCAAGCTCTGCCCCATCCGTACCCCCCTTCCTTGATGCCTCACACCTGTGGGTAGAGCACTCAGGTGTCCTTGGCTCTCCGACCAGAGCAATTAAAAACATAAACTCTGTGCTAGGGTGTTATCTCTTGTTCTCAAACTAAGTTCAAATGATGAGCGTGCTAGCTATGAAAAAGAAAGATTTCTAACTGCATGAAGAAAAATAACCCATTTTCAGTCAAACCACCACAAGTGGCAAGCACCATCTCTGTACTACTCCCATGTTGCCTGACCTTACTTCCCCTGACCATGTAATTTCTTTTTTTGCTGTATTTCAAGAAGAAGATCCCTGCTCAACCAAGCTGGCTTTTTGCCTCACCTGCTAGATATTTGGAGTTTTGGAAAGTACTTGGAAATACAAGGAAGGAGGATCTTGCGAAATATTGTAATCAATGGTGTCCGCTGTGTAAGTTAGATGACTAGAAGAAGTGGCCAGAGAATGGAACCTTGAAGTATAATACTTTGTTACAATGTATGTTGTTTTTAAAGTGAGAAGAGCAGGACAAAAAATAAATCTTTGCAAGAGATCATTAAATCGTTGCAGACAGTTTTACAGGTGGAATGGTTTGACCTTCAACAAGCTGGGAGAGAACTAACTGATAACACACAAGTCACAGAGAACTTGCAGAACACTCTGTGAGATGCTTTTCGTTATTAACCTGTTTTCTTTGTAGGTATCTGTTTAAGCACATTACAGTTTCATAAGTCTTTGCCAGTTATATGGTACAGTAAGTTCACAGACTGCTAAATCACGAGAATCCGTGGATTCAAAATGTACATTTTGTGATGATATGAAGACCATGAGTAATTCAGTTCTTTACCACGTGAATGTGATTATAAGATTTTGTGCGTGGTAGCTGATACTTTTATTTCTAGCATGCTAGCTTTATTCTGGTATCCAGACTTGCGCAACTCTCTGATAGGCTGTGTCTCATCTCGGTGTACTAAATTTGGCTCTTTTGTATGCGCACCAGGTAAAGAATCCTGTTTTTGGGATAACAGTTGTAGCACGCTAGATGAGACACTAATAAAAGCCTTGCCCAGTTCAATTTGCTAGGGCACCAGGGGGGGCAGGTGCCAATGGGGCTCCACCGTGCACTGACCTGTTTTGTCAGGGAGACCCAGCGATACCTCTACCTGGCTGAGCAGTAAGCAGATCAAAGGTGCAATGCTAAAATTTGGTTCAGGTACTAAAGTACCACCTTGCTCCCCATTAGGATGCATCCTTACACATTAGAGTAGATTTGTGGGGGAATCCTCTAAGAAAAGAAAGTTTGAAACAATATTGTATTCACGTGTGGCTTGAATGTGGGATTCTGGGTTATAGTGCTGTATTGCAATTACTGTTGTTCTGCAGATCTTTGGAAAAAATGGGATGAAGTACAGTACTGTAAGTTAATTTCCTCTTATTTTTATCTAACAATTTTGAGACGAGAAAAGAATTTAAGTTGTTAAACTCTGATTCACATTGAATTTACATGCTAGCTGCAGATATGGGAAAGAAAAGTAAATGCTATGATGGATGTGAACCTGGGAGAGGTTGTATTTAAAAGTTGGTAGAATATTAACTCATTCGGATCTAGGAAATTGAAAATAATGGATTGGTGGTTAATAAGCTGTTTATTGACACCTGTAAGAAATTGCAAAAGGTAAATGGGGCTGAGGAATGTAACTATTGCTCACCTAATAGGAACTGCATATAAAGTGTACTATGGCTGGAATGATATGGTAAAATAAAAAAGCAAAATATCCCAGGCCTGTGGTGTACAGCTTGAACATACATTTCAGGCCTGTGTCAAGCTGCAAGATAAACTCAGCTCATTGTAACTGAGGAGTCTGCTAGGGCCTGGCAACTCCCACTTGGTACCAGTGATTATACCACCTGCATGTCCTTGCCTGTATCTAAACTGCAGCGAGAAGAGAAATAAAATTAAAAAAAAATTAAAAAAAATAAAAAAAAAGGAAAAATCTATCTGCCCACTGCTAAAGCGGCGAAAGAGGGGCTTTAGTCCACCCCCCAGCAATGTTGCTGTTGGAGAACTGTAATTCTGAATGAAGGAGTCTGAGGGTGAAATTTAAAGGCATCCCCAGTGGATCCGTAGTTCTGATAAAGCTGGGAAATTAAACCAAAAATCTCTTAATAGACTTATTCTGTGCTAAATGGTTGTAAGAGACTTCTTCTGCTAGTTATGGAGGTCATGGGAAAGAAAGAAAGAAACCGCGACATATGGTGACTCCAACGTGATCCTGCATGAAGAGGATTTCGCATGAAGAAGAGACAGAGGTGAAGCTGTGACAGCCGAAGACGAACGAGATGTGGAGACGGAGCCCAGTACAGCTGATAGAGTAGCAGGGGGGAGCTGCCAAAGATCCGGATCCTTGAAAAGACACAACACCAAGAGTAGGTGAGCTGCTGGGAACAGGAGGGGGAACTTATATTATCTACATGAAAGTTGCTTCTGAAGAAGGAGGGTATTAGCCTTCTGGAATTGACTTTACGAAGGATGTTACTATGCGGCAAAGCACTACCCAAAGATGGAAAGAAACAACTGTTAACGCCATGGCACTTGTTGCTAGAGACTTTGAGAGGATTAAATGAGCAATGGGACATTGGCTTTCCCACAAAGATTTCTCAAATATCAGGCTAAATCATCGTCACTAACATTGTCAATCCAGCTTCTTTCCTCAGTGGTTACATTGGAAAACCAGTTCATCATAATTGCCTGGAAACCATCGAAGCAACATACTCCAGCCGACCAGATCTAAAGGGCAATCCTATGGAGAAAACTGAGAACTGCTTTATGTACGACAGCAGCAATATCCTGAACGGTGAAAGGCATGCTGGTTATGCTAGAACTACTAGTCATGAAGTGATGGAATCTGGACCTCTGCCTAAAATACTTCAGCACAAAAGGCAGAAATAATCGCCCTTACTTGTGCTCTGGAACTAGCTGAAGGTAAAACTGTGAACTTTTATGCAGACTCTAAGTATGCTTTCAGGGTTGTGCATGCGCACGGAACAATTTGGAAAGAAAAAGGACTCTTGAACTCTCAAGGCAAACATATCAAACATGCAGAAGAAATACTGGCAGCTCAACTTCCTAAGAAGGTGGCAATCATGCATATCAAGGCGCACCAGAAAGTGAGCTCGGAATTGGAAAGAGGAAATGAGCTGGTGGACAGAGAGGCAAAACTGGTGCCTAAGCAAAAGATAAAAGTAGAAAGTGCCCTAGTCCCCGACGGGCAGGTTATTTTAGAAGGTAAGCCAGAATATACTAAGGAAGGCCAGAAACTTATTATAGATTTAGAGGAATCATATAATGAGGAAGGGTGGGCTCACACCCCACAAGGGAAAACTTATTGTTACCTCCTATTTAGTTTGGCCTTTAGTAGCAGAAGCATTATATAAACATATGCAATAATGGCAAATTGATTTTTCGGAACTCCCAAGAAAAGGGGGGTGCCGATATTTGTTGGTACTGATACCTTTTCAAGTTGGTCAGAAGCACTCCCTACCAGAACAGCAAAAGCTCGGCAGGTAACTAAAACATTAGTACAAGAAATAATACCAAGGTTTGGAGTTCCAGCTGATATATCCTCTGATAAAGGGCCACATTTTATTTCAAAAATTGTACAGCAAATCAGTCAGCACTTGGGAATAGTGTCTGAATCAAAGACTGCTGCTACTGTTGTTGGAGTGCCGTTTAAACCATTTTAGCATTAACTTAACAATATGTTCTTCATATTTTATTCTCTGCTTTTGTAAAATTCACAAAAATAGTTTCACTATAGCTTCTTCTTCTGCAGACAAATTAGATCCCATATTTAACTATCCAGCCGCTCACCTGTATTCGTGAGACGGTGATTGCCCAGGCGTGTTTCTCGATCAGTCCAGCTGTCGAGATGATCGTTCGGCTGGAGTCCCTCCAGACGCTCGCTTCAGTGTTTCTGTGACCCTATCACGTTGGGGTCACCATTTGAGGGATTGACGACACGGACTCCTGGTGCAGGTGAACCAAAAGACCCTTTATTTAGGCAAGGCACTTACATTTATAGCTGGTAGCTATCGTACACACATTTAACTTTCTGTTTCGATTGGTTTATGCTAGCTGTTCATGCACTTAAAGCTATCTCGCAATTGGTTTATTTAATCTTGCACACGCTCTGGCAGTTTGGCTAACACACTGTAAATTGTTGGAGCGAATAAAGGACTCAGCATTCTGATTCAATATGTGAATCATGCAAAGCCGATTTATTACAGAAACAAGCCTTTTTATATATGCAGTTATTTTCTGATCACGCGTCCACGCTCCAAGCATGCATTAACTGATTGGATATCATCTATGTTCACGAACTGTCCATGCGTCTGAGTCTCACTGCTGATAGGTCTGTTGATTTACGTCGTGTTGCTGCCTTGTAGCTGCTGAATTGTTTTGCTTCTACAGCAGATCCTGTTTTCAGTTTTCCAAGGTGGCCTTGAAATTCCTTTGGGCCTGTCTAGTTCAATAACAAGTCTCCGTCTAATAGAAACCCATCCACAGTAAATATCATGCTGACAGTGTTTCATCGACCTCCTCTTATCTTGTAGAAAATCATCCTGGTTCCTCATTCTATTTTAGTCAAGGACGTTCCAATAACTCAAGGTGACTGTCTGTAAGATATTCCACAAAGAAGGGCTTCTTCAAGTACATCAAGAGCAAAAGGAAGGCTAGAGAAAATGTAGGTCCAGTGCTGAGTGAGGTGGGTGCCCTGGTGATAGAGGATACAGAGAAGGCAGAATTACTGAATATTGCCTTTGCTTCCATCTTTACTGCTAAGACAAGCCCTCAGGAATCCCAGACCCTGGAGGTAAGAGAGAAAGACTGGAGAAAAGAAAACTTTCCCTTGGTTGAAGAGGATCAGGTTAGAGATTGTTAGGCAAACTGGACACCCACAAATCCATGGCCTCTGATGGGACGCACCCATGAGTGCTGAGAGAGCTGGAAGATGTTATTGCTAAGCCACTCTCCATCATCTTGGAAACGTCATGGATGAGAGGTGCCTGAGGACTAGAAGAAGGCCAACATCACTCCGGTCTTCAAAAAGGGCAAGAAGGAGGACCCAGGAAACTACAGACCAGTCAGCCTCACCTCCATCCCTAGAAAGGTGATGGAACAACTCATTCTGGACATCATCCCCAAGCATGTGGAGGAAAAGAAGGTTATCAGGAGTAGTCAGCATGGGTTCACCAAAGGGAAATCATGTTTGACCAACCTGATAGCCTTTTATGATGGTATGACTGGCTGGGTAGATGAGGGAAGAGCAGTGGATGTTGTCTACCGTGACTTGAGCAAGGCTTTTGACACTGTCTCTCACAACATCCTCATAGATAAGCTCAGGAAGTGTAGGTTGGATGAGTGCGCGGTGAGATGGATCAAGAACTGGCTGTATGGCAGAGCTCAGAGGGTTGTGATCAATGGTGCAGAGTCTAGTTGGAGGTCTGTAGTTAGTGGGGTTCCCCAGGGGTTAGTACTGGGTCCAGTCTTGTTCAACCTGTTCATCAGTGACCTGGATGAAAAGACTGAGTGTACCCTCAGCAAGTTTGCTGATGATACAAAACTGGGAGGAGTGTTTGATACACCAGAAGGCTGTGCTGCCATTCAGTGAGATCTGGACAGGCTGGAGAACTGGGCAGAGAAGAACCTAATGAAGTTGAACAAGTGTAGGTTCTTGTATCTGGGGAGGAATAACCCCAGGCACCATACAGGTTAGGGGTTGATGTGTGGGAAAGCAGCATTGCAGAGAAGAACCTGGGAGTCCTGGTCAACAACAGGTTGATCAAGAATCAGCGATGTGCCCTTGTGGCCAAGAAAGCCAATGGTATCCTGGGGTGCATTGGGAAGAGTGTGGCCAGCAGGTCAAGGGAGGTTATCCTCCCTCTCTGCTCTGCCCTGGTGAGGCCGCATCTGGAGTACTGTGTCCAGTTCTGGGCTCCCCAGTTTAAGAAGGACAAGGAATTACTGAAGGGAGTCCAGCAGAGGGCTCCAACTATGACTGGAGCATCTTTCTTATGAAGAGAGACTGAGAGAGCTGGGTCTGTTCAGCCTGGAGAAGGCTGAGAAGGGATCTTAGTTATGCTTATAAATATCTCAAGGTTGGGTGTCAAGAAAATGAGATTAGACCCTTGTCAGTGGTGCCTAACAATAGGATGAGGGGCAATGGGCACAGACTGAAACATAGGAGGTTCCATATGAATATGGGAAGAAACTTCTTTACTTTGAGGGTGACAGAGCACTGGAACAGGCTGCCCAGAGAGGTTGTGCAGTCTCCTTCCTTGGAGACATTAAAAACCCACCTGAACGCATTTCTGTGTGATCTGCTCTAGGTGAACCTGCTTTAGCAGGTGGGTTACACTAGATGATCTCCAGAGGTCCCCTCCAACCCCAACCATTCGGTGACTCTGTAAATTTTTGGTTTTTACTGTAAGAACAATCATCCACTGGAACAGCCTCCCCAGGGACATGGTAGAGTCCCCATCGCTGGAGGTTTTCAAGATGCCTTTAGATAGGGTGCTAGATAATCTCATCTGTGCTCCTGTTCTCACAAAAGGTTGGAGCAGATGTTCTTTCCAGGTCCCTTCCCACCTGGGCTGCTCTAGGACTCTACGATTCTTCATTGGATCATTGTTTAACAGCCCTTCACTCTCTCTGGTTTGGAGCCCAGTATCAGCAACAATGTCTGCGAGGCAAGACAAATTCCACCAGGCACCACAGACTTCTAAAACCTATGATAATCATCCAATCACCCAGTCTCTCTGAATGTATAAGTCATACTTTCCTTCTTCAGAATTCCCCTGCCCCCAGAAGAAGGAACACCTTCTAGATACCTTAGGGAGTTTACACTGACAAAACAATAGATCGCTACCTGGCTCAGTCAGTCAGCAAGCAAACACTGCACCAGTGTAATTTCAAGGAAACGTCATTGTCACGGAGGGACCCCGAAGTTAGTTTTAGGCGGACAACCAGGTCCAAAACGGGCTTTTATTCTGTCCGGGAAAGTCCGGGAAAACAACCAATTAGAAACGGGGTTTATACAATCAGTCACTCCGGTAACATAAAATACAGATTCGGATATCAACTTTGAGGAAATTATTGGGGTACAGCAAATAAGAATAATGGAGATCCACAGTGTGTATACACGTGGCTCACCAAAAACAATGCCAGAGCCGTCCCTGACTCCAGGAAAAAAATACACCCACGTGTTTAGGGAGAAATTATATTAAGGATATACGCTTGCCTGAATCTGGCAAGGAATTATTAAAGAAAATACACGTGCTTATATTTAAGCATGGAATACACTCACGTGTCTAGTGAGGAAAACATCCACCCAAGTGGCGAGGAATTATTTAATACACTCGCTTATCTGGTGAGGAAATATCTAAGTTATCACTCACCCACACGTGGAGACGAGGCAGTCCCATTTTTCTTTCGGGAGGTTACCTTAGACGGTATCCCAGTCCCGGGAAGGTTCTCGGCGGCAGCATTTGGCCCGCGCTCCAAGAGGACCACACAAAAGGCAGCCTCGGCGGACCCCATTTATAGCCGTGTCAGATCTGGCTGTGGGCAGTCTAGAAGCTTCGCGGCTTCTCTGCACCCCCCTACTGTGGCTACGTGCACCTCTGCACCCCCCTACTGTGGCTACATGAGCCCCCTCCTCTCTCCTAATGACTCTGGCCTGGGTCTCCCAATAAGGACCATTAACTTGCCCCATTGAAGGAGAGGAGGGAGGTGTGCACACATGCAGCTGCCACATCAGTTCTCAGCGAGGGGGGGGGAGGGGGGAGAGGTAGGGGGACAGTGTACTGCCACAGTCATGTGTCAGTTTCCACCTACTTCAGGTAAATAATTTCCATCTCCTCCCCGGGAAGATGAAAGATAAGTGAAGCCCTCAGCTTACTTAACACGCCTGTGTCACCAAACTTCACCTGATGGCTTGGGGATATAGAAGAGAAGAAGATGCCTTCCAGCGGGCATCTCAGATGCCTCAGTAATATAGTGAAGGATTGCCCTGCTTTGCCATGCACATCTCCCTTTTTTAATAGCTGTTAAAGATTAAATTTGCCGTCTCGTGATGTACTTCTGATTTGCTCTCACAGCATGAAGACGGTCTCTCCAACCACCCCCACCTCCACCATCCAGTGAGCTGGGGGTGGGCAAGAGGTTGGGAGGGGACAGAGCCAGGACAACTGACCCAAACTGACAGAAGAGATATTCCACTCTGTCAGAGAAGCACCAGAACTGCCATTCGGACCAATTGTTTTCTCCTACCATATCCCTCCTCACCAGAAAAGGGATACCAGAACCATAGAATAGAATAATATAAAAATAGAATCACTTTGGTTAGAAGAGATCCTTCAAGGTCATTGAGTCCAACCATAACCTAACTCTAGCACTAAACCATGTCCCTAAGAACCTCATCTATATGCCATTTAAACACCTCCAGGGATGGTGACTCCACCACTTCCCTGGGCAGCCTGTTCCAATGCCTGACAACCCTTTCCGTGAAGAATTTTTTCCTAATATCCAGTCTAAACCTCCCCTGGCACAACTTGAGACCGTTTCCTCTTGTCCTATCACTTGCTACTTGGGAGAAGAGACCAACACCCTCCATGCTACAACCTCCTTTCAGATAGTTGTAGACAGCACTGAAGTCTCCCCTCAGCCTTCTTTTCTCGAGGCTAAACAGCCCCAGTTCCCTCAACCACTCCTCATAAGACTTGTGCTCCAGGCCCCTCACCAGCTTCATCGTCCTCCTCTGCACTCTCTCTAGTATTTCAATGTCTTTCTTATAATGAGGGGCCCAAAACTGAACACAGCATTCAAGATGGGGTCTCACCAGCGCCAAGTACAGTGGAACAATCACTTCCCTAGTCCTGCTGGCCACACTATGCCTGATACAATCCAGGATGCTGTTGGCCTTTTTGGCCACCTGGGCACACTGCTGGCTCATATTCAGCTGGCTGTCAATCAACACCCCCAGATCCTTTTCTGCTAGGCAGCTTTCCAGCCGCTGTTCCCCGAGCCTGTAGTGCTGCCTGGGGTTGTTGTCACCCAAGTGCAGGACCCAGGACTTGCCCTTGTTAAACCTCGTACAATTGGCCTGAGCCCAACAATCCAGCCGGTCCAGATCCCTCTGTATAGCCTTCTGACCCTCAAGCAGATCAACACTCCTACTGAACTTAGTGTCGTCTGCAAACTTACTAAGGGTGCACTCAATCCGTGGCGATGAGAACGACGCATACAGAGATGCATAGACAGAGACGCACAGACACAGCGTTCTTGTTGGCAGCGAGAGCAGAACCAGGCAGAGCAGACCTGAGCTGGCCTGAGCCTTCTTTAATTAGCCTTTCTCCATTTATAGCTTTAAAGATATGGGCCTGGACCAAGAGGTTAAACAGAACGTTTTTTTCAAAAAATGTTATTCCAAACACACACGCCCAGGCCCAACACTCACACGCCATACATCCTAAGGGCGGTGTTCTGGCCTGAGATATCATTCTCACTGTTTTGACTGATTGCTGTGATTTAATCTTGTTAGTAGTATTTCTTCTTTGACGCTCTGGATGGTCATGTTAGTATTGATCTTCCTTTATCATACAAGTGGCTGGACCTGCATGTCCTGCCGTTCCCACACAATCCCCTCATCTGGATCATCGATAAAGATATTAAACAGAACTGGCCCCAATACTGAGCCCTGAGGAACACCACTCATGACCGGCTGCCAACTGGATTTGGCTCCATTCACAACTCTTTGGGCCCAGCCATCCAGCAAGTTCTTTATCCATCAAAGAGTACACCCATCCAGGCCATGAGCTGTCAGCTTCTCCAGGAGAATGCCGTGGGATACAGTGTCAAAGGCCTTACTGAAGTCTAAGTACACAATATCCACAGCCTTTCCCTCATCTACAAGGTGGGTCACCTTGTCATAGAAGGAGATCAGGTTGCCTGCCTTTCATAAACCCATGCTGACTGGGACTGATCGCTTGGTTGTCTCGTATGTGCTGTGTGATGGCATTTAGGATGATCTGCTCCCTGACCTTCCCCGGCACTGAGGTCAGACTGGCAGGCCTGTAATTCCCTGGATCTTCCTTTCGGCCCTTCTTGTAGATGGGCATCATGTTTGCCAACTTCCAGTAAACTGGGACCTCCCCAGTTAGCCAACATTGCTGATAGATAATGGAAAGTGGCTTAGTGATAACCTCCGCCAGTTCCCTCAGCACCCTTGGGTGTATCCCATCCGGCCCCATAGACTTTTGGGTGTCCAAATGGTGTAGCAGGTTGCTAAGCATTTCCCTTTGGAGTATTGGGGCTTCATTCTGCTCCCCATCCCTGTCTTCTGGCTCAGGGGGCTGGGTACCTGGAGCACAACTGGTCTTACTATTAAAGACTAAGGCAAAGAAGATATTTAGTACATCAGCCTTTCCCTCATCTTCTGTCACTGTTTCCCCTCACATCCATCAGGAGATGGAGATTCTCCTTAGCCTTTCTTTTGTTGCTGATATATTTATAGAAACATTTCTTGTTGCCTTTTACAACAGTGGCTGGGATTAAGTTCTAGTTGGGCTTTGGTCCTTCTAATTTTCTCCCTGCATAACCTCACAGAGTTCTTGTATTCCTCTTGAGTCACCTGCCCCTCCTTCCAAAGGTTATAAATTTTCTTTTTATTCCTAAGTTCCAGACACAGCTCTCTATTCAGCCAGGCCAGCCTTCTTCCCCGCCAGCTCGCTTTTGGGCACATGGGGACAGCCTGCTCCTGTGCCTCTAAGATTACCTTATTGAAGAGAGACCAGCCTTCCTGGACTCCTTTGTCCTTCAGGACTGCCTCCCAAGGGACTCTGCCAACCAGCCTCCTAAACAGATCAAAGTCTCCCCTTCGGAAGTCCAAAGTAGCAGTTCTGCTGACCACCCTCCTTACTTCTCCAAGAACAGAAAACTCAATCGTTTCATGATCACTATGCCCAAGGTGACCTCCAACCAACACATTGCCCACAAGTCCTTCTCTATTTACAAACAACAGATCCAGCGGGGTACCTTCCCCAGTAGGTTCGCTGACCAGCTGTGTCAAGGAGTTGTCCTCCATACACTCCAGGAGCCTCCTAGACTACTTCCTCTCTGCTGTGTTTTATTTCCAG
Source organism: Patagioenas fasciata (assembly GCF_037038585.1). Taxonomy (NCBI): domain Eukaryota; kingdom Metazoa; phylum Chordata; class Aves; order Columbiformes; family Columbidae; genus Patagioenas; species Patagioenas fasciata. Next base: position 24,303,684 of record NC_092559.1, read on the forward strand.
CAGACATTCGGTAGGTTTAAGTCCCCCACAAAAACAAGGGCTAGCGATTGGGAGACTTCTCCCAGCTGCCTGCAAAATATTTCATCTGCCTCTTCATCCTGGTTGGGTGGTCTGTAACAGACTCCTACCAGGATATCTGCCTTGTTGCTCTTCCCCTTGATTCTCACCCATAGACACTCAACCCTATCATCACCCTCATCATGCTCCAGACTATCATAACACCCCCTGACATACATGGCTACCCCACCTCCTCTCCTTCCTTGCCTATCTCTTCTGAAGATTTTATAACCATCTAATGCAGCACTCCAGTTGTCAGAATCATCCCACCATGTTTCTGAGATGGCTACTATATCATAGCTTTTCTGCCTCACAATGGCTTCCCACCCCTCCTGTTTGTTGCCCATGCTGTGTGCATTCATACAGATGCACTTCAGCTGGGCCATTAATCCCGCCACCTTTTTCTGGTGAGAAGCCCTAAATTCCTTGGTGGCCATCCTCAAGTGCTTCCACGATTTCTGACAGATCATTAACCCTTGTGTTTATCCTACTGCGTGGCTCTCCATTCCCTACCTCCACTGGGATGGCAGTCTGAAGGGCCTCGCTAGCACCCCTTCCCTCAAATGCTGGCATGCCGCCCTTGGGTATGCTTCTGCCACATCTGGTTTCCTCCCCTCCCCGCTTCAAATCTAGTTTAAAGTCCTCTCAATGAGTCCTGCTAACTCCTGCCCCAGGATCCTTTTCCCTTTTTGAGACAGGTGTGTCATATTTCTTGCTAGCAGACCAGGTGCCGTGTAACCCAGCCCATGATCAAAACCAAAAAATTCTGCCAGTGACACCAGTCCCACAGCCAGGTACTGATCTGGCGGTCTTCCTGCATCTTTCCTCCTGAAACCCTGCAACTGTGGGGACAGAGGGGACACTACTTGTGCTCCTGACCCTTTGATCAGTCATCCCAAGATCCTGAAGTCTCTCTTGATTGCCTTTCGTTTTCCCTTTTCACTTACATCATTGCCTACCTGAAAAATTATTAGGGGATAATAGTCTGAGAGCCTAACATGGGCAGGAAGTTTACTTTTTATGTCTTTAACGCTGGCCCCAGGGAGGCATCAGACTTCCCGAAGAAGTGGGTCTAGCCTGCATATAGGGCCTTCTGTTCCCTTTAGAAGGGAGTCTCCCACGAACACAACCCACCTTTTTTCCTTTGTGGGAGCTGTTTTGATGGAGGGCACAGAATGACTTATCCTCTGCGGCACTTCCAACTTAGCGGAACCGCCTCCCTCAATGTTGTTGCTTGGTTCCACTTGCAAGGCCTCATACCTGTTTTGCGAGGGAACCTGGGAAGGTGGGGTGGTCACAAAAGGGACCCTCCTCCTTCTACGCCGAGCAGGAACACGCTGCCATTGCCCCCTATCCCTCGTGTCACTGCATTCCACATCCAGAGCCTCATGCCTGTTGAACGGAGGCACCCGGGAGGGTGGGGTGGGTAAGGGGGTGTTTCTCCTGCCAACCCAAGTGTGGACTTTATTCCATTCATCCCTTTCCCTTGCCCTGATTTTTTCAGTCAGGCAAGGGGAGGATACAGGAATCCCTTGATCTTCATTTCTTGCTGGTGGTCTTATCTGTCTGTGGGTGACCAAAGCTTGATCCCACAGGTCGATTTCCTTTACCAGCTCCCTGATACTTCTCGACCTTTCTAACTCCTCTTTCAGTTCTACTACCAGGCTGAGGAGGTCATCCAACTTCTCACACCTCACACAAATGTTTTCTCTACTGCCACTCTATACCAGTGAAAGGCTCTGGCATACTCTGCAGACTGAGGTCTGGGTGGCTGCATGTTCCCATGGCAGCTCTGTCTGGGTTGTTACCTCTATGTTGTTGAGTGCAGAGTACTTACCTTTGCCCCGAGTGGGTACCATAGTTGGCTCCTTCTGCGAGGGTGACGAAAACCAATTGAGGTAATCACTTGAGCCAGCAAAGCTTCCTCACCCTACCCACTCACCCTTCAGCGCAAACTGCCACACTAACTGCCTCACCCCTGTTTGCTGGCCTTGTTTGCTACGCTCCCTAGGAGGCCATTTGAATCTTCCTTGGTTGCTCCTGGCAATGCCCCCTCTGCATCAGCCCCTCTCACAAGATCAGCTGGTTCACAGCAATTCTCTCAGCATGACCACAGTTTTGCCCGGCTACAGGATTCCCTCCTCATCTCCTCAATCCATGCCTAGGCTCAGCTCTTAACATAGCCACTGCTGCGCTCTTCGTTTCACCACGTTAAAATATCTGGCAGTTTCTCTGTAGCCGTTGCTGTGCTTGTTGCACGTCGCTGACTGAGAGGCCATAAAACACAGCCATTGATAAAGCACTCCAACAGGAGTTGGATGCTTCCAACACATTGCACTGTGCCGAAACCACCCTTGTATGGCACACCTGTAGCGTCACATATGGTATTTTCTACCGTTTTAGCAGCAGCCTACACTGGTGTGCTGGTTTGACTGAAAGTGAGTTAATTTTTTCATGCAGTTAGAATTTTTTTTCATAGCTAGCACGGTCATCATTTAGATTTAATTGGAGAACAAGAAGATAACAGCCTGGGACAGAGTAAATGGTTTTAATTGCTCTGGTCCGAGAGCCAAGAACAGTTCCGAGTGCTCTGCCCACAGGCATGAGGCAGCTAGTAAGGGGGGCATAGATGGGGCAGACCATGACCGACATCCAGACTGATCAATAAGAATATTCCACGCCATTAGCATCATGCTTCATACTTAAGGAGAGTCAAGATCTTGCAGCTAGCTCTTTGTCAGAGCCGGGCCAGAGACCCGTTTGGGAGAGTTCTGTTCAGGACTTTATTTTGGCCTCTGGCCATCCTGCCATTTTGCACAGGCCTCTGGACCTTACAGTCTTTTTCTCTCTTCTCTCTCTCTTTTATTTTAGATTCTATTTTCCATTTTCTATATATGACTATTAGTACATTGGTGTTATTTTATTAAACTGTGTTTGTTTATCTCAATCCAAGTTTCTCCCTTCCCTTTTGATTCTCTCACGCATGCAGGATGGGGGGAAGTGAGCGAGCAGCTATGGTGGTTATATTGCTAGCTTGATTTAAACCATGACAGCTGGCTTCAAGTACATTTGCATACTACTTCCAAAAAGCAAAGAGTTTGCTTCCTACAAGATGCAGGAGACTATTGCTAAGCAGTTCCAGCATCACGTTTCAAATGACTGGGCAAATCATTATCTATCTATAGAACACTGTTAACGGACTGAAATGTTCCACATACTTAAGCTCAGGGGAGACACCATTTTAACTCATACAACTATTTCCCTCAGTAAAAACGCACAAGACAGAGATGATATCCCCATGCTAAATCTTTATTGTGCAACCGCTGCTCAAAGCTTTTAGTACTTTCCACAGACACACATCACACAAAATCAGACATCAACTGTGTCGAGATTGACGGGCAACAAACAAAATCCATTCAGTGGCCACTCGTACACATGCAGCAACTCCCGCGGTGCAAAAATCTTAGCCAGGCGGCCAGCCCAACTCACAACCACCTAGAATAGGTAGATGTACGCGACAGACAGACTGCCCACACTCAGGCCCTTCATCCACAACCATCCGGAATCCATTGGTCAGGCCCAGGTGAGCAGCACGCTTCTTGCCCACAATCATTAAATGCCTAAGAAGCTGGAGAAGGAAGTACAGAACCATAAATAAATAAAATAAAAAGCCACACGCAAAGAGGAGAAAGGGCACGAAGGGAAGGAATGAGAACAGATAACCACACAGAGAAACCAGTTAGCCCATTCCTACCAATTCAACCATTGCGCTTCAAATTACTGTCTGTCCACCCACCTGCAACTGACATTTTCCAAGCAAAGCTACAAAGACCGATTATGCACACCACTGTGGGGGAAAAACAGAGCTATGCCATTTTCTTCAGGCTAGACACTAGCAGGCTGCATAACAGTCACAAAAGCTAAGTTTGTCTCTGGGTTAAAGCCCCCATTATAACTTCAGGCAACATAAGCAATTCTGGTGCAAAATAAACTTTAGGCTGCCTTTTGCATGGGTTTACAGAGTCTTTGAACTTGACTTTCATAGCTAAAAAAAAAACATCCAGCACCTCTCAGCCAGTTTTGCCCTTCCTCACCCCTGACCTACCAAAGACCCCAAGCCATTTTCTCCGTATTAGAAAAAGTACTACTAGTAGTAGTACTCTTACTCTATAAACCATGACAAAAGGCATCAGACTGCGCTCCGAAACAACGCTGCATTTTGCACCAGAAGTACATACTCAGAGGTGAGCATTGCTTTATATCACTGCTTTTAGTCAAAAAGCTCAATTGCATTGCAAGCTAGAGGCAAGAAACTATAGCGTCAGAAAACCCAAAATAGCCTGTTGTGCCCTATCAAGAAGAAAAGAGGGGATAGGAAAGAGTCTAATAAATTAGGAACTATTTACAGGTACAGTTTAGCATACAAAAAGCTTCCACAGTACTTACAGAGTCACCAGAATCTTCTGCTTCAGATAACCTGATAATTGGTTCCTTAGGCATGGCTAGAAAAAGTGTCCAAGCTTGGGGTGAAAGACCATGGAACGCAAGGCACTGGAGGAAGAGTAAACAGTTAAAATGTAATTGGCTTCAGAGAAAGGTAATAGCTTAAGCAAATCAATATGCCGCACTGGACTTGTACAGCAGCAGATTACCAGATAGCCCAAACGTTGATTTTTCTTATGTGACATTAATACTTTCTATATGCATAATAAAACACATTTACAGAGTCCCCTCTAGAAGTGGGATTCAGCATGCAAGACAATGGGGGCAAGGAAATGGGCCAGTCCTTCAGATTAGCAACCTCCACTATGTTTTCATTTGGGTTGATTGTTTCTTAAGCAGCTTTTCTATTCAATGCGGTCCACGCAGAGGCAGGAGACAAATGGCTTAACTCAATCAGCAAATAATTTAGCAAAGTGGAAGATCAGCGGCCACTCATTTTCCATGGTACAGGGGGAGCTCAAGTATGGAATGAAAGCATAATCGCAGAAAAAATAATAAGAAAAATAAGAAAAGCTGTAATTCTTTGCTTTAATAATCCAGTTTTGGGCTTCAGAACCAAAGCCTAGCACATCAGAGCTGTGAAATCTCTATAATACTATTATGAGGCACATCAAGCCCTGCATTTCTCTGTTGGAAAGTAAAATGTGGGAAAGCAAGATGTGCGGTTCCAGTCATCTGGATGATAAAGGAAGATCAATACTAACATGACCATCTGGACAGTCGAAGACATAATACTAACATAATAGCATATAAAGGGCCTTGGACAGATTACTTTGAAGTACGTTTCTCGTAATTGTAAAAAGTTATAGCCCAGACTCGTGACAATGGTATCTCGGGCCAGATAACCGCCCCCAAGTGCATGGGATGTGTGAATGTCCTTGGGCCGGGTCTGTGAATGAGTGGAACAACAAGTGAGACAAACATCACATGAGTTTAGTGTGTTCTTAATAACAATTAGTGGAAAAGCACCTTTTTGTAAACATCTTAGTCCAGGCCTGTACCTGTAAATCCTATAAATTGTCAATGGTGAATAAAGAAGGCAGCCTAGGCCTAGGTCAGCTCTCTGCTTGGCCAGGCTCTGCGCTCCTTCCTGAACAAGATCTCTGCCTCTGCGTGAATTTCTGTCTGCGTCCTGGTACGTGTCGTTCCTAATCGACGCATTTCTCCTATGTGGAACCAACTCATTACGGTTGTGAAAAATATGATAATGATTTGTGCTAAGTGGAAAATTCTGCTAAGCTGCAGAAATGACTCTTGTTGACCAAATAAGGCATGGCACCTGTTTAATTTGGAAAGATTGTTACAGTTGGTCGTTGGGCAAACTGTTGTGAGGGGGGACACTGAGGAAGAAGGAACTCTTCAGCCACCAATGAGAAAGAGAGAAGACCCCTAGTGACAACCAACCACGGAGTCTGAGTGCAAGAAGGACTAGCCGAGGCAATAAAAAGAGTTCATCAGAAACCTAAGGCATGCATGTTGGCAGAGCGCAGACTCCCCATGCACCCAGTGCTGTTTTGCTTATGCTTTAATGAACACGTTTTTAATGAGTTGTATTAAACGTTGTTATTCATGAGGAAAAAGCGTGAGTTATTTCAACTGGTGACCTCGATGTGACAACCTTGGATAGCTCTGTGTTACCCCAGGTTCAAGGGGGGCGCCTCACTTTAATAGTGGCTCTTGGACTCGGGTGTGCGAAGAGCTACCAACGTTATTCAAAATTAAAGCATAAGCAAAAGAATTGAGCTCCCTCCCTCCGAATTACAGCAGTACACCCGTAATTCAAGGTGCACGAAGACCCCGGCAGAAACAGCGGACTGTAAGCACTGCCGGGTTGGGTGGTCTAAATGGTGCTGAATGTGTGAGACATTAATGCAGTTATGAAGCGAGTGCGGAGTCCTTCTAGGTGCGGTTCCAACACCCCGCGAGGGGCTTGGCCACCGAAGGGACGAAGCGAAAGGACAAAGGAGTGAAAGAGCACCATTTGGGATGGGCCAGGGAAAGAGTAAATCCTTAAGTTCTCCTTTCTGGGATCCCCTAGAGGGATCCCAAGAGAAGTTTACGGGATCTCCAGAGAGATCCCAAGCGGGACTAAATCCCAAGAGGTCAAGAGGGAGCGACCTTCCAGGTATACCCCCAGACAGTCCCCTGGGGATGATGTTAGAGTCCTGGAGAATCCCAGGTCTTCAGGACCCTAGAAAGGGTGGTCCCAAGAGGTCGAGAGGGAGCGACCTTCCAGGTATGCCCCCAGACAGTCCCCTGGGGATGATGTTAGAATTCTGGAAAGATGAGGAAAGTACAAGGGAAAAAAGTAAAGAAAAGATGATCCAATATTGTATGGTTGAATGGGCCAAAGAAGAAATTAGGCCAGAGCATTTATTTTGGCCCATTTTTGGATAATTTGACGATTGGATGTGTCAAGCTTTAAATTTATATGTAAACAGAAAGGAGTCTTTTAGTCAAGAAGAGAGTGATTATGTTTCATGCTGGAAAGGAAGTTTGAGAACTGTAGGAATATATGTATTTGAGAAAAAGGATAAACGTACTCGGGAGTGGACCCCCCAGTTTGTAGCAAAATCCTGAGGAGATATAAGAAAGAAACTAGAAAAACTCGAAGAGATGAGGAGAAACAAAGAGCAAAGGAAAAAATCTTAGTAGCCGCAGTAAGGGAGAGTCAAAAGAAAGAAAAAAAAAAACAAAAAAAAAAAAACAAAAAAAAAAAACCTGCCCTCGTAGTGGAAGCAAAGGGAGAACCCTTTAAAGTTCCCATACTGGATAATGTGGAAATTGAATCTGAAAAAAGAATTTACCCAGAGGCTGAAAATAATCTATTGGGGAGAGATTTAATTGTGGCATCAGGCATGACTATAGAAATTGAACAGGGAACATTAAAAGTAAAACTTTATGTGTTAACACCGCAGGACAAAGTTAAAATCAACCATATATATTGATTCAAAGTATGCTTACATAGTAGTTCACACATTTGGGAAAATTTGGAAAGAGAGAGGGTTAATAAATACCCAAGGAAAGGAATTAGTACATCAAGAACTAGTGGTTAGAGTTTTATAGGTCCTTAGAGGATCATCAGCAGTAGCAGTAGTCCATGTAAAAGGACATCAGAGAGGAACCAGGTTTAAAATTAGAGGAAACAACTTGGTGAATCATGAAGCTAAACAGGCAGCAATGTTATCTTTAAAACCTATTGTCCTACAACCTCTAAGAGACAAACAAACAAAAAGGCAGAGAAAAAGTTCACTATAAAAGAAAAAGCAAAATTAGAGAATATAGGTGCAGAATTCAAGAATGGGGGATGGTTTTTTTTTTTACCAGATAGTAGAGAGATGGTCCCCAAAAATTAAGTTAGGGGAATTCTAAATTTACTACATCAGAAAACTCATTGGGGAAACAGAGCTCTCTGTGATCAGTTTTTGAAGTGTTTTGGATGTTTTGGGATATTTGAAATAGCTAAACAAATTACGTATGGGTGCTTGACTTGTCAAAAAGTAAATAAAGTAAGTATGAGAAAATCACCCGCAGGGGGAAGAAAAACAGCATAGATCTTTTGAAAGGATTCAAGTGGATTATACTGAATTGCCCAAAGTGGGAATATATAAATACTTATTGGTTATAATAGACTAACTAACGCACTGGGTGGAAGCCTTTCCTGCCATGAGAGCAACCGCCTAATTTGTAGAAAACTTGCTGAACTCTGCGAGATACTGTTCCTTATTAACCTGTTTTCTTTGTAGGTATCTGTTTAAGCACATTACAGTTTAAATAAGTGCCTGTTACATGGTACAGTAAGTTCACAGACTGCTAAATCATGAGAATCCATTGACTGAATATGTACATTTTGTGATTATACAGAAGATTTTGTGATTATACAGAAGACCGTGAGCTCTTTACTGCGTGAATGTGATGATAATATTTTGTGTGTGACAGCTGTTACTTTTCTTTCTAGCATGCTAGCTTTATTCCAGTATCCAGACTTGTGCAACTCTGTGATAGGCTGTGTCTCATCTCAATGTGCTGGATTTGGCTCTTTTGTATGCACACCAAGTAAAGAATCCTGGTTTTGGAATAACAGTTGTAGCACACCAGGTGAGACACTAATAAAAGCCTTGCCCAGTCCAGCTTGTTGCGGTGGTGGGGGGGCGGGTGCCGACTGGGCTCCAGCGCGCACTGACCTGTTTTGTCAGGGAGACCCAGAGGCACCTCTACCTGGCTGAGCAGTAAGCAGTTCAAAGGTGCAATGCAAAAACTGAGATATTGTCTTGAATATGTGTAACTGTGATCTATCTGCATATTTGACCTTGGTATTTGGTTTTCATATCTGAGTTCAGCATTTTAATTTGCATATTTATATTCGGTACCAAAAGAATTTTGTTTGGGGAGATAATTATAAAATGGGAACCGATTCCGCTACTAAAATACCACCTTGCTCCCCTCTTAGGATGCATCCTTATACATTAGAGTAATTGCTCTTATTGCTATTTAATAAAGTTGAGACCAGAAAAGAAGTGAGGTTGTTAAACTCTGATTCGCATTGAATTTGTGTGTTTGTTGGAGGAATGGGAAAGAAAACTAAATGTGGAGGGGTTTGGTTAGATGGAGATATGTTGTTGAATTAGTCAGGCCCAAAGGAATCTCAAGGCCACTTTGAGAAGCTGAGAACAGAATCTGCTGTGAGAAAGAGAGAGGGGCGTTTCTTCATTAACAGGGCCTCAGCATGGCGTGAGTCATCGGACCTATCATCGGTGGGGCTCCAGCGTGTGGACTGCCCATGATACTCATTTAGCGAATCCATGCTGGGAGCGTGGATGCATGATTAGAGAATAGTTGCGTATATAAGGAGGCTTGTTTCTGTAATAAATGGCTTTGCGTGATTCACATTGAATCGGAATGCTGAGTCCTTTATCGCTCCAACAAATGGTGACCCCGACGTGATACTCCAAACGGCGTCTCACTAAGATCGGGGAAAAGCCTGGAGCGGCCCAGCCGGAGGCGGATCAGCTGGACTGAGAACCGGGCGGAGGCGTACGGACATTCCGCAGATAAATTTGTTGAAGAAGTCCCCGGAAAAGGTGAGCAGCTGGGAGCAGGAGGAGGGAAGAGTGAAGCTATGGGGCAAAATATATCCTCTGAGGAAGAAGTCATAGTTAAACTCCTCCTGCATATTCTCTCTATGAGAGGACTTAAATATGAAGAAAGTAACATACGTAGACTGTTGGTTCGGTGTAGAACTAACGGCTACCCGACAGAAGCTGAGAAGGTTTTTAAAATTGAACTTTGGGATGATATAGGGCAGAAATTATGGGATAAGGTTAGCAATGGAGATAAAGAAGCTAAATCATTAGCGACTACATGGAAGCTTATAATTTCCACCTTAAAAGAATTTAAGGCTGAACGGGCTGCGGTTACCAGAATTTTTGCAGCATTGCAGCTTGATAAGAACTCTAAAAATAATTGTGAAGCTTACCCGGTTCCTGTCTTTGATACCTTCTCTACTCCATCCCCTGCTGTGCTTTTGGCACCCCCGATACCTCAGCAGTCCGGGGTGGGGGGAGGAAAAATGCCGAGCGGGTGTCCTCCTACACTATTAGCAAACCCTGATGAGAACAGCAAGTCAAAAGGATTGGAATCAGACAACTTGCCCAAAGAACCTGTGAAAGCTGAGAATGCTAAAGTTGTAAACAAGCCCTTTTATCAATTTGTATCTGCTTTTACCACCTTTTAACCCTCCAACTTCCATGAGAGAGCAGAAGGAGTCGCCGGATAAGAATTGGGCAAAAGAACTGTGTGAAAGATCAGATCAACTATTAGCGAGTGAATCCAACAGTCAGCAATATCAAGCTATGAGAGAGGTGCCTGAAACCAACAAAGCAGCCAAATCATTTGCAACTATTAATCAGGGTCCCAATGAGAATTACATGCAATTTATTGACCACCTTCAAGAGGCCATCAATAAGGAGGTTGAAAACTTGGAAGTTAAGGAAGCACTGGTGTTGAAATTAGCAGTAGAGAATGCTAACGTTTGCTATCAGCATGTTATTTGCGGGTTTTACAGTACATATTATGTGCTCCTGTGTACTGTCTCTCTGAAAATCAAGCAACTTGTCAGGAATGTGAGTTAATTGTTTTACTAGTTGTTCTTAAGTGCACCGTGAAACCTTCTCCCCGCTTTTCCCACTCACGCTGCAAGCAGCCCTGTGCTTCCCCCCCCCCCCCACCCCTCAAAGTTTTTACTTGCAAGATGGGGTCAGGAATGATTGTTTTCAGTTGTGTTCCTAAAAAATCAGCATTGGGAGGTGTTTTAAAACATAAGAAAGCACTCGGACAAGAAATCATTAAATCTTTTCAGACAGTTTTACAGGCGGGGCGATTTGAACTTCAACAAGCTGAGAGAGAATTAACTGATAACACACAGGTCAGAAAACTTGTTAAAGTCTGCAAGATGCTTTCCTTATTAACCTGTTTTCTTTGTGGGTATCTGTTTAAGCATGTTGCAATTTTGGTAGGCCTTTGTTATATGGTACGATAAGTTCACAGTCTGTTAAATCATGAGAATCCGTTGACTCAAAATGTGCATTTTGTGATAATACAGAAGATCATGAGTAATTTAGTTCTTTACTGCATGAATGCGATGGTAAAATTTTGTGTGTAGTAGCTGTTATTTTTCTTTCTAGCACGCTAGCTTTATTTCGGTATCCAGACTTGCGCAACTCTGTGATGGGCTGTGTCACATCTCGATGTGCTGGATTTGGCTCTTTTGTATGCACATCAAGTAAAGAATCCTGGTTTTGGGATAACAGTTGTAGCACACCAGATGAGACACTGATAAAAACCTTGCCCGGTCCAGCTTGCTGCGGTGGCGGGGGGGCGGGTGCCGGTTGGGCTCCAGCACACACTGACCTGTTTTGTCAGGGAGACCCAGCGGTACCTCTGCCTGGCTGAGCAGTAAGCAGTTCAAAGGTGCAATGCAAAAATTGAGAGATTGTCTTAAATTAGTGTAACTGTGATCCATCTGCATATTTGAACTTGGTATTTGGTTTTCATATCTGAGTTCAGTATTTTAATTTGCATATTTGTATTTGGTACCATGACAATTTTGTTTGGGGAAATAATTACAAAATGGGAACCGGTTCCACTGCTAAAATTTCACTGCTAAAATTCTACCTTGCTCCCCCTTAGGATGCATCCTTGCGCATTAGAGTAATTGCTTATATTGTTAGCTAATAATTTTGAGACCAGAAAAGAATTTAAATTATTAAACTCTGCTTTGCAAAAAAAAAAAAAAAGAAAAAAAAAAAAGAAACAAAAAAAAGAAACAAACACCTAAATGCTATGATGGATGTGAACTTGGTATTGTATGAAGTTGTATTTAAAAGTTGCTGGAATGTGAACTGATTTGGATCTAGGAAAATGGAATAATGGATTGATGTTTAATATACTGTATTTTGACATCTTTAAATTGTGAAAGGTAAATGGGGCTGAGGAATGTAACAACTGTTGAGCTAATTGGAATCGTGTATAAAACTCAGCTCATTGTAACCGAGGAGTTTGCCAGAGCCTCCCACTTCGTACCAGCGATTACGCCAGCTGCGTGGCCATGACTATATCTGAACTGCAGCAAGAAGAGAAAGAAGAAAAAAAAAAGGAAAAACCTGTTTGCCCGCTGCTAAGCGGAGAAAGGGAGGCTTTACTCCCCCCCGCTCTGTCTTTCTTCTCTCTCTGGAGTATTGTCATCCATCCTTATTGTGGCACTGTGTTGCTTCTTGGCTTTGAATCAGGGGTTGTTGGTGATGTTTCTTTTTGCTTCTGTCTTGTTTCCTAGGTTTTGGCACATATGGGGAAAGAGCTCATAATTTTACCTCCCTACTGAAGTCATTCTTTTCACACTGGTCAGCTTTGGGGAGGTCAGAGTGCTCAGTGCTTCTCTGGGTCAGACTGGTACTGATTTGGGTGTGGAGTGCAGCCAGGTTGGTTTGATGTGGAGTTGGAACTGATTTGTTTTCATGCTGGGCTGGAGATCCTGCCAATCCCAGATGGGGGCGAGAGGGAGGTTTTATTCCCCCCCGCGCCCCTCCCCTAAGCAATGTTACTGCTAGAGAACTGTAATACTGCATGAAGGAGTCTGAGGGTTGAAATTTAAAGGCATTACCAATGGGTCCATAGTTCTAATGAAGCTCAGAAATTAAACAAAAAAAATTTTTTAATAGACTTATTCTGTGGTAACTGGTTGTAAGAGACTTCTTAGTAAATTCACCATGCTAGTTTTTGAGGTCATGGGAGAGAACGAAAGAAAGGCTGTTTTTTGAGACCAATAGAATGCCAAATTTGGAACAAAGTTTTAATACATGAATTCTTGTAGTTGCCAGAAAGTCCTATACCTCTCTTGGGTCAGGATTTGTTAAGTAAATTGCAAGCTCAAATAACGTTTTCTGAGAATTCTGTTTAGTTGCATGGCCTACAAGAAGCTGCTTGGATGGTGCAGATCTGCTTGCTGCAAGTGAGAAATCTCCAAGGAAATTTCAAATGCTGTATTTCCACTAGTATTAACAGCCAATGTTTCGATAAAGCAAATACTACACTGATAGAACTGAAACAGGACTTCGATCCGGTAAGGGAAAACAATATCCAATAAATATGGCAGCCAAAATGGAGTTGGAAACTTTGAGGAATAAATTTATGACAACCTTACAGGCTGACTGCATTCGATTGGACTTGCAGATTTGTCTATTTATAGCTACAACATAGAAACAACCTGTGGCTATTGTGGGACAGTATGATGAGAATGCAAACAGACTGATATACTTGGAATGGATTTTTTTGCCCAATTCTTTTCCTAAAACTATTACTGAGCCCCTGGAATTGATTGTTACTCTGATCAAAAAAGGCAGAGAATGGATTCAGGCTTTAGTAGGCCGTGATCCATCTGTCATATATGTACCTTTTGCGAAAGCAGATTTTGATTGTTTTTATTCACAATCTCTGTCCTTGCAAATTGCGCTAGCAGATTTTCTTAACAGCATAGGTTTTGGCATGCCTAAATGTAAACTGCTTCAAAATCTGTGTGTCTTTGATATCAGACCAGAGACCGTACTTGTATTCGGTCCTATCCCAAATGCTCGCACAGTTTTTGTTGATGGTTCAGGGAAGTGTCATGAAGCTGTAGTGGTCTGGCGTGAAGATAGCGATTGGCATCATTCTGTTACAATTGTTGAAGGCTCAACCCAATTAGTGGAACTTGGTGCAGTTTTGCATGCCTTAGAGCTTTTTAGGGAGGAACCTCTAAATTTGGTTTGTGATTCTGAGTACGTAGTCAAGGTCCTACAGCGCATCCCCTCCACTTAAAGAAATCTCGCAACAGCAACTTTTTGATATGTTTTTATCATTGCAAACTGCATTACAGCTTTGCAAACACCCACTGTTTGTTACTCATATACGCTCTCATACAACTTTACCAGGTCCCATAACTGAAGGTAATGCAGTTGCGGATTCTTATACTGTAGCTACAGTCCGTTTCCAGTCTGCCAGGGCTTCACATGATTTCTTCCATCAGAATGCTGCTGCCTTAAAAAAGATGTTTGGTCTCACTCTCGAGCAAGCGATAGACATAGTGCGCTCTTGCCCGGAATGTCAAGGTCTGATTACAAGCTCGCCCTCCCTTGGAGTCAACCCTCGCGGACTCTCAGCTAATGACATTTGGCAGTCTGATGTTACACGTTTCATCTTTTGGCCATTTGAGTATGAGAAAATCACCCACAGGGGGAAGAAAAACAGCATAGATCTTTTGAAGGGATTCAAGTGGATTATACTGAATTGTCCCAAGTGGGAATATATAAATACTTATTGGTTATAATAGACTAACTAACGCGCTGGGTGGAAGCCTTTCCTGCCACGAGAGCAACTGCCTAATTTGTAGTTAAAAGGTTATTGGAACAGGTTATTCCGAGATTTGGCCAGTAACAAAAAAATTAATTCCTGCTCTGTTTTACAAAGTGGTATTCTCAACATTGGCTACATCCATTGCTAAAAGCGATAACACCTCTGAGGTTAAGGGTTGTCATCATTGCAATCGGTTTCTTCTTTGTTAGCTAGCCAAGGTCTCACCCACTTTGCTGGGATCCACGAATTTTTATGGTTACCTGTAGAAACACAAGCATATCCCCTTCCCCAGGTTATTAATGACATAGGACCTTCCCATTGTTGTGTTGTCACATTAAACACACTAACCTTAGGTCCATTTTCGGAAAAATCTTTGACATTTATGATATGGTGCATAACAACAGGTTCCATTTCAATCTCACTTTTAGGATTAAGCCAGTTCAGCACATACAATGCCTTCATCAATACCTCCTCTGGACTCACACCAATTCCCCCTTGTTTTTTCAAAACAGACAAAAGATTTTTCAGAGTGCGGTGTGCACGCTCAATAATTGCCTGGCCAGTAGAATTATAAGGGACTCCGAACAGGTGTTGTACTTTCCACTGGGCGAGGAAGGTTGCAAGTGTATCAGAACGGTATGCGGGACCATCATCTGTTTTGATCTGTGTAGGAACACCCATGACAGCAAAAGCTTGTAATAAATGACGCTTTACCACTTTTGCATTTGCTGAGGTCAAAGCTGTAGCCCACAGCAGTCCTGAACAGGTATCTATGGACACATGAATGTACTTTTGTCAGCCAAACGGTGCAAATTCAGTAATATCAGTTTGCCATAACTGGCCTGGCTGCTTGCAGCGCGAGTGGGAAAAGTGGGGAGAAAGTTTTACGGTGTACTTATACCACAAAGAAACAATTCTAACAACAACCAGTGAAACAATTAAATCACATTCCTGACAAGCTGCTTGATTTTCAGAGGGGCAATACACAGATGCATATAATATGTACTGTAAAACTCACAAATAACACGTTGAAAGTAAACATTAGCATTCTCTACTTCTAATTTCAACACCAGTGCTTCCTTAGCTTCTAGGTTTTCAACCTGCTTATTGATGACGTCTTGAAGATGGTCAATAAATTGCATGTAATTCTCACTGGGACCCTGATAGTAGTTATAAAAGATTTGGCTGCTATGTTGGTTTCAGACACATCTATCATAGCTTGATATGCAAGGTCTGTTGACTGCCTCAGGATTTCAGAAACTAATAGCGCCTGTAATTGTGGTGTGTCAATTAGTGTCTGTTCCAAGAGCTGGGATACCTGCCCCTTTCAACGAGTCCCCATCATTCCATCCTAAATGATCTATAGCTGTTACATTGCATAGGTCTAATTTTGCTTGAGTCTTTCATAGTTTTTATCTGATCTTGGGGCAACATGTACACATACTCTTTTTCCTGTTAACTTTTGAAGAAAATGCTGCAAACCCCCATCCTCATCCGAGTCATCAGATAACGCAGAATTGAACGGTGCTGGAGAATCTGATATCCTTGAATAATTCCTTGCTGGGTCAGGCAAGTGCAAGCCCCTTGCCGAACCCAGGCAAGTGTAAGTTCCTGCCTAATTCAGACAAGTGTAGTCCTTGTAAGCTTAAATAACGTTTTCTGAGAATTCTGTTTAGTTGCATGTCCCACGAAAAGATACTTGGAAGCTGCAGATCTGCTTGCTGCAAGCAGGAAATCTCCAAGGAAATTTTGGATGTTATATTTCCACTAGTATTGGCAGCTGAAGTATCGGTAAAGCCAACACTACACTGATAGAACTGAAACAGGACTTTGATCCGGTAAGGGAAAACAATATCCAATAAACATGAAAGCCAAAATGGGGTTGGAGACTTCGATGAAAAAATTTATGACAACCTTACAGGCTGACTGCATTCGATTGGACTTGCAGATTTGTCTATTTATAGCTACAGCATAGAAACAACCTCTCTTTGGTTTCCTTAAATGCGATGGAGGAAAAACAAGCGTCTGGTCAGCCCTTGTGGTCCTTTTTAGAATATACCACAATAGGAAGCATGTTCTGCGAACCCCCGTTCCGCCCTCAATGGATCTTGTGGGTGCAGCAGACCCAGGTTCTGGTAGATTTTAAGTTCATCTGTCAGAACATTAAGGGCCTCCATATGCTGTGAGGTCCATTTCCATTTTCTGTTTTTCAAAATCAGGTCTGTCACGGAGGGACCCCTAAGTCAGTTTTAGGGGAGGCAAACAAGGTCCAAAACAGACTTTTATTTTGACCGGAAGAGTCTGGCAAGTCCACCGACTAGAAACGGGGTTTATACAATTAGTTAGCACTCCGGTAACATAAAATACAGGTTTGGATATCAGTTGAGGAAATTATTGGGGTACAGCAAATAAGAATAATGGAGATCCAGTGTGTGCATGCACACACTCACAGCAAACAAAGCCAGAGACGTCTCTGACTCCAGGTTACTACACTTTCTTCTATTAGCAAGGACTACGCTTGCCTGAATTAGGCAGGGACTTACACTTGCCTGGGTTCAGCAAGGGGCTTACACTTGCCTGACCCGGCAAGGAATTATTCAAGGATATCAGTCCAACTGTTGAGATGATCGTTTGACTGGAGTCCCTCCGGACGCTCGCTTCAACATTTCTTCAACCCTATCACATCGGGGTTACCATTTGAGGGATTGACGACATGGACTCCTGGTGCAGGTGAACCAAGAGACCCTTTATTTTGGCAAGGCATTTACATTTATAGCTAGTAGCTGATGTACACATGTTTAACTTTCTGTTTTTATTGACTTATGCTAGCTGTTCACGCGCTTAAAGTTATCTTGCGATTGGTTTACTTAACCTTGCACGCGCTCTGGCAGTTTGGCTAACACATTGTAAATATCTTTTACTGTACAAAAACATTCTGGTTTCTCATTCTATTTTGGTCAAGGTCGTTCCAGTAACTCAAGGTGACTGTCTGTAAGATATTCCACAAGTGGGAAAGGAACAGGACCTTTTAGAGATAGGAAAGTCGGGAAATAGCTGGGGAGCCAATCACTTTAAGGGGGGGAATTGCAAGAGAAAAAGCCTTCTTTCTTGCAACAAGAGGTTCTTGTGAGAAAAAGGTACTAGTCTCCATTTTTTTCCCTGGTAGACTCCTCCGTTACAATGAGCTAAGTTTATCTTGCAGCTTGACACAGGCCTGAAATTTATGTTCAAGCTGTACAGCACAGGCCTGGGATATTTTGCTTTTTTTTTTTCCATTTCATTCCAGTCATAATACACTTTATATGCAGTGCCGATTAGCCCAGCAACAGCTGATCTATGCTGACATCCTCCCCCCCCCAAACAGACCTCCCAAGGACTGATAGAGCTGTCTATACCTTGGGTTGCATGGAGCTCCAGAACCTGAAGTCCCCCAGCACCTGAAGGCAGCAGTGGATGCCATAGCTGGAAGCATGCCCAGCTGGAAGATCTCCTTGGACAAGTAACTATGTTACAAGAGGAGCTCGAGATGCAGTATGGTATCTGGGAAGGCAAGCAGGAGATGGATGTGTGGTATTGTACGCTGTACCAGGCTGAGCGACAGCCTGCCTTAACGCTGTGTGAGAGGAAGGTAAGCCTGAATCCAGCCTCAAGCTGACTGATACAAGTAACTCACGAGATGAAGGAGACTGGACACTTGCTTGTACTCGGGGTAGGAGGAAGACTCCCCCCGCTCCACCCCCCCATCTCCTGAAGCATCCCTACATAACAGAGAGGATGCTCTGGAGTTGGAGGCTGAAGAGCATGTGAGCAACGGACAGGATTCAGGACAAGGCAACCATGCAAAGCTGACCCAACCACCCACTCGCATTAGAACCAGCACCACCAGAAAAGCATGTCAGGTATTAGTAATTGGAGATTCCCTACCGAGAGGCACCAAAGCACCAATTTGCCATCCGGATGATTTCTCTAGAGAAGTCTGCTGCCTACCAGGAGCTTGCATTTGTGGCGTCACCGAGAGGCTGTTGAGCCTGGTGAACCCTACGGATTATCATCTGCTTGTACTATTCCATGTAGGGTCTGACGAGGCAACTTAGAAGCCTGCCAAGAGACTATGAGTCCCTCAGAGCAATGTTAAAATGATCAGGAGCGTGGGTGGTGGTCTCCTCTATCCTCCCAACCAGAGGAAGGGGTCTGGGAAGGAGGAGATTAATTGAATGGGTGAATGCCTGGCTGTGTAGCTGGTGCCATAGTCAAGGTTTATGCTTCTATGATCATGGATCTACCTTTGAGAAACCAGGTCTGTTGGGAGCTTATGGGATTCAGCTGACCAAGTGAGGCAAGAAGGTCTTCACCAACAAGCTGGCAGGGCTTTAAACTGGACTCAGCAGGGGAAGGGGATGGAGTTTTGAGCAACAGGGAAGAGCCAGGGGCTGCTGATGCATTAGGAATCAACAGGGGAGCACCTGAGAAATGCCGCAAAGGAACTGGGGTTTGGTCCTCCAAAAAAGCAACACGGTCGACAGCCCATCTGAAGTTCCTCTACACCAATGTGTGCAGCATGGGTAACAAACAGGAGGAGTTGGAAACCACTGTGCAGCTGGAAAGCTATGGCCTAATGGCTGTCACTGAAACTTGGTGGGATGACTCATGCGACTGGAGCACTGCAATTGATGGCTATAAACTGTTTGGAAGGAGGGAGAGGTGGAGAGGTTGCCCTCTATGTAAAAAAAAAAAAAAAAAGATTTGGATGGCATAGAGCTGTCTTTGAAAGACAGCAATGAACAGCTTGAGAACTTATGGGTGAAAATTAGAGGCCAAGCCAACAAAGGAAACCTTGTGGTTGGTATCCACTGCAGGCTGCCCAATGAAGGGGAGGATGTCGACGAAGTGTTCTTACTTTAGCCTTCAACCACTGTTCCCGCATCCATGATCTGGATGATGGGTAGACAGAGCGTACCCTTAGCAAGTTTGCTGATGATACAAAACTGAGAGTAGACAGGCTGGAGAAATGGGCAGGCAGGAGCCTGGTGCAGTTCAGTAAGGGAAAGTACAAAGTCCTGCACCTGGGGAGGAACAACCCCATGCACCAGTATATGCTGGAAGCTGACTGGCTGGAAAGCAGCTTTGTAGAAGAGGACGAGGGGGGCTCCTGGTGGACAGCAAGACAAACGTGAGCTGACAATGCGCCCTTGCAGCAAAGAAGGCTAAGGATATCCTTAGCCCAATACAGAGGAAAGCAGGGTTTATATAGGTTATGATACAGTTGTGTAGAAAAATCAAATTGCTTGCTATCCCCCAGGCTGCAGGGCACAGCAACACTGTTAATTGCCTCTCTCTTAAAAATGTATGTTTCTTTTCACAAAACCTTGGGAAAGAAAAGGCAAGGTGTCTGCCTCCACAACCATCTATCTTTTCTGCCCAAAGTATCAAAAACTAGATGTTTAAGGCATAACATCATTCTTTGTTTTAATTGGGATGGGGGAAGTGCTTTGAGGTTGTCACAGCATATTAAAGAAATGCTCTTGACCGTAGGTTTCCTGTAGCATAGTCTCAGATGTCTGTGCTTAAAAAAAATAATTTAATTTAAAAAATTAGAAATAAATTGAAAGGTACAGCAAAGAAACAGTCTGAACTAAGTGCCTCTCAAGGGGAGGGACCCTGAGACAAAAGAGGTTTGGGCTTTTAAACCCTCACAATCTGTGCACCTGCTCTTCACACTGTCCTTCACACAATTTTCAGTCCAGTGGTAATTCTGAGGCTTCTTTGTTTCTTATTGGATTCTCTTTTCCAGGCAGTTTTTTTACTGTTCTTGATGGTTTTCAGCCTCTGCTGACAGTGTTGCCTCTTTGTCTCCTGATACAGGTCTTCATGCCCCGCCCCCCCATCATCAAGCAACCAGGTTAAGATAAGTTCACAGTCAGAGGCCTGGAATTCCAACAGGCCTGGCCACTCACACCAAGTTTGGCTACTCATGCTAAAACAGGTTATTCAAACAAAATAATACAGCTAAAATAATAGAATGCAATTAAAAAGTTAGTTTGATTTAACTTATTCTACAACACTGCAATAGCTCCTACTACCCACCAAGCCCCTAGGAATTTAATTTCCTGCCCGGGACCTTGGCATTTGGAAGGCTGAATATCCAATTCGGTTTTTGTCAATAGGTTCCAGATACTCTCTGCTACTTGTCCAACCTGTTCCTTATTGTCTCTGCCCACCAAGATGTCATCTAGATATTGATCTATGTGAATGCCCAAGGGCACTTTCACAGGACTGCAGCCAGGGCATTGTGAGTAACAGTAGGAGAGTGTACCTTGTAGAAGTCAATTAAAGACTTATTGTCTCCCCAGGTAAAAGCAAATTGGGGTTTGTCCTCCTCCCTTAGGGGAACCATGAAAAACATATATTTGACACCTAAAGTGCCCATCCACAGATGGGCTGCTGCTTGTCTTGCAGTTACCACTGATGTCTGGGACGGCAGCCATTAAGGGTGGGATGTTACTATTCAGTTTTTAATAATCAATAGTTAAACACCACTGCTCATTGGGTTTGTGAACTGGACAAACCACAGAATTATAGGGAAAACGAGTTTGGCTGAAAAAGATTGTTAACAACCTCCGTACTGTAAGGAGCCATTGAAGGAGGAATGTTGTTTTTGCAACTGGGGATCTGAGGCCTGACAGCGGGTGGGGACTGAGGGATATCTGGCTATCAGATCTTGAATGTAAAACAAAGTCTCCTTGCACTGGGGAAGGTTAGCCAGAGAACCAAGAAACCATACTATAAATGGAAATAAATAAGGGGAGGGGGTTGTTAGAATTAGATTAGTGAGATAGGTAAACTGAGGTAGGGCATCCAGGAAGCATCGGGTAGTCTGTAAACCCTGCAGGATTTAGGTCTAGGCAGGATCTCTCAGCAAAGCATATTTTATTAACAATTTTGCAAGACCTAGTGTTCTACCTAAAGGTAGGTACACATAATAAGGCAAAAAGCCCCTGCTTATATCTTCCCCAAATCCTGGCCACAAATTCCCTCCCCTGTTCCCCATTGGTTGGGTACTTCAGGGTTTACAAACTACCCATCTAATTCTAACAACCCCCTCCCTTTACCGATTTATTTAAAATATGGGTTCCTGGTTCTTTGGTTACCCTTCCCCCAGCTTAATTTTTTAAAATACAGTAATCAGTTTGCATTCCGGGATTAGTTCAAAGAGACTTTGTTTTACATTAAAGATTCATAATCTGATGTCTCTCAGTCCTTCCTCCCCACTGGGGTCAGACACCAGGTCCCCAGTTTTGTAAAAACAACATTGCTTCATTAAACATTCCTTACACTTACATCAGGGTCTCCCCAGACTTCTCCATCCCAATCCCCAGAATCCACACCCACCATCAACTTTTGATTTTGCATAATGCAGGGGGGGGCTCCCCTGCTTGTGCCAGGGCAATCTCAAACCTTTGTTCCAACACAATTGTCTGTTCTCTTTCTCTTTGCAATTCTACCTTTACATTGTTTATCTCTGACTGCCTCTTAAAATTATCCTGTTAAAATTGCTCACAATATTTACACAAGACCCATGCCTGTTTTAAACAGACACGTTGGACTGCACACACAATGGCACCCAAAACAGCACATGTGATTAAGACCACACTAGGATTGAACCATTTTGCTTCTACCCATTCTGTACCGGGGGTGGAAGGATTATAGCTGTGACTCCATAATTTCTCCATGTTTGCCGATATACTGTTGACTATGCCAATAAAAAATGTCACGGAGGCACCCCAAAAGTCAATTCAGGCAGGCAACAAGCTCTGCACAGACTTTAACTAGAGATGTTGAACAGAAACCAATTACAAATGGGGTTCTTCCAAACTTATTCAGCATTCTGACAAAATTATAAAACACATGCTTGGATACTGGTTAGGAGTTCAATTATTACACAACCGACTCAAATCTCAAGGGGATTAGATCCCAAAATTCTAGAGTAATGATTCAAAATTTGCATCTTCCCACTCTGTGTCAAACTGAGGACTCTCAAGGGTACCCAGATTGCTTACCAGGTCAGTAAGGTGTCTCGATCCCCAGGGAATGTTCCTTAGTTGGCCAGTCTAAGGAGGAGAGTCTTTGACTGCATACCCGCTGCACCAAGGAAGACCAACTCAAAGGGGGTTTCCAGTGAGCTAGTTGAATCTGAGCTGTGGTCACTTATGGTAGTTGTCCAGAAAATACTCTCAACCAGGTGTCGCAGGGGAGTGATTTAAGGTTCTGCTTATTGCAGAACAATATTTAGATTTATCAAAGAAAAGTGTGACTTAAAAGAGTTCGGTGGCAGGTTCACTCTATTATTCACTGCATGGAGGAAATATACCAAGTCAAATGCTGTATACCTTCCAGATGTCTTGTCTCCTGATAACTGTTCACTCTGGAACCTGTATTCCAGAACTCCGGAGGCAAACTTCCAGGCAAGGCCTGATAACCGTTCACGAAACAAACTTTCAGACATCAGAATTCGCAGAAATAAAATAAAAACAAATTTAAAAATGAATGGAATAGAATCGCAGAAGGGCTGGCTCAAGCAGGGTACCTGCACAGAGGTCCAACTAAGCGTAGAAAGCCATAGATTTTTATATCTTTACAGACCATTCATACCATGATTCAGTCCAATAGCAATATTTCAGTTTGGGGTCTTCTTGCTTCTCATTGGATCTTTTTCACTGATCTCATATGTGCCTTGGTTTTGTTTAGCTGCAGATACTGTTTATAGTCCATAGCCTTGCAGGTGCTGTTTTGTCTGAATCAATCCTTTTCTTCTCAGTGAAGTGCAAATCAGGCCCCGTTGAGGCACGGAAATGACCTTACAACCCTTGAGGTTGTAAGGAAGGTATGTATTTACGTCAGACACACAGGGAATAGCTTCACCCAAGATGTGTGTCTGTGTTTTCACAGTAGTTGTGAGCTTGGGTAAATACAGTAAAGTGTTACGTATTCATGAAAGATTTTAGGAATGCCTATACATATTCATAACCTGTCCCCGAGAAGGCGGTTCTTATTACAATGAGTTCCAGGAGACCATTTCCATAGTCTCCACCTCTGGCTCCTCCTGGTTGCAGCTGTGCAGTGATCGTGAACCCGGGTCCTCTTTCTCTGTACACAGTCACCTTTGGTCCAGTGTGATGAGTTGATTAGATCTCAGACTGCTAAGTTGGTTAAAACTGGCGTACCTCCTGTCCTGTGCCCAAGTTTCTGTTATCTAGTTCACTCAAGGATGCACCAAGGATGCACCCAAGGATTATTATCTTTGCAAGGCGTCAGTGAAGTCCTGTTTCTCGTACAATAAGTTACACAAAGCTAAGCAAGGCTATGTGGGTTAAAGGTTTAACTCTCTGTTGGCTCTTTAGTGATGTGGGGTAGGGTTAGTTCTTTAAGTGTCAAGGGTTAGTTCTTTAAGTGTTAATTAGTTAATTGTAAATTCCCTGTATCATTCCCCCCTTTTCTAAGAGGTTAGTAAGTTCTTTTACTAATGTGATGATTCTTCATCTATGTTTTCTCTGGCCACAGGTAAGAAGTCTACTTCTACCTGAGAAAACCCATCTCTATCCTTAAACAGATTTTTAATGTTAATGCAAAAGTCAGACTCCTGGTGTTTGTCTATTGCACTGCTGAGCTCTTTTGGGGCAGCTGACAACCATATGGCTGGTGCTCCGGCAGAAACGGCATCTTCTGGGCTGTGACGGGAGTTTGCATTCTTTGGCCTGGTGACCCCACTCACTGCAGCTGTAGCATTTGTCTTCTCTTTTGGGTTTCTTCTTGCTGAGGTACTAAGTGCTGCCCAGGCCAACCACCCAGAAGGACCAAAACATGTCAAGGTGGACATAACCTAATTTCTTTGATAGAATTTCAGAAAGGTTTTGGTTAATTACTACAAATTTAAAGCTCTCTCCTGCAGAAGTGGGCAATGTAATATATATACTCTGATTGTTTTGATTCCAAAGCACCAATTTAAAGCGTCCCCCCATGGTTTTATTCAGATCTTGCTCATGCCAGTTTTCATCCCACCCGTGTGCTAAGGTTATGAGTGTAAGAAACACCATTTTCCAGGTTGTGGCGATTAGAAACGACGCATACCGGGACGCAGACAGAGATTCATGCAGAGGCAGAGATCTTGTTCAGGAAGGAGTGCAGAGCCTGGCCAAGCAGAGAGCTGACCTAGGCCTAGGCCTCCTTCTTTGTTCACCATTGACAATTTATAGGATTTACAGGTATGGGCCTGGACTAAGATGTGTAGTGGCAGAGTCTGACTCCAGAGGCAAAAGCTGCTGTGGGGAAAGATTTGGCCATGCTGAATGCAAACACCCAAGGCCAACAGATATTAGCCGGCTTGGGAAAAACTGCTTCTCTGGCAGAGATGGTGAAGCTTGTACACGGGTACCGATTATGCAACAGGAGGCAGAAAAGGCAAAAATACATGCTCAAGCCCACGCTGAGGCCTTGGCTGCAGCACTTAAGCCTGCAATGAAAGGCCAAAGCCCTTCTTCTCGCGGTCTAGCATGTTTTACTTGTGGACAGACAGGACATATTGAAAGAAACTGCCCTCAGTACACTCGGAGAGGGGGACCTAGTAATGGCACTAGTCAGTCGCCAGCTCCCCTCAATTATTTGTGCTTCGATGGCACATGCAGTCGGTGTGATAAGTATGGACATCGAGCAGTGGAGTGTCGATCAAAATTTAAAAAAGATGGGACACCGCTGCCGGGAAACGGGAGGGCCAGCGCCAGGGGCTGGGGTGCGATGACACCACAATACCAGCCGAGAGGGGGAACAGCCATGGTTGCTTGTCCGAGCTCAGGGCAGCAACCTCAGGAAGCGCAGGCGTCCATCTGGCTGTGGGAACAGACGTCACAATAACAGACCGGTCTGTACATGTAGTTCCATCTACAGTAACGGGGCCCCTAGGGTATGGATTGAGTGCACTTTTAATAGGTTGTTCTTCTGCTTCAAGACAGGGATTGTTTGTTTTGCCAGGATTAATAGACTCTGATTATGTTGGACCCATAGGCATTGTGTTGCAAGTCTTAACACCCCCTGTGACTATTAAACAGGGAACCCGTATAGCGCAATTGGTACCCTTTAGAACATGTGTTCCAAAGGCTTTAGATGCGGAAAGAGGTCAGAAAGGTTTTGGCTCTACCGGAGCCCCTGTGGTTGCTTTCACAGAAAAACTGACTTTGGACAAACCATCTAGGGTAGTTTCCATATATGGGCCTGGAAGTGAGATTAAAAGAAAAAGAATGCTTTTAGATTCAGGCGCAGATGTGATGATTATCCCTCGCGCTGATTGGCCTCCGTGTTGGCCTTTCGAAGCAGTAAATACCATGGTAGTGGGGATAGGGGGGGCCACTCCTACTCACATCAGCACACATATGGTTAAGATAAGAGAAGAGGTCAAGGGTTAGAGGCATGGGTACGACCTTATGTTCTGAACACGACAATTGCATTATTAGGAAGAGATGTGATGTCTCAGTGGGGAATAGTCATGCAGTCACCTTTTTGATAATGGCCATTGCGGCGAGCGACACCCGGCCGAGTATGAAGCTGAGTTGGGAAACAAATGATCCTGTCTGGGTGGATCAATGGCCATTACCAAAAGAAAAGCTCGCACATTTAGAGGAGTTGGTTGAAGAGCAACTCCGTCTCGGACATTTGGTCCCTTCCACCAGCCCGTGGAATACACCTGTTTTTACTATCCAGAAGAAATCGGGGAAGTGGCATTTGTTACAGGACCTCAGGGCAATTAATGCAGTAATGAAAGATATGGGGGCACAGCAACCAGGTCTTCCTACCCCAACCATGCTTCCAAAAGATTGGGATATAACTGTCATTGATTTGAAGGATTGTTTTTTCACAATCCCATTACACCCAGAGGATTGTGAAAAGTTTGCCTTTACTGTTCCAGTGCTTAATCATCAAGCTCCCATGAAAAGATATCGTTGGGTAGTGTTACCTCAGGGAATGAAAAATTCTCTTACTATTTGCCAATGGTATGTAGATTTGACTTTAAAGTCATTTAGGCAACAACACCCTCAGATGATCATCTATCATTATATGGATGATATCCTTTTGTGCAATGAAAAGGAAATTAGTCAGGATACAATAATTCAGTTGATGAAGCAATTAGGTCAGTGGGGTCTGGTTGTGGCACCAGAAAAGGTACAGCGAACCGCACCATGGAAATATTTAGGATATGAACTAACTCAGGCCATGATTAGACCTCAGAAGCTTACTGTGAAAGCAAAGGTAGCAACCCTTCACGATGCAATGAAGTTGGTAGGGGACTTGCAGTGGATAAGAAATGTTGTGGGAATTACAAATACAGATTTGCAACCGTCGTTTAGTCTCCTTCGTGGGGGATGAGACCCCAAAGAACCACGGTGCCTTACACCAGAAGCACAAAAAGCGCTTGAGCAGATTGCAAGAAAAATTTCACAGAATACTGCTCAGCGGGTAAGATCAGAATTGCCTGTTACTCTTAATGTCTATAATACCAATAAGGAGGTGGCAGGACTTTTGGCCCAGTGGAGCATGGAAGAAAAGGATCCATTGTTAGTATTAGAATGAATATTTTTAAACAGCCAAAACCAAAAAAACATCATTCAAAGGTGGGAAGCCATTGCCCAAGTTATAGTGAAAGGACTAAGCTGATTTCTGACCTTGTCTGGATTGTATGTTGCTAAAATTGTGATCCCCATTTCTTTCAATTTGTTTGACCAGATCCTTCTCAAACATGACGATCTTGCCTTAGCTCTTGCCTGGATTTCGGTGCAGGTGGACAATCATTATCCACCACATCCCATATTTAAAACCAACCTCCCCTTGGAGCCTATGTAATTTGTTAGTGAGTGTCCATTAGATGCCATAACCATTTTCACAGATGTGAGTAGTCGTTCGCGCAAAGGAGGTTTTGTATGGTTTGAGAATGGTCAGTGGCATTCACAGATTGTTGTAGCTGAAGGATCGGTTCAAATTTTAGAGTTGCAAGTGGTGATAGCAGCATTACAAAAATGGCATAACTGCCCAATTAATCTGGTAGTAGATTCTCACAGCATATGGAGGCCCTTAATGTTCTGACAGATGAACTTAAAATCTACCAGAACCTGGGTCTGCTGCACCCACAAGATCCATTGAGGTCGGAACAGGGGTTCGCAGAACATGCTTCCTATTGTGGTATATTCTAAAAAGGACCACAAGGGCTGACCAGACGCTTGTTTTTCCTCCATCGCATTTAAGGAAACCAAAGAGAGGTTGTTTCTATGCTGTAGCTATAAATAGACAAATCTGCAAGTCCAATCGAATGCAGTCAGCCTGTAAGGTTGTCATAAATTTTTTCATCGAAGTCTCCAACCCCATTTTGGCTTTCATGTTTATTGGATATTGTTTTCCCTTACCGGATCAAAGTCCTGTTTCAGTTCTATCAGTGTAGTGTTGCCTTGTCCTGAATCCTGTCCGTTGCTCACATGCTCTTCAGCCTCCAACTCCAGAGCATCCTCTCTGTTATGTAGGGATGCTTCAGGAGATGGGGGGGTGGAGCGGGGGGAGTCTTCCTCCTACCCCGAGTACAAGCAAGTGTCCAGTCTCCTTCATCTCGTGAGTTACTTGTATCAGTCAGCTTGAGGCTGGATTCAGGCTTACCTTCCTCTCACACAGCGTTAAGGCAGGCTGTCGCTCAGCCTGGTACAGCGTACAATACCACACATCCATCTCCTGCTTGCCTTCCCAGATACCATACTGCATCTCGAGCTCCTCTTGTAACATAGTTACTTGTCCAAGGAGATCTTCCAGCTGGGCATGCTTCCAGCTATGGCATCCACTGCTGCCTTCAGGTGCTGGGGGACTTCAGGTTCTGGAGCTCCATGCAACCCAAGGTATAGACAGCTCTATCAGTCCTTGGGAGGTCTGTTTGGGGGGGGGAGGATGTCAGCATAGATCAGCTGTTGCTGGGCTAATCGGCACTGCATATAAAGTGTATTATGACTGGAATGAAATGGAAAAAAAAAAAGCAAAATATCCCAGGCCTGTGCTGTACAGCTTGAACATAAATTTCAGGCCTGTGTCAAGCTGCAAGATAAACTTAGCTCATTGTAACGGAGGAGTCTACCAGGGAAAAAAATGGAGACTAGTACCTTTTTCTCACAAGAACCTCTTGTTGCAAGAAAGAAGGCTTTTTCTCTTGCAATTCCCCCCCTTAAAGTGATTGGCTCCCCAGCTATTTCCCGACTTTCCTATCTCTAAAAGGTCCTGTTCCTTTCCCACTTGTGGAATATCTTACAGACAGTCACCTTGAGTTACTGGAACGACCTTGACCAAAATAGAATGAGAAACCAGAATGTTTTTGTACAGTAAAAGATATTTACAATGTGTTAGCCAAACTGCCAGAGCGCGTGCAAGGTTAAGTAAACCAATCGCAAGATAACTTTAAGCGCGTGAACAGCTAGCATAAGTCAATAAAAACAGAAAGTTAAACATGTGTACATCAGCTACTAGCTATAAATGTAAATGCCTTGCCAAAATAAAGGGTCTCTTGGTTCACCTGCACCAGGAGTCCATGTCGTCAATCCCTCAAATGGTAACCCCGATGTGATAGGGTTGAAGAAATGTTGAAGCGAGCGTCCGGAGGGACTCCAGTCAAACGATCATCTCAACAGTTGGACTGATATCCTTGAATAATTCCTTGCCGGGTCAGGCAAGTGTAAGCCCCTTGCTGAACCCAGGCAAGTGTAAGTCCCTGCCTAATTCAGGCAAGCGTAGTCCTTGCTAATAGAAGAAAGTGTAGTAACCTGGAGTCAGAGACGTCTCTGGCTTTGTTTGCTGTGAGTGTGTGCATGCACACACTGGATCTCCATTATTCTTATTTGCTGTACCCCAATAATTTCCTCAACTGATATCCAAACCTGTATTTTATGTTACCGGAGTGCTAACTAATTGTATAAACCCCGTTTCTAGTCGGTGGACTTGCCAGACTCTTCCGGTCAAAATAAAAGTCTGTTTTGGACCTTGTTTGCCTCCCCTAAAACTGACTTAGGGGTCCCTCCGTGACAGACCTGATTTTGAAAAACAGAAAATGGAAATGGACCTCACAGCATATGGAGGCCCTTAATGTTCTGACAGATGAACTTAAAATCTACCAGAACCTGGGTCTGCTGCACCCACAAGATCCATTGAGGGCGGAACGGGGGTTCGCAGAACATGCTTCCTATTGTGGTATATTCTAAAAAGGACCACAAGGGCTGACCAGACGCTTGTTTTTCCTCCATCGCATTTAAGGAAACCAAAGAGAGGTTGTTTCTATGCTGTAGCTATAAATAGACAAATCTGCAAGTCCAATCGAATGCAGTCAGCCTGTAAGGTTGTCATAAATTTTTTCATCGAAGTCTCCAACCCCATTTTGGCTTTCATGTTTATTGGATATTGTTTTCCCTTACCGGATCAAAGTCCTGTTTCAGTTCTATCAGTGTAGTGTTGGCTTTACCGATACTTCAGCTGCCAATACTAGTGGAAATATAACATCCAAAATTTCCTTGGAGATTTCCTGCTTGCAGCAAGCAGATCTGCAGCTTCCAAGTATCTTTTCGTGGGACATGCAACTAAACAGAATTCTCAGAAAACGTTATTTAAGCTTACAAGGACTACACTTGTCTGAATTAGGCAGGAACTTACACTTGCCTGGGTTCGGCAAGGGGCTTGCACTTGCCTGACCCAGCAAGGAATTATTCAAGGATATCAGATTCTCCAGCACCGTTCAATTCTGCGTTATCTGATGACTCGGATGAGGATGGGGGTTTGCAGCATTTTCTTCAAAAGTTAACAGGAAAAAGAGTATGTGTACATGTTGCCCCAAGATCAGATAAAAACTATGAAAGACTCAAGCAAAATTAGACCTATGCAATGTAACAGCTATAGATCATTTAGGATGGAATGATGGGGACTCGTTGAAAGGGGCAGGTATCCCAGCTCTTGGAACAGACACTAATTGACACACCACAATTACAGGCGCTATTAGTTTCTGAAATCCTGAGGCAGTCAACAGACCTTGCATATCAAGCTATGATAGATGTGTCTGAAACCAACATAGCAGCCAAATCTTTTATAACTACTATCAGGGTCCCAGTGAGAATTACATGCAATTTATTGACCATCTTCAAGACGTCATCAATAAGCAGGTTGAAAACCTAGAAGCTAAGGAAGCACTGGTGTTGAAATTAGAAGTAGAGAATGCTAATGTTTACTTTCAACGTGTTATTTGTGAGTTTTACAGTACATATTATATGCATCTGTGTATTGCCCCTCTGAAAATCAAGCAGCTTGTCAGGAATGTGATTTAATTGTTTCACTGGTTGTTGTTAGAATTGTTTCTTTGTGGTATAAGTACACCGTAAAACTTTCTCCCCACTTTTCCCACTCGCGCTGCAAGCAGCCAGGCCAGTTATGGCAAACTGATATTACTGAATTTGCACCGTTTGGCTGACAAAAGTACATTCATGTGTCCATAGATACCTGTTCAGGACTGCTGTGGGCTACAGCTTTGACCTCAGCAAATGCAAAAGTGGTAAAGCGTCATTTATTACAAGCTTTTGCTGTCATGGGTGTTCCTACACAGATCAAAACAGATGATGGTCCCGCATACCGTTCTGATACACTTGCAACCTTCCTCGCCCAGTGGAAAGTACAACACCTGTTCGGAGTCCCTTATAATTCTACTGGCCAGGCAATTATTGAGCGTGCACACCGCACTCTGAAAAATCTTTTGTCTGTTTTGAAAAAACAAGGGGGAATTGGTGTGAGTCCAGAGGAGGTATTGATGAAGGCATTGTATGTGCTGAACTGGCTTAATCCTAAAAGTGAGATTGAAATGGAACCTGTTGTTATGCACCATATCATAAATGTCAAAGATTTTTCCGAAAATGGACCTAAGGTTAGTGTGTTTAATGTGACAACACAACAATGGGAAGGTCCTATGTCATTAATAACCTGGGGAAGGGGATATGCTTGTGTTTCTACAGGTAACCATAAAAATTCGTGGATCCCAGCAAAGTGGGTGAGACCTTGGCTAGCTAACAAAGAAGAAACCGATTGCAATGATGACAACCCTTAACCTCAGAGGTGTTATCGCTTTTAGCAATGGATGTAGCCAATGTTGAGAATACCACTTTGTAAAACAGAGCAGGAATTAATTTTTTTGTTACTGGCCAAATCTCGGAATAACCTGTTCCAATAACCTTTTAACTACAAATTAGGCAGTTGCTCTCGTGGCAGGAAAGGTTTCCACCCAGCGCGTTAGTTAGTCTATTATAACCAATAAGTATTTATATATTCCCACTTGGGACAATTCAGTATAATCCACTTGAATCCCTTCAAAAGATCTATGCTGTTTTTCTTCCCCCTGTGGGTGATTTTCTCATACTCAAATGGCCAAAAGATGAAACGTGTAACATCAGACTGCCAAATGTCATTAGCTGAGAGTCCGCGAGGGTTGACTCCAAGGGAGGGCGAGCTTGTAATCAGACCTTGACATTCCGGGCAAGAGCGCACTATGTCTATCGCTTGCTCGAGAGTGAGACCAAACATCTTTTTTAAGGCAGCAGCATTCTGATGGAAGAAATCATGTGAAGCCCTGGCAGACTGGAAACGGACTGTAGCTACAGTATAAGAATCCGCAACTGCATTACCTTCAGTTATGGGACCTGGTAAAGTTGTATGAGAGCGTATATGAGTAACAAACAGTGGGTGTTTGCAAAGCTGTAATGCAGTTTGCAATGATAAAAACATATCAAAAAGTTGCTGTTGCGAGATTTCTTTAAGTGGAGGGGATGCGCTGTAGGACCTTGACTACGTACTCAGAATCACAAACCAAATTTAGAGGTTCCTCCCTAAAAAGCTCTAAGGCATGCAAAACTGCACCAAGTTCCACTAATTGGGTTGAGCCTTCAACAATTGTAACAGAATGATGCCAATCGCTATCTTCACGCCAGACCACTACAGCTTCATGACACTTCCCTGAACCATCAACAAAAACTGTGCGAGCATTTGGGATAGGACCGAATACAAGTACGGTCTCTGGTCTGATATCAAAGACACACAGATTTTGAAGCAGTTTACATTTAGGCATGCCAAAACCTATGCTGTTAAGAAAATCTGCTAGCGCAATTTGCAAGGACAGAGATTGTGAATAAAAACAATCAAAATCTGCTTTCGCAAAAGGTACATATATGACAGATGGATCACGGCCTACTAAAGCCTGAATCCATTCTCTGCCTTTTTTGATCAGAGTAACAATCAATTCCAGGGGCTCAGTAATAGTTTTAGGAAAAGAATTGGGCAAAAAAATCCATTCCAAGTATATCAGTCTGTTTGCATTCTCATCATACTGTCCCACAATAGCCACAGGTTGTTTCTATGTTGTAGCTATAAATAGACAAATCTGCAAGTCCAATCGAATGCAGTCAGCCTGTAAGGTTGTCATAAATTTATTCCTCAAAGTTTCCAACTCCATTTTGGCTGCCATATTTATTGGATATTGTTTTCCCTTACCGGATCGAAGTCCTGTTTCAGTTCTATCAGTGTAGTATTTGCTTTATCGAAACATTGGCTGTTAATACTAGTGGAAATACAGCATTTGAAATTTCCTTGGAGATTTCTCACTTGCAGCAAGCAGATCTGCACCATCCAAGCAGCTTCTTGTAGGCCATGCAACTAAACAGAATTCTCAGAAAACGTTATTTGAGCTTGCAATTTACTTAACAAATCCTGACCCAAGAGAGGTATAGGACTTTCTGGCAACTACAAGAATTCATGTATTAAAACTTTGTTCCAAATTTGGCATTCTATTGGTCTCAAAAAACAGCCTTTCTTTCGTTCTCTCCCATGACCTCAAAAACTAGCATGGTGAATTTACTAAGAAGTCTCTTACAACCAGTTACCACAGAATAAGTCTATTAAAAAATTTTTTTTGTTTAATTTCTGAGCTTCATTAGAACTATGGACCCATTGGTAATGCCTTTAAATTTCAACCCTCAGACTCCTTCATGCAGTATTACAGTTCTCTAGCAGTAACATTGCTTAGGGGAGGGGCGCGGGGGGGAATAAAACCTCCCTCTCGCCCCCATCTGGGATTGGCAGGATCTCCAGCCCAGCATGAAAACAAATCAGTTCCAACTCCACATCAAACCAACCTGGCTGCACTCCACACCCAAATCAGTACCAGTCTGACCCAGAGAAGCACTGAGCACTCTGACCTCCCCAAAGCTGACCAGTGTGAAAAGAATGACTTCAGTAGGGAGGTAAAATTATGAGCTCTTTCCCCATATGTGCCAAAACCTAGGAAACAAGACAGAAGCAAAAAGAAACATCACCAACAACCCCTGATTCAAAGCCAAGAAGCAACACAGTGCCACAATAAGGATGGATGACAATACTCCAGAGAGAGAAGAAAGACAGAGCGGGGGGGAGTAAAGCCTCCCTTTCTCCGCTTAGCAGCAGGCAAACAGGTTTTTCCTTTTTTTTTTCTTCTTTCTCTTCTTGCTGCAGTTCAGATATAGTCATGGCCACGCAGCTGGCGTAATCGCTGGTACGAAGTGGGAGGCTCTGGCAAACTCCTCGGTTACAATGAGCTGAGTTTTATACACGATTCCAATTAGCTCAACAGTTGTTACATTCCTCAGCCCCATTTACCTTTCACAATTTAAAGATGTCAAAATACAGTATATTAAACATCAATCCATTATTCCATTTTCCTAGATCCAAATCAGTTCACATTCCAGCAACTTTTAAATACAACTTCATACAATACCAAGTTCACATCCATCATAGCA
The DNA here is from genome assembly GCF_037038585.1 of Patagioenas fasciata. Taxonomy (NCBI): domain Eukaryota; kingdom Metazoa; phylum Chordata; class Aves; order Columbiformes; family Columbidae; genus Patagioenas; species Patagioenas fasciata. The sequence continues at coordinate 24,337,991 of NC_092559.1, forward strand.
TTTAGGTGTTTGTTTCTTTTTTTTGTTTCTTTTTTTTTTTTCTTTTTTTTTTTTTTTGCAAAGCAGAGTTTAATAATTTAAATTCTTTTCTGGTCTCAAAATTATTAGCTAACAATATAAGCAATTACTCTAATGCGCAAGGATGCATCCTAAGGGGGAGCAAGGTAGAATTTTAGCAGTGAAATTTTAGCAGTGGAACCGGTTCCCATTTTGTAATTATTTCCCCAAACAAAATTGTCATGGTACCAAATACAAATATGCAAATTAAAATACTGAACTCAGATATGAAAACCAAATACCAAGTTCAAATATGCAGATGGATCACAGTTACACTAATTTAAGACAATCTCTCAATTTTTGCATTGCACCTTTGAACTGCTTACTGCTCAGCCAGGCAGAGGTACCGCTGGGTCTCCCTGACAAAACAGGTCAGTGTGTGCTGGAGCCCAACCGGCACCCGCCCCCCCGCCACCGCAGCAAGCTGGACCGGGCAAGGTTTTTATCAGTGTCTCATCTGGTGTGCTACAACTGTTATCCCAAAACCAGGATTCTTTACTTGATGTGCATACAAAAGAGCCAAATCCAGCACATCGAGATGTGACACAGCCCATCACAGAGTTGCGCAAGTCTGGATACCGAAATAAAGCTAGCGTGCTAGAAAGAAAAATAACAGCTACTACACACAAAATTTTACCATCGCATTCATGCAGTAAAGAACTAAATTACTCATGATCTTCTGTATTATCACAAAATGCACATTTTGAGTCAACGGATTCTCATGATTTAACAGACTGTGAACTTATCGTACCATATAACAAAGGCCTACCAAAATTGCAACATGCTTAAACAGATACCCACAAAGAAAACAGGTTAATAAGGAAAGCATCTTGCAGACTTTAACAAGTTTTCTGACCTGTGTGTTATCAGTTAATTCTCTCTCAGCTTGTTGAAGTTCAAATCGCCCCGCCTGTAAAACTGTCTGAAAAGATTTAATGATTTCTTGTCCGAGTGCTTTCTTATGTTTTAAAACACCTCCCAATGCTGATTTTTTAGGAACACAACTGAAAACAATCATTCCTGACCCCATCTTGCAAGTAAAAACTTTGAGGGGTGGGGGGGGGGGGGAAGCACAGGGCTGCTTGCAGCGTGAGTGGGAAAAGCGGGGAGAAGGTTTCACGGTGCACTTAAGAACAACTAGTAAAACAATTAACTCACATTCCTGACAAGTTGCTTGATTTTCAGAGAGACAGTACACAGGAGCACATAATATGTACTGTAAAACCCGCAAATAACATGCTGATAGCAAACGTTAGCATTCTCTACTGCTAATTTCAACACCAGTGCTTCCTTAACTTCCAAGTTTTCAACCTCCTTATTGATGGCCTCTTGAAGGTGGTCAATAAATTGCATGTAATTCTCATTGGGACCCTGATTAATAGTTGCAAATGATTTGGCTGCTTTGTTGGTTTCAGGCACCTCTCTCATAGCTTGATATTGCTGACTGTTGGATTCACTCGCTAATAGTTGATCTGATCTTTCACACAGTTCTTTTGCCCAATTCTTATCCGGCGACTCCTTCTGCTCTCTCATGGAAGTTGGAGGGTTAAAAGGTGGTAAAAGCAGATACAAATTGATAAAAGGGCTTGTTTACAACTTTAGCATTCTCAGCTTTCACAGGTTCTTTGGGCAAGTTGTCTGATTCCAATCCTTTTGACTTGCTGTTCTCATCAGGGTTTGCTAATAGTGTAGGAGGACACCCGCTCGGCATTTTTCCTCCCCCCACCCCGGACTGCTGAGGTATCGGGGGTGCCAAAAGCACAGCAGGGGATGGAGTAGAGAAGGTATCAAAGACAGGAACCGGGTAAGCTTCACAATTATTTTTAGAGTTCTTATCAAGCTGCAATGCTGCAAAAATTCTGGTAACCGCAGCCCGTTCAGCCTTAAATTCTTTTAAGGTGGAAATTATAAGCTTCCATGTAGTCGCTAATGATTTAGCTTCTTTATCTCCATTGCTAACCTTATCCCATAATTTCTGCCCTATATCATCCCAAAGTTCAATTTTAAAAACCTTCTCAGCTTCTGTCGGGTAGCCGTTAGTTCTACACCGAACCAACAGTCTACGTATGTTACTTTCTTCATATTTAAGTCCTCTCATAGAGAGAATATGCAGGAGGAGTTTAACTATGACTTCTTCCTCAGAGGATATATTTTGCCCCATAGCTTCACTCTTCCCTCCTCCTGCTCCCAGCTGCTCACCTTTTCCGGGGACTTCTTCAACAAATTTATCTGCGGAATGTCCGTACGCCTCCGCCCGGTTCTCAGTCCAGCTGATCCGCCTCCGGCTGGGCCGCTCCAGGCTTTTCCCCGATCTTAGTGAGACGCCGTTTGGAGTATCACGTCGGGGTCACCATTTGTTGGAGCGATAAAGGACTCAGCATTCCGATTCAATGTGAATCACGCAAAGCCATTTATTACAGAAACAAGCCTCCTTATATACGCAACTATTCTCTAATCATGCATCCACGCTCCCAGCATGGATTCGCTAAATGAGTATCATGGGCAGTCCACACGCTGGAGCCCCACCGATGATAGGTCCGATGACTCACGCCATGCTGAGGCCCTGTTAATGAAGAAACGCCCCTCTCTCTTTCTCACAGCAGATTCTGTTCTCAGCTTCTCAAAGTGGCCTTGAGATTCCTTTGGGCCTGACTAATTCAACAACATATCTCCATCTAACCAAACCCCTCCACATTTAGTTTTCTTTCCCATTCCTCCAACAAACACACAAATTCAATGCGAATCAGAGTTTAACAACCTCACTTCTTTTCTGGTCTCAACTTTATTAAATAGCAATAAGAGCAATTACTCTAATGTATAAGGATGCATCCTAAGAGGGGAGCAAGGTGGTATTTTAGTAGCGGAATCGGTTCCCATTTTATAATTATCTCCCCAAACAAAATTCTTTTGGTACCGAATATAAATATGCAAATTAAAATGCTGAACTCAGATATGAAAACCAAATACCAAGGTCAAATATGCAGATAGATCACAGTTACACATATTCAAGACAATATCTCAGTTTTTGCATTGCACCTTTGAACTGCTTACTGCTCAGCCAGGTAGAGGTGCCTCTGGGTCTCCCTGACAAAACAGGTCAGTGCGCGCTGGAGCCCAGTCGGCACCCGCCCCCCCACCACCGCAACAAGCTGGACTGGGCAAGGCTTTTATTAGTGTCTCACCTGGTGTGCTACAACTGTTATTCCAAAACCAGGATTCTTTACTTGGTGTGCATACAAAAGAGCCAAATCCAGCACATTGAGATGAGACACAGCCTATCACAGAGTTGCACAAGTCTGGATACTGGAATAAAGCTAGCATGCTAGAAAGAAAAGTAACAGCTGTCACACACAAAATATTATCATCACATTCACGCAGTAAAGAGCTCACGGTCTTCTGTATAATCACAAAATCTTCTGTATAATCACAAAATGTACATATTCAGTCAATGGATTCTCATGATTTAGCAGTCTGTGAACTTACTGTACCATGTAACAGGCACTTATTTAAACTGTAATGTGCTTAAACAGATACCTACAAAGAAAACAGGTTAATAAGGAACAGTATCTCGCAGAGTTCAGCAAGTTTTCTACAAATTAGGCGGTTGCTCTCATGGCAGGAAAGGCTTCCACCCAGTGCGTTAGTTAGTCTATTATAACCAATAAGTATTTATATATTCCCACTTTGGGCAATTCAGTATAATCCACTTGAATCCTTTCAAAAGATCTATGCTGTTTTTCTTCCCCCTGCGGGTGATTTTCTCATACTTACTTTATTTACTTTTTGACAAGTCAAGCACCCATACGTAATTTGTTTAGCTATTTCAAATATCCCAAAACATCCAAAACACTTCAAAAACTGATCACAGAGAGCTCTGTTTCCCCAATGAGTTTTCTGATGTAGTAAATTTAGAATTCCCCTAACTTAATTTTTGGGGACCATCTCTCTACTATCTGGTAAAAAAAAAAACCATCCCCCATTCTTGAATTCTGCACCTATATTCTCTAATTTTGCTTTTTCTTTTATAGTGAACTTTTTCTCTGCCTTTTTGTTTGTTTGTCTCTTAGAGGTTGTAGGACAATAGGTTTTAAAGATAACATTGCTGCCTGTTTAGCTTCATGATTCACCAAGTTGTTTCCTCTAATTTTAAACCTGGTTCCTCTCTGATGTCCTTTTACATGGACTACTGCTACTGCTGATGATCCTCTAAGGACCTATAAAACTCTAACCACTAGTTCTTGATGTACTAATTCCTTTCCTTGGGTATTTATTAACCCTCTCTCTTTCCAAATTTTCCCAAATGTGTGAACTACTATGTAAGCATACTTTGAATCAATATATATGGTTGATTTTAACTTTGTCCTGCGGTGTTAACACATAAAGTTTTACTTTTAATGTTCCCTGTTCAATTTCTATAGTCATGCCTGATGCCACAATTAAATCTCTCCCCAATAGATTATTTTCAGCCTCTGGGTAAATTCTTTTTTCAGATTCAATTTCCACATTATCCAGTATGGGAACTTTAAAGGGTTCTCCCTTTGCTTCCACTACGAGGGCAGGTTTTTTTTTTTTGTTTTTTTTTTTTTGTTTTTTTTTTTCTTTCTTTTGACTCTCCCTTACTGCGGCTACTAAGATTTTTTCCTTTGCTCTTTGTTTCTCCTCATCTCTTCGAGTTTTTCTAGTTTCTTTCTTATATCTCCTCAGGATTTTGCTACAAACTGGGGGGTCCACTCCCGAGTACGTTTATCCTTTTTCTCAAATACATATATTCCTACAGTTCTCAAACTTCCTTTCCAGCATGAAACATAATCACTCTCTTCTTGACTAAAAGACTCCTTTCTGTTTACATATAAATTTAAAGCTTGACACATCCAATCGTCAAATTATCCAAAAATGGGCCAAAATAAATGCTCTGGCCTAATTTCTTCTTTGGCCCATTCAACCATACAATATTGGATCATCTTTTCTTTACTTTTTTCCCTTGTACTTTCCTCATCTTTCCAGAATTCTAACATCATCCCCAGGGGACTGTCTGGGGGCATACCTGGAAGGTCGCTCCCTCTCGACCTCTTGGGACCACCCTTTCTAGGGTCCTGAAGACCTGGGATTCTCCAGGACTCTAACATCATCCCCAGGGGACTGTCTGGGGGTATACCTGGAAGGTCGCTCCCTCTTGACCTCTTGGGATTTAGTCCCGCTTGGGATCTCTCTGGAGATCCCGTAAACTTCTCTTGGGATCCCTCTAGGGGATCCCAGAAAGGAGAACTTAAGGATTTACTCTTTCCCTGGCCCATCCCAAATGGTGCTCTTTCACTCCTTTGTCCTTTCGCTTCGTCCCTTCGGTGGCCAAGCCCCTCGCGGGGTGTTGGAACCGCACCTAGAAGGACTCCGCACTCGCTTCATAACTGCATTAATGTCTCACACATTCAGCACCATTTAGACCACCCAACCCGGCAGTGCTTACAGTCCGCTGTTTCTGCCGGGGTCTTCGTGCACCTTGAATTACGGGTGTACTGCTGTAATTCGGAGGGAGGGAGCTCAATTCTTTTGCTTATGCTTTAATTTTGAATAACGTTGGTAGCTCTTCGCACACCCGAGTCCAAGAGCCACTATTAAAGTGAGGCGCCCCCCTTGAACCTGGGGTAACACAGAGCTATCCAAGGTTGTCACATCGAGGTCACCAGTTGAAATAACTCACGCTTTTTCCTCATGAATAACAACGTTTAATACAACTCATTAAAAACGTGTTCATTAAAGCATAAGCAAAACAGCACTGGGTGCATGGGGAGTCTGCGCTCTGCCAACATGCATGCCTTAGGTTTCTGATGAACTCTTTTTATTGCCTCGGCTAGTCCTTCTTGCACTCAGACTCCGTGGTTGGTTGTCACTAGGGGTCTTCTCTCTTTCTCATTGGTGGCTGAAGAGTTCCTTCTTCCTCAGTGTCCCCCCTCACAACAGTTTGCCCAACGACCAACTGTAACAATCTTTCCAAATTAAACAGGTGCCATGCCTTATTTGGTCAACAAGAGTCATTTCTGCAGCTTAGCAGAATTTTCCACTTAGCACAAATCATTATCATATTTTTCACAACCGTAATGAGTTGGTTCCACATAGGAGAAATGCGTCGATTAGGAACGACACGTACCAGGACGCAGACAGAAATTCACGCAGAGGCAGAGATCTTGTTCAGGAAGGAGCGCAGAGCCTGGCCAAGCAGAGAGCTGACCTAGGCCTAGGCTGCCTTCTTTATTCACCATTGACAATTTATAGGATTTACAGGTACAGGCCTGGACTAAGATGTTTACAAAAAGGTGCTTTTCCACTAATTGTTATTAAGAACACACTAAACTCATGTGATGTTTGTCTCACTTGTTGTTCCACTCATTCACAGACCCGGCCCAAGGACATTCACACATCCCATGCACTTGGGGGCGGTTATCTGGCCCGAGATACCATTGTCACGAGTCTGGGCTATAACTTTTTACAATTACGAGAAACGTACTTCAAAGTAATCTGTCCAAGGCCCTTTATATGCTATTATGTTAGTATTATGTCTTCGACTGTCCAGATGGTCATGTTAGTATTGATCTTCCTTTATCATCCAGATGACTGGAACCGCACATCTTGCTTTCCCACATTTTACTTTCCAACAGAGAAATGCAGGGCTTGATGTGCCTCATAATAGTATTATAGAGATTTCACAGCTCTGATGTGCTAGGCTTTGGTTCTGAAGCCCAAAACTGGATTATTAAAGCAAAGAATTACAGCTTTTCTTATTTTTCTTATTATTTTTTCTGCGATTATGCTTTCATTCCATACTTGAGCTCCCCCTGTACCATGGAAAATGAGTGGCCGCTGATCTTCCACTTTGCTAAATTATTTGCTGATTGAGTTAAGCCATTTGTCTCCTGCCTCTGCGTGGACCGCATTGAATAGAAAAGCTGCTTAAGAAACAATCAACCCAAATGAAAACATAGTGGAGGTTGCTAATCTGAAGGACTGGCCCATTTCCTTGCCCCCATTGTCTTGCATGCTGAATCCCACTTCTAGAGGGGACTCTGTAAATGTGTTTTATTATGCATATAGAAAGTATTAATGTCACATAAGAAAAATCAACGTTTGGGCTATCTGGTAATCTGCTGCTGTACAAGTCCAGTGCGGCATATTGATTTGCTTAAGCTATTACCTTTCTCTGAAGCCAATTACATTTTAACTGTTTACTCTTCCTCCAGTGCCTTGCGTTCCATGGTCTTTCACCCCAAGCTTGGACACTTTTTCTAGCCATGCCTAAGGAACCAATTATCAGGTTATCTGAAGCAGAAGATTCTGGTGACTCTGTAAGTACTGTGGAAGCTTTTTGTATGCTAAACTGTACCTGTAAATAGTTCCTAATTTATTAGACTCTTTCCTATCCCCTCTTTTCTTCTTGATAGGGCACAACAGGCTATTTTGGGTTTTCTGACGCTATAGTTTCTTGCCTCTAGCTTGCAATGCAATTGAGCTTTTTGACTAAAAGCAGTGATATAAAGCAATGCTCACCTCTGAGTATGTACTTCTGGTGCAAAATGCAGCGTTGTTTCGGAGCGCAGTCTGATGCCTTTTGTCATGGTTTATAGAGTAAGAGTACTACTACTAGTAGTACTTTTTCTAATACGGAGAAAATGGCTTGGGGTCTTTGGTAGGTCAGGGGTGAGGAAGGGCAAAACTGGCTGAGAGGTGCTGGATGTTTTTTTTTTAGCTATGAAAGTCAAGTTCAAAGACTCTGTAAACCCATGCAAAAGGCAGCCTAAAGTTTATTTTGCACCAGAATTGCTTATGTTGCCTGAAGTTATAATGGGGGCTTTAACCCAGAGACAAACTTAGCTTTTGTGACTGTTATGCAGCCTGCTAGTGTCTAGCCTGAAGAAAATGGCATAGCTCTGTTTTTCCCCCACAGTGGTGTGCATAATCGGTCTTTGTAGCTTTGCTTGGAAAATGTCAGTTGCAGGTGGGTGGACAGACAGTAATTTGAAGCGCAATGGTTGAATTGGTAGGAATGGGCTAACTGGTTTCTCTGTGTGGTTATCTGTTCTCATTCCTTCCCTTCGTGCCCTTTCTCCTCTTTGCGTGTGGCTTTTTATTTTATTTATTTATGGTTCTGTACTTCCTTCTCCAGCTTCTTAGGCATTTAATGATTGTGGGCAAGAAGCGTGCTGCTCACCTGGGCCTGACCAATGGATTCCGGATGGTTGTGGATGAAGGGCCTGAGTGTGGGCAGTCTGTCTGTCGCGTACATCTACCTATTCTAGGTGGTTGTGAGTTGGGCTGGCCGCCTGGCTAAGATTTTTGCACCGCGGGAGTTGCTGCATGTGTACGAGTGGCCACTGAATGGATTTTGTTTGTTGCCCGTCAATCTCGACACAGTTGATGTCTGATTTTGTGTGATGTGTGTCTGTGGAAAGTACTAAAAGCTTTGAGCAGCGGTTGCACAATAAAGATTTAGCATGGGGATATCATCTCTGTCTTGTGCGTTTTTACTGAGGGAAATAGTTGTATGAGTTAAAATGGTGTCTCCCCTGAGCTTAAGTATGTGGAACATTTCAGTCCGTTAACAGTGTTCTATAGATAGATAATGATTTGCCCAGTCATTTGAAACGTGATGCTGGAACTGCTTAGCAATAGTCTCCTGCATCTTGTAGGAAGCAAACTCTTTGCTTTTTGGAAGTAGTATGCAAATGTACTTGAAGCCAGCTGTCATGGTTTAAATCAAGCTAGCAATATAACCACCATAGCTGCTCGCTCACTTCCCCCCATCCTGCATGCGTGAGAGAATCAAAAGGGAAGGGAGAAACTTGGATTGAGATAAACAAACACAGTTTAATAAAATAACACCAATGTACTAATAGTCATATATAGAAAATGGAAAATAGAATCTAAAATAAAAGAGAGAGAGAAGAGAGAAAAAGACTGTAAGGTCCAGAGGCCTGTGCAAAATGGCAGGATGGCCAGAGGCCAAAATAAAGTCCTGAACAGAACTCTCCCAAACGGGTCTCTGGCCCGGCTCTGACAAAGAGCTAGCTGCAAGATCTTGACTCTCCTTAAGTATGAAGCATGATGCTAATGGCGTGGAATATTCTTATTGATCAGTCTGGATGTCGGTCATGGTCTGCCCCATCTATGCCCCCCTTACTAGCTGCCTCATGCCTGTGGGCAGAGCACTCGGAACTGTTCTTGGCTCTCGGACCAGAGCAATTAAAACCATTTACTCTGTCCCAGGCTGTTATCTTCTTGTTCTCCAATTAAATCTAAATGATGACCGTGCTAGCTATGAAAAAAAATTCTAACTGCATGAAAAAATTAACTCACTTTCAGTCAAACCAGCACACCAGTGTAGGCTGCTGCTAAAACGGTAGAAAATACCATATGTGACGCTACAGGTGTGCCATACAAGGGTGGTTTCGGCACAGTGCAATGTGTTGGAAGCATCCAACTCCTGTTGGAGTGCTTTATCAATGGCTGTGTTTTATGGCCTCTCAGTCAGCGACGTGCAACAAGCACAGCAACGGCTACAGAGAAACTGCCAGATATTTTAACGTGGTGAAACGAAGAGCGCAGCAGTGGCTATGTTAAGAGCTGAGCCTAGGCATGGATTGAGGAGATGAGGAGGGAATCCTGTAGCCGGGCAAAACTGTGGTCATGCTGAGAGAATTGCTGTGAACCAGCTGATCTTGTGAGAGGGGCTGATGCAGAGGGGGCATTGCCAGGAGCAACCAAGGAAGATTCAAATGGCCTCCTAGGGAGCGTAGCAAACAAGGCCAGCAAACAGGGGTGAGGCAGTTAGTGTGGCAGTTTGCGCTGAAGGGTGAGTGGGTAGGGTGAGGAAGCTTTGCTGGCTCAAGTGATTACCTCAATTGGTTTTCGTCACCCTCGCAGAAGGAGCCAACTATGGTACCCACTCGGGGCAAAGGTAAGTACTCTGCACTCAACAACATAGAGGTAACAACCCAGACAGAGCTGCCATGGGAACATGCAGCCACCCAGACCTCAGTCTGCAGAGTATGCCAGAGCCTTTCACTGGTATAGAGTGGCAGTAGAGAAAACATTTGTGTGAGGTGTGAGAAGTTGGATGACCTCCTCAGCCTGGTAGTAGAACTGAAAGAGGAGTTAGAAAGGTCGAGAAGTATCAGGGAGCTGGTAAAGGAAATCGACCTGTGGGATCAAGCTTTGGTCACCCACAGACAGATAAGACCACCAGCAAGAAATGAAGATCAAGGGATTCCTGTATCCTCCCCTTGCCTGACTGAAAAAATCAGGGCAAGGGAAAGGGATGAATGGAATAAAGTCCACACTTGGGTTGGCAGGAGAAACACCCCCTTACCCACCCCACCCTCCCGGGTGCCTCCGTTCAACAGGCATGAGGCTCTGGATGTGGAATGCAGTGACACGAGGGATAGGGGGCAATGGCAGCGTGTTCCTGCTCGGCGTAGAAGGAGGAGGGTCCCTTTTGTGACCACCCCACCTTCCCAGGTTCCCTCGCAAAACAGGTATGAGGCCTTGCAAGTGGAACCAAGCAACAACATTGAGGGAGGCGGTTCCGCTAAGTTGGAAGTGCCGCAGAGGATAAGTCATTCTGTGCCCTCCATCAAAACAGCTCCCACAAAGGAAAAAAGGTGGGTTGTGTTCGTGGGAGACTCCCTTCTAAAGGGAACAGAAGGCCCTATATGCAGGCTAGACCCACTTCTTCGGGAAGTCTGATGCCTCCCTGGGGCCAGCGTTAAAGACATAAAAAGTAAACTTCCTGCCCATGTTAGGCTCTCAGACTATTATCCCCTAATAATTTTTCAGGTAGGCAATGATGTAAGTGAAAAGGGAAAACGAAAGGCAATCAAGAGAGACTTCAGGATCTTGGGATGACTGATCAAAGGGTCAGGAGCACAAGTAGTGTCCCCTCTGTCCCCACAGTTGCAGGGTTTCAGGAGGAAAGATGCAGGAAGACCGCCAGATCAGTACCTGGCTGTGGGACTGGTGTCACTGGCAGAATTTTTTGGTTTTGATCATGGGCTGGGTTACACGGCACCTGGTCTGCTAGCAAGAAATATGACACACCTGTCTCAAAAAGGGAAAAGGATCCTGGGGCAGGAGTTAGCAGGACTCATTGAGAGGACTTTAAACTAGATTTGAAGCGGGGAGGGGAGGAAACCAGATGTGGCAGAAGCATACCCAAGGGCGGCATGCCAGCATTTGAGGGAAGGGGTGCTAGCGAGGCCCTTCAGACTGCCATCCCAGTGGAGGTAGGGAATGGAGAGCCACGCAGTAGGATAAACACAAGGGTTAATGATCTGTCAGAAATCGTGGAAGCACTTGAGGATGGCCACCAAGGAATTTAGGGCTTCTCACCAGAAAAAGGTGGCGGGATTAATGGCCCAGCTGAAGTGCATCTGTATGAATGCACACAGCATGGGCAACAAACAGGAGGGGTGGGAAGCCATTGTGAGGCAGAAAAGCTATGATATAGTAGCCATCTCAGAAACATGGTGGGATGATTCTGACAACTGGAGTGCTGCATTAGATGGTTATAAAATCTTCAGAAGAGATAGGCAAGGAAGGAGAGGAGGTGGGGTAGCCATGTATGTCAGGGGGTGTTATGATAGTCTGGAGCATGATGAGGGTGATGATAGGGTTGAGTGTCTATGGGTGAGAATCAAGGGGAAGAGCAACAAGGCAGATATCCTGGTAGGAGTCTGTTACAGACCACCCAACCAGGATGAAGAGGCAGATGAAATATTTTGCAGGCAGCTGGGAGAAGTCTCCCAATCGCTAGCCCTTGTTTTTGTGGGGGACTTAAACCTACCGAATGTCTGCTGGAAATAAAACACAGCAGAGAGGAAGTAGTCTAGGAGGCTCCTGGAGTGTATGGAGGACAACTCCTTGACACAGCTGGTCAGCGAACCTACTGGGGAAGGTACCCCGCTGGATCTGTTGTTTGTAAATAGAGAAGGACTTGTGGGCAATGTGTTGGTTGGAGGTCACCTTGGGCATAGTGATCATGAAACGATTGAGTTTTCTGTTCTTGGAGAAGTAAGGAGGGTGGTCAGCAGAACTGCTACTTTGGACTTCCGAAGGGGAGACTTTGATCTGTTTAGGAGGCTGGTTGGCAGAGTCCCTTGGGAGGCAGTCCTGAAGGACAAAGGAGTCCAGGAAGGCTGGTCTCTCTTCAATAAGGTAATCTTAGAGGCACAGGAGCAGGCTGTCCCCATGTGCCCAAAAGCGAGCTGGCGGGGAAGAAGGCTGGCCTGGCTGAATAGAGAGCTGTGTCTGGAACTTAGGAATAAAAAGAAAATTTATAACCTTTGGAAGGAGGGGCAGGTGACTCAAGAGGAATACAAGAACTCTGTGAGGTTATGCAGGGAGAAAATTAGAAGGACCAAAGCCCAACTAGAACTTAATCCCAGCCACTGTTGTAAAAGGCAACAAGAAATGTTTCTATAAATATATCAGCAACAAAAGAAAGGCTAAGGAGAATCTCCATCTCCTGATGGATGTGAGGGGAAACAGTGACAGAAGATGAGGGAAAGGCTGATGTACTAAATATCTTCTTTGCCTTAGTCTTTAATAGTAAGACCAGTTGTGCTCCAGGTACCCAGCCCCCTGAGCCAGAAGACAGGGATGGGGAGCAGAATGAAGCCCCAATAATCCAAAGGGAAATGCTTAGCAACCTGCTACACCACTTGGACACCCAAAAGTCTATGGGGCCGGATGGGATACACCCAAGGGTGCTGAGGGAACTGGCGGAGGTTATCACTAAGCCACTTTCCATTATCTATCAGCAATGTTGGCTAACTGGGGAGGTCCCAGTTTACTGGAAGTTGGCAAACATGATGCCCATCTACAAGAAGGGCCGAAAGGAAGATCCAGGGAATTACAGGCCTGCCAGTCTGACCTCAGTGCCGGGGAAGGTCAGGGAGCAGATCATCCTAAATGCCATCACACAGCACATACGAGACAACCAAGCGATCAGTCCCAGTCAGCATGGGTTTATGAAAGGCAGGCAACCTGATCTCCTTCTATGACAAGGTGACCCACCTTGTAGATGAGGGAAAGGCTGTGGATATTGTGTACTTAGACTTCAGTAAGGCCTTTGACACTGTATCCCACGGCATTCTCCTGGAGAAGCTGACAGCTCATGGCCTGGATGGGTGTACTCTTTGATGGATAAAGAACTTGCTGGATGGCTGGGCCCAAAGAGTTGTGAATGGAGCCAAATCCAGTTGGCAGCCGGTCATGAGTGGTGTTCCTCAGGGCTCAGTATTGGGGCCAGTTCTGTTTAATATCTTTATCGATGATCCAGATGAGGGGATTGTGTGGGAACGGCAGGACATGCAGGTCCAGCCACTTGTATGATAAAGGAAGATCAATACTAACATGACCATCCAGAGCGTCAAAGAAGAAATACTACTAACAAGATTAAATCACAGCAATCAGTCAAAACAGTGAGAATGATATCTCAGGCCAGAACACCGCCCTTAGGATGTATGGCGTGTGAGTGTTGGGCCTGGGCGTGTGTGTTTGGAATAACATTTTTTGAAAAAAACGTTCTGTTTAACCTCTTGGTCCAGGCCCATATCTTTAAAGCTATAAATGGAGAAAGGCTAATTAAAGAAGGCTCAGGCCAGCTCAGGTCTGCTCTGCCTGGTTCTGCTCTCGCTGCCAACAAGAACTCTGTGTCTGTGCGTCTCTGTCTATGCATCTCTGTATGCGTCGTTCTCATCGCCACGGATTGAGTGCACCCTTAGTAAGTTTGCAGACGACACTAAGTTCAGTAGGAGTGTTGATCTGCTTGAGGGTCAGAAGGCTATACAGAGGGATCTGGACCGGCTGGATTGTTGGGCTCAGGCCAATTGTACGAGGTTTAACAAGGGCAAGTCCTGGGTCCTGCACTTGGGTGACAACAACCCCAGGCAGCACTACAGGCTCGGGGAACAGCGGCTGGAAAGCTGCCTAGCAGAAAAGGATCTGGGGGTGTTGATTGACAGCCAGCTGAATATGAGCCAGCAGTGTGCCCAGGTGGCCAAAAAGGCCAACAGCATCCTGGATTGTATCAGGCATAGTGTGGCCAGCAGGACTAGGGAAGTGATTGTTCCACTGTACTTGGCGCTGGTGAGACCCCATCTTGAATGCTGTGTTCAGTTTTGGGCCCCTCATTATAAGAAAGACATTGAAATACTAGAGAGAGTGCAGAGGAGGACGATGAAGCTGGTGAGGGGCCTGGAGCACAAGTCTTATGAGGAGTGGTTGAGGGAACTGGGGCTGTTTAGCCTCGAGAAAAGAAGGCTGAGGGGAGACTTCAGTGCTGTCTACAACTATCTGAAAGGAGGTTGTAGCATGGAGGGTGTTGGTCTCTTCTCCCAAGTAGCAAGTGATAGGACAAGAGGAAACGGTCTCAAGTTGTGCCAGGGGAGGTTTAGACTGGATATTAGGAAAAAATTCTTCACGGAAAGGGTTGTCAGGCATTGGAACAGGCTGCCCAGGGAAGTGGTGGAGTCACCATCCCTGGAGGTGTTTAAATGGCATATAGATGAGGTTCTTAGGGACATGGTTTAGTGCTAGAGTTAGGTTATGGTTGGACTCAATGACCTTGAAGGATCTCTTCTAACCAAAGTGATTCTATTTTTATATTATTCTATTCTATGGTTCTGGTATCCCTTTTCTGGTGAGGAGGGATATGGTAGGAGAAAACAATTGGTCCGAATGGCAGTTCTGGTGCTTCTCTGACAGAGTGGAATATCTCTTCTGTCAGTTTGGGTCAGTTGTCCTGGCTCTGTCCCCTCCCAACCTCTTGCCCACCCCCAGCTCACTGGATGGTGGAGGTGGGGGTGGTTGGAGAGACCGTCTTCATGCTGTGAGAGCAAATCAGAAGTACATCACGAGACGGCAAATTTAATCTTTAACAGCTATTAAAAAAGGGAGATGTGCATGGCAAAGCAGGGCAATCCTTCACTATATTACTGAGGCATCTGAGATGCCCGCTGGAAGGCATCTTCTTCTCTTCTATATCCCCAAGCCATCAGGTGAAGTTTGGTGACACAGGCGTGTTAAGTAAGCTGAGGGCTTCACTTATCTTTCATCTTCCCGGGGAGGAGATGGAAATTATTTACCTGAAGTAGGTGGAAACTGACACATGACTGTGGCAGTACACTGTCCCCCTACCTCTCCCCCCTCCCCCCCCCTCGCTGAGAACTGATGTGGCAGCTGCATGTGTGCACACCTCCCTCCTCTCCTTCAATGGGGCAAGTTAATGGTCCTTATTGGGAGACCCAGGCCAGAGTCATTAGGAGAGAGGAGGGGGCTCATGTAGCCACAGTAGGGGGGTGCAGAGGTGCACGTAGCCACAGTAGGGGGGTGCAGAGAAGCCGCGAAGCTTCTAGACTGCCCACAGCCAGATCTGACACGGCTATAAATGGGGTCCGCCGAGGCTGCCTTTTGTGTGGTCCTCTTGGAGCGCGGGCCAAATGCTGCCGCCGAGAACCTTCCCGGGACTGGGATACCGTCTAAGGTAACCTCCCGAAAGAAAAATGGGACTGCCTCGTCTCCACGTGTGGGTGAGTGATAACTTAGATATTTCCTCACCAGATAAGCGAGTGTATTAAATAATTCCTCGCCACTTGGGTGGATGTTTTCCTCACTAGACACGTGAGTGTATTCCATGCTTAAATATAAGCACGTGTATTTTCTTTAATAATTCCTTGCCAGATTCAGGCAAGCGTATATCCTTAATATAATTTCTCCCTAAACACGTGGGTGTATTTTTTTCCTGGAGTCAGGGACGGCTCTGGCATTGTTTTTGGTGAGCCACGTGTATACACACTGTGGATCTCCATTATTCTTATTTGCTGTACCCCAATAATTTCCTCAAAGTTGATATCCGAATCTGTATTTTATGTTACCGGAGTGACTGATTGTATAAACCCCGTTTCTAATTGGTTGTTTTCCCGGACTTTCCCGGACAGAATAAAAGCCCGTTTTGGACCTGGTTGTCCGCCTAAAACTAACTTCGGGGTCCCTCCGTGACAATGACGTTTCCTTGAAATTACACTGGTGCAGTGTTTGCTTGCTGACTGACTGAGCCAGGTAGCGATCTATTGTTTTGTCAGTGTAAACTCCCTAAGGTATCTAGAAGGTGTTCCTTCTTCTGGGGGCAGGGGAATTCTGAAGAAGGAAAGTATGACTTATACATTCAGAGAGACTGGGTGATTGGATGATTATCATAGGTTTTAGAAGTCTGTGGTGCCTGGTGGAATTTGTCTTGCCTCGCAGACATTGTTGCTGATACTGGGCTCCAAACCAGAGAGAGTGAAGGGCTGTTAAACAATGATCCAATGAAGAATCGTAGAGTCCTAGAGCAGCCCAGGTGGGAAGGGACCTGGAAAGAACATCTGCTCCAACCTTTTGTGAGAACAGGAGCACAGATGAGATTATCTAGCACCCTATCTAAAGGCATCTTGAAAACCTCCAGCGATGGGGACTCTACCATGTCCCTGGGGAGGCTGTTCCAGTGGATGATTGTTCTTACAGTAAAAACCAAAAATTTACAGAGTCACCGAATGGTTGGGGTTGGAGGGGACCTCTGGAGATCATCTAGTGTAACCCACCTGCTAAAGCAGGTTCACCTAGAGCAGATCACACAGAAATGCGTTCAGGTGGGTTTTTAATGTCTCCAAGGAAGGAGACTGCACAACCTCTCTGGGCAGCCTGTTCCAGTGCTCTGTCACCCTCAAAGTAAAGAAGTTTCTTCCCATATTCATATGGAACCTCCTATGTTTCAGTCTGTGCCCATTGCCCCTCATCCTATTGTTAGGCACCACTGACAAGGGTCTAATCTCATTTTCTTGACACCCAACCTTGAGATATTTATAAGCATAACTAAGATCCCTTCTCAGCCTTCTCCAGGCTGAACAGACCCAGCTCTCTCAGTCTCTCTTCATAAGAAAGATGCTCCAGTCATAGTTGGAGCCCTCTGCTGGACTCCCTTCAGTAATTCCTTGTCCTTCTTAAACTGGGGAGCCCAGAACTGGACACAGTACTCCAGATGCGGCCTCACCAGGGCAGAGCAGAGAGGGAGGATAACCTCCCTTGACCTGCTGGCCACACTCTTCCCAATGCACCCCAGGATACCATTGGCTTTCTTGGCCACAAGGGCACATCGCTGATTCTTGATCAACCTGTTGTTGACCAGGACTCCCAGGTTCTTCTCTGCAATGCTGCTTTCCCACACATCAACCCCTAACCTGTATGGTGCCTGGGGTTATTCCTCCCCAGATACAAGAACCTACACTTGTTCAACTTCATTAGGTTCTTCTCTGCCCAGTTCTCCAGCCTGTCCAGATCTCACTGAATGGCAGCACAGCCTTCTGGTGTATCAAACACTCCTCCCAGTTTTGTATCATCAGCAAACTTGCTGAGGGTACACTCAGTCTTTTCATCCAGGTCACTGATGAACAGGTTGAACAAGACTGGACCCAGTACTAACCCCTGGGGAACCCCACTAACTACAGACCTCCAACTAGACTCTGCACCATTGATCACAACCCTCTGAGCTCTGCCATACAGCCAGTTCTTGATCCATCTCACCGCGCACTCATCCAACCTACACTTCCTGAGCTTATCTATGAGGATGTTGTGAGAGACAGTGTCAAAAGCCTTGCTCAAGTCACGGTAGACAACATCCACTGCTCTTCCCTCATCTACCCAGCCAGTCATACCATCATAAAAGGCTATCAGGTTGGTCAAACATGATTTCCCTTTGGTGAACCCATGCTGACTACTCCTGATAACCTTCTTTTCCTCCACATGCTTGGGGATGATGTCCAGAATGAGTTGTTCCATCACCTTTCTAGGGATGGAGGTGAGGCTGACTGGTCTGTAGTTTCCTGGGTCCTCCTTCTTGCCCTTTTTGAAGACCGGAGTGATGTTGGCCTTCTTCTAGTCCTCAGGCACCTCTCATCCATGACGTTTCCAAGATGATGGAGAGTGGCTTAGCAATAACATCTTCCAGCTCTCTCAGCACTCATGGGTGCGTCCCATCAGAGGCCATGGATTTGTGGGTGTCCAGTTTGCCTAACAATCTCTAACCTGATCCTCTTCAACCAAGGGAAAGTTTTCTTTTCTCCAGTCTTTCTCTCTTACCTCCAGGGTCTGGGATTCCTGAGGGCTTGTCTTAGCAGTAAAGATGGAAGCAAAGGCAATATTCAGTAATTCTGCCTTCTCTGTATCCTCTATCACCAGGGCACCCACCTCACTCAGCACTGGACCTACATTTTCTCTAGCCTTCCTTTTGCTCTTGATGTACTTGAAGAAGCCCTTCTTTGTGGAATATCTTACAGACAGTCACCTTGAGTTATTGGAACGTCCTTGACTAAAATAGAATGAGGAACCAGGATGATTTTCTACAAGATAAGAGGAGGTCGATGAAACACTGTCAGCATGATATTTACTGTGGATGGGTTTCTATTAGACGGAGATTTGTTATTGAACTAGACAGGCCCAAAGGAATTTCAAGGCCACCTTGGAAAACTGAAAACAGGATCTGCTGTAGAAGCAAAACAATTCAGCAGCTACAAGGCAGCAACACGACGTAAATCAACAGACCTATCAGCAGTGAGACTCAGACGCATGGACAGTTCGTGAACATAGATGATATCCAATCAGTTAATGCATGCTTGGAGCGTGGACGCGTGATCAGAAAATAACTGCATATATAAAAAGGCTTGTTTCTGTAATAAATCAGCTTTGCATGATTCACATATTGAATCAGAATGCTGAGTCCTTTATTCGCTCCAACAATTTACAGTGTGTTAGCCAAACTGCCAGAGCGTGTGCAAGATTAAATAAACCAATTGCGAGATAGCTTTAAGTGCATGAACAGCTAGCATAAACCAATCGAAACAGAAAGTTAAATGTGTGTACGATAGCTACCAGCTATAAATGTAAGTGCCTTGCCTAAATAAAGGGTCTTTTGGTTCACCTGCACCAGGAGTCCGTGTCGTCAATCCCTCAAATGGTGACCCCAACGTGATAGGGTCACAGAAACACTGAAGCGAGCGTCTGGAGGGACTCCAGCCGAACGATCATCTCGACAGCTGGACTGATCGAGAAACACGCCTGGGCAATCACCGTCTCACGAATACAGGTGAGCGGCTGGATAGTTAAATATGGGATCTAATTTGTCTGCAGAAGAAGAAGCTATAGTGAAACTATTTTTGTGAATTTTACAAAAGCAGAGAATAAAATATGAAGAACATATTGTTAAGTTAATGCTAAAATGGTTTAAACGGCACTCCAACAACAGTAGCAGCAGTCTTTGATTCAGACACTATTCCCAAGTGCTGACTGATTTGCTGTACAATTTTTGAAATAAAATGTGGCCCTTTATCAGAGGATATATCAGCTGGAACTCCAAACCTTGGTATTATTTCTTGTACTAATGTTTTAGTTACCTGCCGAGCTTTTGCTGTTCTGGTAGGGAGTGCTTCTGACCAACTTGAAAAGGTATCAGTACCAACAAATATCGGCACCCCCCTTTTCTTGGGAGTTCCGAAAAATCAATTTGCCATTATTGCATATGTTTATATAATGCTTCTGCTACTAAAGGCCAAACTAAATAGGAGGTAACAATAAGTTTTCCCTTGTGGGGTGTGAGCCCACCCTTCCTCATTATATGATTCCTCTAAATCTATAATAAGTTTCTGGCCTTCCTTAGTATATTCTGGCTTACCTTCTAAAATAACCTGCCCGTCGGGGACTAGGGCACTTTCTACTTTTATCTTTTGCTTAGGCACCAGTTTTGCCTCTCTGTCCACCAGCTCATTTCCTCTTTCCAATTCCGAGCTCACTTTCTGGTGCGCCTTGATATGCATGATTGCCACCTTCTTAGGAAGTTGAGCTGCCAGTATTTCTTCTGCATGTTTGATATGTTTGCCTTGAGAGTTCAAGAGTCCTTTTTCTTTCCAAATTGTTCCGTGCGCATGCACAACCCTGAAAGCATACTTAGAGTCTGCATAAAAGTTCACAGTTTTACCTTCAGCTAGTTCCAGAGCACAAGTAAGGGCGATTATTTCTGCCTTTTGTGCTGAAGTATTTTAGGCAGAGGTCCAGATTCCATCACTTCATGACTAGTAGTTCTAGCATAACCAGCATGCCTTTCACCGTTCAGGATATTGCTGCTGTCGTACATAAAGCAGTTCTCAGTTTTCTCCATAGGATTGCCCTTTAGATCTGGTCGGCTGGAGTATGTTGCTTCGATGGTTTCCAGGCAATTATGATGAACTGGTTTTCCAATGTAACCACTGAGGAAAGAAGCTGGATTGACAATGTTAGTGACGATGATTTAGCCTGATATTTGAGAAATCTTTGTGGGAAAGCCAATGTCCCATTGCTCATTTAATCCTCTCAAAGTCTCTAGCAACAAGTGCCATGGCGTTAACAGTTGTTTCTTTCCATCTTTGGGTAGTGCTTTGCCGCATAGTAACATCCTTCGTAAAGTCAATTCCAGAAGGCTAATACCCTCCTTCTTCAGAAGCAACTTTCATGTAGATAATATAAGTTCCCCCTCCTGTTCCCAGCAGCTCACCTACTCTTGGTGTTGTGTCTTTTCAAGGATCCGGATCTTTGGCAGCTCCCCCCTGCTACTCTATCAGCTGTACTGGGCTCCGTCTCCACATCTCGTTCGTCTTCGGCTGTCACAGCTTCACCTCTGTCTCTTCTTCATGCGAAATCCTCTTCATGCAGGATCACGTTGGAGTCACCATATGTCGCGGTTTCTTTCTTTCTTTCCCATGACCTCCATAACTAGCAGAAGAAGTCTCTTACAACCATTTAGCACAGAATAAGTCTATTAAGAGATTTTTGGTTTAATTTCCCAGCTTTATCAGAACTACGGATCCACTGGGGATGCCTTTAAATTTCACCCTCAGACTCCTTCATTCAGAATTACAGTTCTCCAACAGCAACATTGCTGGGGGGTGGACTAAAGCCCCTCTTTCGCCGCTTTAGCAGTGGGCAGATAGATTTTTCCTTTTTTTTTATTTTTTTTAATTTTTTTTTAATTTTATTTCTCTTCTCGCTGCAGTTTAGATACAGGCAAGGACATGCAGGTGGTATAATCACTGGTACCAAGTGGGAGTTGCCAGGCCCTAGCAGACTCCTCAGTTACAATGAGCTGAGTTTATCTTGCAGCTTGACACAGGCCTGAAATGTATGTTCAAGCTGTACACCACAGGCCTGGGATATTTTGCTTTTTTATTTTACCATATCATTCCAGCCATAGTACACTTTATATGCAGTTCCTATTAGGTGAGCAATAGTTACATTCCTCAGCCCCATTTACCTTTTGCAATTTCTTACAGGTGTCAATAAACAGCTTATTAACCACCAATCCATTATTTTCAATTTCCTAGATCCGAATGAGTTAATATTCTACCAACTTTTAAATACAACCTCTCCCAGGTTCACATCCATCATAGCATTTACTTTTCTTTCCCATATCTGCAGCTAGCATGTAAATTCAATGTGAATCAGAGTTTAACAACTTAAATTCTTTTCTCGTCTCAAAATTGTTAGATAAAAATAAGAGGAAATTAACTTACAGTACTGTACTTCATCCCATTTTTTCCAAAGATCTGCAGAACAACAGTAATTGCAATACAGCACTATAACCCAGAATCCCACATTCAAGCCACACGTGAATACAATATTGTTTCAAACTTTCTTTTCTTAGAGGATTCCCCCACAAATCTACTCTAATGTGTAAGGATGCATCCTAATGGGGAGCAAGGTGGTACTTTAGTACCTGAACCAAATTTTAGCATTGCACCTTTGATCTGCTTACTGCTCAGCCAGGTAGAGGTATCGCTGGGTCTCCCTGACAAAACAGGTCAGTGCACGGTGGAGCCCCATTGGCACCTGCCCCCCCTGGTGCCCTAGCAAATTGAACTGGGCAAGGCTTTTATTAGTGTCTCATCTAGCGTGCTACAACTGTTATCCCAAAAACAGGATTCTTTACCTGGTGCGCATACAAAAGAGCCAAATTTAGTACACCGAGATGAGACACAGCCTATCAGAGAGTTGCGCAAGTCTGGATACCAGAATAAAGCTAGCATGCTAGAAATAAAAGTATCAGCTACCACGCACAAAATCTTATAATCACATTCACGTGGTAAAGAACTGAATTACTCATGGTCTTCATATCATCACAAAATGTACATTTTGAATCCACGGATTCTCGTGATTTAGCAGTCTGTGAACTTACTGTACCATATAACTGGCAAAGACTTATGAAACTGTAATGTGCTTAAACAGATACCTACAAAGAAAACAGGTTAATAACGAAAAGCATCTCACAGAGTGTTCTGCAAGTTCTCTGTGACTTGTGTGTTATCAGTTAGTTCTCTCCCAGCTTGTTGAAGGTCAAACCATTCCACCTGTAAAACTGTCTGCAACGATTTAATGATCTCTTGCAAAGATTTATTTTTTGTCCTGCTCTTCTCACTTTAAAAACAACATACATTGTAACAAAGTATTATACTTCAAGGTTCCATTCTCTGGCCACTTCTTCTAGTCATCTAACTTACACAGCGGACACCATTGATTACAATATTTCGCAAGATCCTCCTTCCTTGTATTTCCAAGTACTTTCCAAAACTCCAAATATCTAGCAGGTGAGGCAAAAAGCCAGCTTGGTTGAGCAGGGATCTTCTTCTTGAAATACAGCAAAAAAAGAAATTACATGGTCAGGGGAAGTAAGGTCAGGCAACATGGGAGTAGTACAGAGATGGTGCTTGCCACTTGTGGTGGTTTGACTGAAAATGGGTTATTTTTCTTCATGCAGTTAGAAATCTTTCTTTTTCATAGCTAGCACGCTCATCATTTGAACTTAGTTTGAGAACAAGAGATAACACCCTAGCACAGAGTTTATGTTTTTAATTGCTCTGGTCGGAGAGCCAAGGACACCTGAGTGCTCTACCCACAGGTGTGAGGCATCAAGGAAGGGGGGTACGGATGGGGCAGAGCTTGACTGACATCCAGACTGATCAGTAAGAGTATTCCATCCCATTAGCGTCATGCTTCATACTTAAGGAGATCTCTTGGTCCAGGCCCATATCTGTAAATCTATAAATTGAGAACTGTTAATAAAAGTGATCTCAGCCTGGCTCAGCTTGGCCTTGTATCTGTGCATCTCTGTCTGCGTCTGTATGCATTGTTCCTCATCGCCGCAAATGGTGACCCGTGTGAGTGTCTGACCCCTGTGAGGCTCTTCATCTAGCAGAGTGTGTATGGCGGTAACCATGCAATCCAGTGGGTGAGTAAATTTTTGTGGCCACACATCCCTGGGTATAACAGGGATAAGCAGTCCTCACTGAATGAGAGAGCTGTGGGACTGAGTTAGTATGGGACAAGCTGCTTCCCCTGTACATAAGCTATATCTGCAAGTTTTATAGCACATATTACGTGTTTCTGTGTATTGCCTTTCTGAAAATCAAACAACTTGTCAGGAATGTAAGTAAATTGTTTTATTGGTTGTTGTTACAACTCTCTCTTTATGGTGTTGTTTGTGTAAAAACACTGTAAGGCTTCTTCCCCCCTTCTCCCACTTACGCTGTACGCCGCTCTGTGCTTCCCTCTCCTCTTACCCCTTCTCATGGTTTTTACTTAGAAGATAGGCTCAGGAACGTCTGTTCCCAGTGGTGTTCTTAACAAATCAGTATTAGGGTGTGTTTTCACAGTATCACAGTATGTTTGGGATGGGAAGGGACCTCAAAAGATCATCTAGTCCAATCCTCCTGCTGGAGCAGGAACGCCTAGGTGAGGTCGCACAGGAACATGTCCAGGTAGACCTTGAATGTCTCCAGGGAAGGAGACTCCACAACCTCCCTGGGTAGCCTGTTCCAGTGCTCTGTCACCCTCACTGAGAAGAAGTTTTTTCTCAAATTTAAGTGGAACCTCTTGTGTTCCAGCTTGATCCCATTACTCCTTGTCCTATCGTTGTTTGCCACCAAGAAGAGCCTGGTTCCATCCTCATGGCACTCACCCTTTATATATTTATAAACATTAATAAGGTCACCCCTCAGTCTCCTCTTCTCCAAACTGAAGAGACCCAGCTCCCTCAGCCTTTCTTCATAAGGGAGATGCTCCACTCCCTTAATCATCTTTGTTGCCCTACGCTGGACCCTCTCCAGCAGTTCCCTGTCCTTCTTGAACTGAGGGGCCCAGAACTGGACACAATATTCCAGATGGGGTCTCACCAGGGCGGAGTAGAGGGGAAGGAGGACCTCTCTCGATCTACTGACCACTCCCCTTGTAATACACCCCAGGATGCCATTGGCCTTCCTGGCCACAAGGGCACAGTGCTGGCTCATGGTCATCCTGTTGTCCACCAGGACCCCCAGGTCCCTTTCCCCTACACTGCTCTCTAATATGTAATTTCCCAACCTATACTGGAACCTGGGGTTGTTCCTGCCCAGATGCAGGACTCTACACTTTCCCTTGTTAAATTTCATCAGGTTATTCCCTGCTCAACTCTCCAACCTGTCCAGATCCCGCTGGATGGCAGCACAGCCTTCTGGCGTGTCAGCCACTCCGCCCAGCTTAGTGTCATCAGCAAACTTGCTGATAGTACACTCAATTCCCTCGTGCAAATCGTTAATGAATATATTGAATAATATTGGCCCCAGTACTGACCCCTGAGGCACTCCACTAGATACTGGCCTCCAACTAGACTCCGCACCATTGACCACCACTCTCTGGCTTCTCTCTTTAACCCACCTCACTACTCTATTGTCTAGACCACACCTCCTCAATTTAGCTGTGAGGATGCTGTGAGAGACTGTGTCAAAGGCTTTACTGAAGTCAGGGTAGACCACATCCACCGCTCTGCCATCATCCATCCACCTTGTTAAATTCTCATAAAAGGCTATGAGATTGGTCAAGCATGACCTACCCTTGGTAAAGCCATGCTGACTGCCCCTAATGACCCTCTTATCCCTGATGTGCCTTGAGATGACACCAAGGACAAACTCTTCCATTACTTTCCCTGGGACAGAGGTGAGGCTGACCGGTCTATAATTACCCGGGTCCTCCTTCTTGCCCTTTTTGAAGACTGGAGTGACATTTGCTTTCCTCCAATCCTCGGGCACCTCTCCCGTTTCCCAAGACTTGGCAAAAATGATGGAGAGCGGTCTAGCAATGACTTCAGCCAGCTCCCTCAGCACCCGCGGATGCATCCCATCTGGACCCATGGATTTATGGATGTCCAGACTATTTAATAGCTCCCTAACCCAGTCCTCATCGACTAAAGCAAACTCCTCCATTGACCTGGCTTCATCCGGGGTCTCAGGGGTATGGGGCTCCCCAGGACAGCCTCCAGCAGAGTAGACAGAGACAAAGAAGGCATTCAGTAATTCTGCCTTCTCTGTATCTTCTGCCACCAGGGCACCCACTCCATTCATCAGTGGGCCTACATTGTCTCTGGTATTAGTTTTATCTGCTATGTATTTGAAAAAGTTCTTTTTGCTGTTCTTGACCCCTCTCACCAGCTGTAATTCTAAGGAGGTCTTGGCTGTCTTAGCTACCTTCCTACATCCTCTAACAGCAGCCTTATATTCCTCCCAAGTGGCCAGTCCCTGCTTCCATGACCTGTAAACTCTCCTCTTCTGCTTGAGCATACCCAACAGATCCCTATTCAACCACACAGGCCTCCTGGCTCCCTTCCTCGACTTCCTGCGTGTGGGGATGCTCTGATCCTGAGCATGGAAGAAGCAATCTCTGAATGCGATCCAGCTCTCTTGGGTCCCTTTTCCTTCAAGCAGTCTTGCCCATGGGATTTCCCCTAGCAATTGGTGACCCCAACGTGATCCATAAGGAGAATTTACAGAAGGGGGACGACTGCTGCAGGGAGCGAGCCCCAGCTGGAACAACTTGGCTGGACCGTGACCGGGACACAGTCTGCGGGCTGTGTGACTCCTGATTGATCACTACAGAAGCGACAGAGGAGGGATAAAGGATCCAATATCGTTGCAACGGACACCCAAAGAGGTGAGTAGATGGGGGCAAGAGGAGATGGGGCAGAATATTTTTAAAGAAGAAGAAGAAATACTGCGACTCCTCTCGCATATTCTCTCTAAGAGAGGGGTGAAGTATGAGGAGAGTAACCTCAAAAGACTATTAATTTGGTGCAGAGGCAGTGGGTTTCCTGCTGACCTGTTATGAGTTTTTCAAATAGAGACTTGGGAAAAAGTGGGAACTGTGTTGTGGAAGACAATCAGTCACAGTGAAAAATATTTTCTTGGCCTTGTAACCACCTGGAAACTGATAATTACTGCAGTGAAGCAATTAAAACCTGAAAAGACTGTTACGAGCATTAGTGACTCAAAACTTAAACTTGAACTTTGGGACGATTGTCGAGGGTTAAGATTGCGGGGTGACAATCAAACCCTGGCAGATGTATTGTTAACCTCCTCTCCCCCCCACTTCCCCCTTTTGCCCCTCCCTCTCCCCCCTTCCCACTCAGGACAGGCGATCGGGAGGGAAAGAAGGACAGAGAGAAGAGAGTTGGAAAAGTTAAAGATGTTTTACTAACGCTACTAATAAGAATAGAGAAAATAATACAAAATATACAAAACCAATCTTGTAAGTCTCAGCAACTGCAGAGCCAGCACCCAAAGTCCTGGATTAGACTCTGTAGCCAACCGGAGCTGGATTCAGTCTCTCACTAGGCCTCAGTTCGCAGGGACGACCAGCAAGGTCCTCTCCTAATGTCAGCCATGAGGAAAAAAGGGAAAAGGCAAAGGGACGAGATCCTCGTGATCTTCCACTTTTATATGAAGTATTCACGTGAATGGAATGTTATACACCATTGGTCAGTCTCTCGGTCATCAGTTTTCTTGTTGCCACTCTCGCGAGATGTCCATCCGTGCTTATCAATAAGCTTGCATTCCATTGCTAGGTTTAACTAAAACATGTGTTGGGTTCTCCAGGAAAATGCAGCTAACATGAAGGCTTTAGCTGACAGGCAAATTCACTAAAAGAGAAACTTGTTTTTAACAAAACCAGCACACCTCCCCTGCAAGCCTGTGTCTCAGCTGTGGAGAAACTGTGTGACAAACTGTCCAAGAGGGAGCATAGATTCTACTTGTTACCTGCACGGGTGCAAGTCACAGTTATTAGGAGAAGATGCCCTTCTGCAGGACCAGCTCGAGAGAAATGGAACACATCACAAGGTGAATTATGTTTTTTCCTGTGTGACCAGGGGGAATATATGAGTAATTCCACTGCTGACCTAGAGGCATGAGTACGTGAGTTGAAAAAGAAAGCTCCCAAGAGAAAAGTTGCTCTGGTTTCCAGTGAGCAGCTTTCCAGCCAAGGTAGATGGGATTCTTGTGTCTCCCTACCAGAGTCAATCAAAGAGAATTAGGGGGACCCTGCCCCTAGCCAGGTGGAGGAGAGGGACAATGGCAACCGAGTTTGACTGTGTGGATTCGATGGCCTGGTATGTCAGAACCACATGAGTATAAAGCCCTGGTAGACACTGGCGCACAGTGAACAATGATGCCATCAAATCATAAAGGGTCAGAATCTATCGGTATTGTTGGAGCGACTGGGGGAAACAAAGAATTGACTGTGTTAGAGGCTGAAGTGAACCTAACTGGAAATGAGTGGGAAAGGCACCCTATTCTGACTGGCCTAGATGCTCCATGCATTCTTGGTATAGCTTACCTCATGAGAGGGTATTTTAAGGATCCAAAAGGGTATCGATAGGCCTTTAGTATAGCAGCTGTAGAGACTGAGGACATTAAACAGCTGTCTACCTTGTCTGATCTCTCAGACAACCCTTCTGTTGTAGGACTGCTTAAGGTCAAAGAGCAACAGGTGCCGATTGCTACCACGATGGTGCACAGACAACAATATCGCACCAATCAAGATTCCCTGATCCCCATTCATAAACTGATTTGACAACTAGAGAATCCAGGAGTGACCAGTAAGACTCACCTTTCAACAGTCCTATATGGCCAGTGCCAAAGCCTAGTGGAGAATGTAGACTAATAGTAGACTCTCATGGCCTAAATGAAGTTACACCACTGTTAAGTGCTGCCATGCCGCACATGTTAGAACTGCAATATAAACTGGAGTCAAAGGCAACCAAGTGGTATGCTACAATTGACATTGCTAATGCATTTTTCTCTATTCCTTTGGCAGCAGAATGCAGGCCACAGTTTGCCTTTATCTAGAGGGGTATCCAGTACACTTGGAATCGAGTGCTGCAGGGGTGGAAGCATAGCCCTACTGTCTGCCATGGACTGATCCAGACTGCACTGGAACCAAGTAAAGCTCTGGAACACCTGCAGTTCATTGATGACATCATTGTATGGGGTGACACAGCAGCAGAAGTCTTCAAGAAAGGTGAGAGAATAATTCAAATTCTTTTGAAAGCTGGTTTCGCCATAAAGAGAGGTAAGGTCAAGAAGCTTGCCCAAGAGATTCAGTTTCTGGGAATTAAATGGCAAGATGGGCGTCGCCAGATCCCGATAGAGGTGATTAACAAAATAACAGCTATGTCCCCACCAGCTAACAAAAAGGAAACACAGGCTATCTTAGGTGTTGTGGGTTTCTGGAAAATGCATATGCTGGACTACATCCAGATTGTGTGCCCTCTCTACCAAGTGACTCGAAAGAAACATGATTTTCTATGCGGTCCTGAGCAACGACAAGCCTTTGAACAAATTAAACAAGAGATTGTACATGCAGTCGCCCTTGGACCAGTCCAGACAGGACAAGATATTAAGAATGTGCTCTATACTGCAGCTGGGGACAATGGTCCCACCTGGAGCCTCTGGCAAAAGGCACCAGGTGAGACTTGAGGTTGACCTCTAGGGTTTTGGAGTAGAGGATATAAAGGCTCGGAGGCCAACTATACTCCAACTGAAAAAGAGATACCGGCAGCATATGAAGGGGTCTGAGCTCCTTCAGAAGTGGTTGGTACTGAATCACAGCTCATCCTGGCACCCCAATTACCAGTACTGAGCTGGATGTTCAAGGGTAAGATTCCTTCCACTCATCATACAACCAGTGTTACATGGAGTAAGTGGGTTGCATTAATCACACAGCAGGCTCAAAGAGGAAAATCTAATTGCCCAGGGATCTTAGAAATGATCACAAACTGGCCAGAAGGCAGAGATTTTGCAATGTTACCAGAAGAAGAGGTGATGTGTGCTGAAGAAGCCTCACCATATAATGAATTACCAGATAATGAAAAGCAGTATGCCCTGTTCACTGACGGATCCTGTTGTCTTGTAGGAAAACATCGAAAGTGGAAAGCTGCTCTATGGAGTTCTACACAAGTCACAGAGGCTGATGAGGGACAAGGTGAATCAAGCCAGTTTGTAGAGGTAAAAGCCATACAGCTGGCGTTAGACATTGCTGAAAGAGAAAAGTGGCCAGTACTTTATCTCTACATTGACTCATGGATGGTAGCAAATGCCCTGTGGGGGTGGTTAAAGCAGTGGAAGTAAAATAACTGGTAGCACAGAGACCAACCTATTTGGGTTGCCTCCTTGTGGCAGGACATTGGTGCTTGGCTAGAGAACCTGACTGTAAAAGTACATCATGTAGATGTTTATGTGCCTAAAAGTTGAGCCACTGAGGAACACCAAAACAATCAGCAAGTGGATCAGGCTGCTAAGATTAAGGTAGCTGAGGTGGATTTTGACTGGCAATGTAAAGGTGAACTTCTTCTAGCTCAGTGGGCCCATGCTGCTTCAGGTCATCAAGGAAGGGATGCAAGAATAGATGGGCTCATGACCGAGAGGTGGACTGACTTAACCATAGACAGGTTATCCATGATTGTGAAACATGTGCTGCAATCAAGCAGGCCAAAAGGTTAAAACCTGTGTGGTATGGGGGGCAGTGGTTGAAAAATAAATATGGGGAGGCCTGGCAGATTGACTATATTATACTCCCTCAAACCTGCCAGGGCAAGCACTATGTCCTCACAATGGTGGAAGCAACTGCAGGATGGCTGGAAACATATCCTGTGTCTCATGCCACTGCCTGGAACACTATCCTGGGCCTTGAAAAGCAAGTCCTGTGGTGACATAGCACTCCAGAAAGAATCGAGTCAGACAATGGGACTCATTTTAAAAACAGTCTCATAAACAACTGGGCCAAAGAGCATGGCATTGAATGAGTATATCATATTTCCTATTGTGGCAGAATGCAAACCCCCCCTAACCCCCCCCCCTTCAGTATGGAAGGAGTAGGCACATCTCCCTCTCTCTCTGCTACTTGAGGCTAACAGCTTCTTTTCTTTGGTCCCGGAGCACTCTGGCCAGGGCCATTAGGAGAAGGGAGTGCCGAGGTGCCAGTGAGCCGCTGGGCACCTGCGGCCAGTGTGGAGGATGTTTGGAGGCTTCAGGGGCACCCCACAGCCGGTGTGGGGGTGCAGAGAAACTTCTAGAATGCCTACAGTCAGGTCTGATCAGCCTATAAAAACCGGGACTCTCGTCGAGACTTCGCCCATTGTCGCGGGTCTCTCGGAGCACGAGCGAGATGCCGCGGCCGAGAGCCCCCCTCCTCGGGATGGAGACTCTGCTTGCCTTGCCGCCACGTGTGTGAGTAAAACTTCTCACAGGATTGCGAGTATATTTATACTTTCCGTGCACATATGCACGTGTAACTTCCCATGCTTAATACAAGCACGTATAAAATTATTTCCTCGCACAGTCGCGAGTGTATTTATCCTTTCCGTGCACATATGCATGAGTAACTTTCCACGTTTAATACAAGCATGAGTAACTTTCCGTGCACATTTGCACGCGTACTTTAAATTAATTCCTCGCACAGTCGCGAGTGTATTTTCCTCCCGTGCTTCCACATAAGCACGTGTAGTATTCCGTGCACATTCGCATGTGTAAGTAAATTAACCCTCGCAGGATTGCGAGTGTATTATAAATTTACCCTCGCGGAATTGCGAGCGTACACTTTCTGTACCTGTATCTCTTTAAGAATAATCCCGCATCGTGTTCAGGCAAGTGTGTACTCCTCTGGGACTCAGGGGCGGCTCCGACATTGTTTTGGGTGAAGCCATGTGCATGCACTCTGTGGACCGCCTGTTGTACTAGTTGCTGCCCCTTAATAATTTTCCTCAACTGATATCCGAACCTATATTTAAGTCACTTTTGGAGTGCTAAAACCCTGTTTCTCACTGGTTTAATAAAAGTTGTTTTGGACCCTGTTGTCCCTTAAACTAGCCTCGGGGTGCCTCCGTGACACCTATCATGCACCATCCTCTGGGAAGATTGAGCAATACAATGGCTTGTTAAAAACTACCCTGAAGGCAATTGGAGGTGGAACTTTTAAAAACTGGGATAAGCATTTAGCACAAGCCACCTGGTTAGTTAACACCACGGTATCAATCAGTCGAGCTGGCCCTGCTTAGTCAGACCTTTTACACACAGTAGAAGGGGATAAAGTCCCTGTGGTGCATGGAAGGAATATGTTAGGAAAAGCTGTCTGGGTTATTCTTTCTTTAGGCAAAGGCAAACCCATCTGTGGGATTGTTTTTGCTCAAGGGCCTGGATGTACTTGGTGGGTGATGCTGAAGGATGGTGAAGTCTAATGTATACCTCAAGGAGATTTGATTCTGGGTGAGAATACTCAGTTTCAAACTGTATGATGTTAATTGCTGCATGATACTAAGTGTTTAGTAACTATCTTTTAGGTTGATGCAGTGTTGATGAAACCTGAGCTAGCTTCACTGAGTGGCGTTCAGTAACTTCCTCAAGACTGACATCCCTAAGCTGCAGTTCCTGGGCATGAAGTGCACCAGATTATACACCATCTCTCCTGCCTAGAGAGACTACTGTGACAGAGACCTGCAGCCATGAACTAAATGATCTTAACAAACTTTTTGTGAAGAAAGATGAATCATGAACTAGTGATATGTGTGTGTATATACATTTGAAGACAGGTAAAAAGCAGTAGTGATTTGGGTATGATGTAAATGGTATGGAATAAGGGGTGGAATGTCCTGGTTTTGTTTAAAACAAGACTGGGAATGGCAGGACATATGGCTCCAGCCACCTGGATGATAAAGGAAGATCAATACTAACATGACCATCTGAACCGCCAAAGTAGACTAATACTAACATGATTAAATCACAGCAATCAGTAAAAAAAAAGGTGGCCTTGACAAGTTACACAGGATTGTGTGTTTGTGAAGGAGTGATATCCCAGACCAGTAAGAATGATATCTCGGGCCAAAACACCATCCCCAGGATGTATGGCATGTGAGTGTTGGGTCTGAGCCTGTGTTTGGAATAACATTTTTTGAAAAAAACATCCTGTTTAATCTCTTGGTCCAGGCCCGTATCTGTAAAGCTATAAATGGAGAAAGGCTAATTAAAGAAGGCTCAGCTCAGCTCGGCTCAGCTCTGCCTGGGTCTGTTCTTGCTGCTAACAAGAACTCTGTGTCTGCATTTCTGTTTGCTTTTCCATATGCATGTCTGTATGCATCATTCTCATCGTTGCATAAGATCAGTTCTCTTTTAGTGAATTTTCCTTTCAGCTTAGTTCTTCTAAGTAACTGCACTTCTCTGATGTTGGCTGCATGTTTTTTCAGACACTGTTCACTCTGGAGCTGATAACAGTAGCAATGGTATGCAGAAGAGACACAGGTTTAGACTTATTGCTATGGCAGCCAAGGTTACTGATAAATTTTGCATGTCCTGTAAATTATAGGGGTGTATTTGCAAGGAGGGGAAGACAGAACAGGTGACCAAAACTGACCAACTAAGTATTCAATCCCATACACGTCATACACCACATAAAAGTGCGAGATCACGAGGGTCTCGCTCTCTTCAGCCATGGCCGGCATCTGAAGAGGACCCTGCCTGTTCTGCCTGTGATCTTTGGCCTAGTTCCAGGCCCTGCTGAAGAGAAGCTGCTAAATTAATGTATACTGTGATTAAGTTATAAAAGACACACCCATCATTAATCAATTGACATGATAAATGCTTTCTAATCACCTGCAAAACAAGAGGATAATTTTCAAATTTTAGATCCTCCTGCATGACAAGCTGGAGACAGAAGATTAAGTAATACATTGTTTAGAAGCAGAGTGCTTAGCTTATGTTTGACTAGTAATCAGTAGATATATTGTAAGTAAAAAAGTAATCAATTACTTCTGTAAGTGTGTACCAATTGCACTTCCATGAAGAACTGCCAATGTGGAGAGGTCAATCAGTGGACCCTCAGAAGCCCCCCTGAAAGAGGCAGCAGTAACTGTAAACGACGCTACATGGCAGCAAAGACTGTGAAATAAATAACTTCATACTAACCTAATGATTATGCAATTATTTCTTAGTATAGATGATAGCATGTTAAAAATTCCCAAAAATTGTAATGAATATGTAATAATTGTGTGAATATAAGCAGTGCAACAGCATCCAGTCCCAGTTCTGTCAATAAAGAATGCCTGCTTAACAGTATAATTGACTTTGCTGATAAGTTTATTTCTTTGTTTCACTGCATCCCTTAATCCAGTTCTGGTTTACTGCTGAGTCCAGCCCAGGACTTCCAGGTAGCTGCCCTGCAACCGCTGGAGCAATGCCAACTCCACTGCGGGCCAGCCGTGCTACACTGGGAAAGTCAAGATTGATTTTGTATTATTTTCTCTACTTATTAGTACCATTAGTAGAGCATTTTTAACTTTTCCAATTTGTCTCTCTCCCTTTTCCTCTTATTACTTTTCCTTAGTGGGGGGGCAGGGGGTTAACAGCATCTGCCATGTTTTATTGTTGCCCTGCAGTAAATGGTGACATTCCTGAAATACCCATCCCTTGATGATGATCTTTTATGTGGTCAGTCATGTTGTCAGCAGGAAAGAACAGCTGGAAAGAGGACCCTGAAGGCTGTTTACCCACAACCACTACAGTCTTAACATCACAGTTAACGGTATCCCCTGCATTCTCTTCTGGGTCAAGAGGATCTTGATTGTTTAAAAACCACACGCAGTTGGATTTGATGGAGAAGGCATTTGTTGTCTGTGCAACAGTGGATGTTGGAGATTCAAGCTGCAGTGAAGATAACATAATGTAAGGTGGAATTCTACTCTGCTGGCGAAACTAGTACCAGATAACAAGGCTAGTAAATAACTACTGAAAAAACAGACCTTGTAAGATGTGATATGGAGCCCCAGTATTCCAGGGGCAAGCTTCTTCCTGGAATGATCTGATACTGCAGGCAGCAAGGCAGCGTGGGTTATACGCTCTCAGACCAGTGTTTCACAGGGTACACAGAGGTACCTAACTGTCTTCATCTCTTTCAGTGCTGTAGTCAACCCCTGTGGCCAACCAATTTTGTGATTAGTGCATGTGAGACTGAAGTTACTGATCTTTTCAGCCTCCATTCCCTGGACAGCTTTAGTCTCCCATTCTTTCGTATAGCTGCTTGGGATAGTGAATAGCATATCTTGTGCTGAATATGAGGTCTTCAGGGTTGGCTGTGCATGACCTGAAGTGGCGTGTGGGAGATATGAGGGATTTTCTTGAAGTTACTGTGTGGATGGGTTTCTATAGAATGGATATTTGTTATTAAACTAGCCAGGCCCAAAAGAATTTCAAGGCCACCTTGGAAAGCTGAAAACACAACATAAACCAACAGACCTATTAGCAGTGAGACTCGGGCGCGTGGACAGCTTGTGAACATAGATGATATCCAATCAGCTAATGCATGCTTGGAGCATGGATGTGTAATCAGGAAATAACTGCATATATAAGGAGGTTTGTTTCTGTAATAAATGGCTTCACTTGAATTCATATTGGATTGTGTGGAGTGCATGATTTTTCGCCCTCTCAGTGGTGGACTACTCATTCTTTCAGAGGATGCATGCCAGTGGGTAGCAACAATAATAATTCTGTGATGGATGCACTTGACTCCTCCCCCAACCAAACCAGCAGCAGTTTGCTACAGGCTCCAAATGAGGTAAAGGCCTGAACAGTAGCCAACCCAATAACTCCTTTTAGGAAACTCACAAGGAAGCAGAACAACACACTGAACACCGATAAGTTGTGGGTGCAAGGAGTCTCATGCATACCTTTCCCGTTTGACTATGAGTCAATCACTTTATTCCATAAATATGACAGCCTGGGTGAGCCTACATTGAGCTCTCTCTACTAGACATGTCTGTATGGCAATGATCTTTTACTAATCACAGATCAATAGATGAGCCCAAGTTTTATATTAATCATTTAGCTTAAGTAAGTGCATTTCAGATAGAATTAATCACTTAGAATTATTAAATTATGTGATTTTTAATATACTGTCTGTTTCACGTTACTTAGTAAGCTAAATTTGCTGAAATCTTAAACTGTATGTTGTAAAGTTCTGCTCATATTTTACCAAAATTTTATCTACTTGCATTCTATCTTTGAAAACAAAATGGCTGCAAACCATAGACACAACCTGCAAGATAAGTCCTGTTTTGCACCTCATTGTGAAAAACAGGATTCATATAGATATATTAACACTTTCATGTGGGAGATTTGAGGGATTTTCTTGAAGTTAATGTATGGATGGGTTTCTATGAGATGGAGATTTGTTATTAAACTAGCCAGGCCCAAAGGAATTTCAAGGTCACCTCGGAAAGCTGAAAACACGACATAAATCAACAGTCCTATTAGCAGTGAGACTCGGGCACGTAGACAGCTTGTGAACATGGACAATATCCAATCAGCTAATGCATGCTTGGAATGTGGATGCGTGATCAGGAAATAACTGCATATATAAGGAGACTTGTTTCTGTAATAAATGGCTTTGCTTGAATTCATATTGTTTTGTGTGGAGTCCATGATTTTTCACCCTTGCAATGAGATGCATCCCAGAGTCCTGAAGGAATTGGCTGATGTAGTTGCCAAGCCACTCTCCATGATATGTGAGAAGTCATGGCAGTCAGGTGAAGTCCCTGGAGACTGGAAAAAGGGAAACAGCACTCATTTTTAAAAAGGGTAGAAAGGAGGACCCCAGAAACTACTGACCTGTCAGCCTCACCTCTGTGCCCTGGAAGATCATGGAACAGATCTTCCTAGTAGCTATGCTAAGGCACATGGAGGACAGGGATCTGATTCAAGACACCCAGCATGGCTTCAACAAGGGCAAGTTGTCCTGGTTTTGGTTAGTGAATTTTCCTTTCAGCTAGGTTCTTCTAAGTAACTGCATTTTTATGAAGTTGGTTGCATGTTTTTAGGACAGTGTTTGCTCTGGAGCTGATAACAGCTGATATTTCCAGTTTTACTGAGCTAATTGTAGGAATGGTATGCAGAAAAGACCCAGGTTTATCTTTTATTGCTATAGCAGCCAAGGCTGCTGATAAACTTATGACAAATAAATGTAGGGAGAGGCAGACAGAACAAGTGACCCAAATTGACCAACTAGGTATTCCATGCCATCCATGACATACTCAGTTTAAAGGTGGAAGATGACAAAGGACTGGCTGTCTTCATCCATGTGGCATCTTGTGAGAGTTGGTCCGAAGATGGAGCAGTATTTGCCTGAACATCGCCATCAAGAACTTAGAGAACTGAGGCCCTGACAGAAAGAATGCATGGACAATGACTTGGAGAGAGGCCCGAGAAGCATTGTGTTGCACTGGTTTCTCCGATACAGGGGGACTGCTGCTTACAATGGTTGTTGTGTGGACTTCGCCTGCTGCTTCAGCCAAACCAGCCCCCACCTCCTGAAAGTTATTGTTATGAGGGGTCTCTTCGACCCAGGGACAATAGCTGCCGTCCAGAAGATGTGTTCTCACCTGCAGCCTCAGTTACATGTGTCCCCCACCTGCTCCCCCAAACAATGGTCAACAAAAAGGAGTATGCCCAGAAGCTCGCCAAGGGTCCTGAGGTCACCCAATGGACCAGAGAAAGATCCCTGAATGCTGGACACGTAAGCGTTGGCAAAAGAAAGCATGAATCTTTCGAGGCTGCGCAGTACAAGCCTGGATTGCGAAATCAAGGCGGAGATTGGCCTCAAACAATGGGAGCGAGGAGGGGTGAAGAAGCATAAGAGATGACTCCCGAATGGACACCGTTGAAGATCTTCCCGCCAGAGGATCCCGAACCATGACGGAGGACCGGCAGGACTCCACAGGACCGGAGACCAGAGGGATGCTTCTGAAACTGGACTGGTGATAAACGCAACCTCATTTCTCATCTTTACTTTTCCCCATTTCTTTTCCCTTTTCTTTTTCTTACTCTCTCTCTCTCTATTGCGTGCCGCTTTATGGGCAAATTAATAAAGTAACACTGTTTGATTGAATTATAACCCCTTGGCATTTTGGTTGCCTTAATTTTGCACTTCGAGATCAAGGTAAACGAACCATCATGAGTCCGTCACCGAATGGACCGTGACACATCTGTAGAGGACCCTGCCTGTTCTCCTGCCTGCAATCCTGATCCTGATTCCAGTCTGTGAATCTCTGAATCTAGTTCCTGTCTACTGCCAAGTCCAGTCCAGGACTCCCCAATGTTTGCCCAGCACTGGCTGGCATGACGCCAGCCACCTGCAGGCCGCTGGGAAATTCAGCATTGGTTTTCTATATTTTGCATTATTTTCTCTAATTATTAATATTCATAGAATCATTTTGGTTGGAAGAGACCCTCAAGACTGAGTCCAACTTTTAACCTAACACTGGCACTAAACCATGTCCCTAAGAACCTCATCTACACATCTTTTAAACGCCTCCAGGGATGGTGACTCTACCACTTCCCTGAGCAGCCTGTTCCAGTGCTTCACAACTCTTTCCATGAAAGAATATTTCTTAATATCCAATCTAAACCTCCCCTAGTGCAACTTGAGACCATTCACTCTTGTCCTATTACTTGCTACTTGGGAGAAGACACCAACACCCTCCATGCTACAACCTTCTTTCAGGTAGTTGTAGAGTGTGATAAGGTCTCCTCTCAGCCTCCTTTTCTCCAGGTTAAACAACCCCAGTTCCCTCAGCCTCTGCTCATAAGACTTGTTCTCTAGGCACTTCACCAGCTTTGTCACCCTCCTCTGAACTCTCTCCAGTACCTCAATGTCTTCTTTGTAGTGAGGGGCCCAATAATGAATGCAGTATTCAAGGTGTGGCCTCACCAGTGCCCAGTACAAAGGGACAATCACTTCCTTAGTCCTGCTGGCCACAGTGTTCTTGATACAAGCCAGGATGCTGTTGGCCTTTTTGGCCACCTGAGCACACTGATAGCTCATATTCAATCGGCTGTTGATCAACACCCTCAGATCACTCTCTGCCAGGCAGTTTTCCAGCCACTCTTCCCTGAGCCTGTAGCATCACATGGGGTTGTTGTGACCCAAGTGCAGGACCAGGCACTTGGCCTTGTTAAACCTCATACAATTGGCCTCAGTTCATTAATCCAGCTGGTCCAGATCCCTCTGTTGAGCCTTCCTACCCTCAAGTAGATCAACACTCCCACCCAATTTGGTGTCATCTGCAAACTTAATGAGGGTGCACTCAATCCCCTCATCGAGATAATTGATAAAGAGATTAAACAGAACTGGCCCCAACACTGAGCCCTGGGGAACACCACTCATGAGTAGCCGCCAACTGGATTTGACTCCATTTACCACAACTTTTTGGGCCCAGCCATCCAGCCAGTTCTTTACCCAGCAAAGAATATGCCTGTCCAAGCCATGAGAAGACTCCAGGAGATTCTCCAGGAGAATGCTGTGGGAAACAGTGTCAAAGGCTTTACTGAAGTCTAGGTAGACAACATCCACAGCCTTTCCCTCATCCACTAAGTGGGTCACCTTGCCATAGAAGGAGAACAGGTTGGTCAAGCAGGACCTGCCTTTCATAAACCCATGCTGACTGGGTCTGATCGCTTGGTTGTCTTGTATGTGCAGCATGATGGCACTCAGGATGATCTGTTCCATGACTTTCCCTGGCACCAAGGTCAGACTGACAGACCTGTAATTCCCTGGATCCTCCTTTCAGCCCTTCTTGTAGATGGGAGTCACATTTTCCAACTTTCAATCAACTGGGATCTCCCCGGTTAGACAGGACTGCTGACAAAGGATTAAAAGTGGCTCAGTGAGCATCTCTACCAGCTCCCTCAGTATCCTTGGGTGGATCCCATCCAGCCCCACAGACTTGTGCATGTCTAAGTGGTGTAGCAAGTAACTAACCATTACCCCTTCATTCTGCTCCATATCCCTGTCTTCCAGCTGAGGGGACTGAGTACCTGGAACACAAATGATTTTACTATTAGACACTGAGGCAAAGAAGGCATTTAGTACCTCAGCTTTTCCCTCGTCCTCTGTTACTATGTTTCCCCCCACATCCACCGGAGGGTGGAGATTCTCCTTAGCCCTCCTTTTGTTGCTCAGGTATTTATAGAAACATTTTTTGTTGTCAGGATAGCAGTGGTCAGACTCAGCTCTAGTTGGGCTTCAGCCCTTCTAATTTTCTCCCTGCATAGCCTCACAATATCCTTGTAGTCCTCCTGAGTTGCCTGTGCCTTCTTCCAAAGGTCATAAATTCTCCGTTTTTATTTTTTCTTGAGTTCCAGCCAAAGCTCTCTGTTCAACCAGGCCAGTCTTTTTCCCTGCCGGCTCGTCTTTTGGGACAGCCTTCTCCTGCACCTTTAAGATTTCCTTCTTGAAGAATGTTCAGCCTTCCTGGACTCCTTTGTCCTTCTG
The DNA here is from genome assembly GCF_037038585.1 of Patagioenas fasciata. Lineage (NCBI taxonomy): Eukaryota > Metazoa > Chordata > Aves > Columbiformes > Columbidae > Patagioenas > Patagioenas fasciata. The sequence continues at coordinate 24,377,768 of NC_092559.1, forward strand.
GACTGCCTCCCAAGGGACTCTGTCACCCAGCCTCCTAAACAGATCAAAGTCTGCCCTTTGGAAGTCCAAGGTAGCAGTTCTATGAATCCCCCTCCTTTTCCAAAAATGGAAAACTCGATCATTTCATGATTGCTGTGCCCAACAAAACCTCCAACCATCACATCACCCACAAGTCCTTCTCTGTTCACAAACAGGTCCAGTGGGGCACCTTCCCTGGTTGGCTCACTGACCAACTGTGTCAGGAAGTTGTCTCCAGGAGCCTCCAAGACTGTTTTCTCTCTGCTGTGTTATATTTCCAGCAGACATTTGGTAAGTTGAAGTCCCTCATGAGAACTAGGGTTAGCGATCATGAGACTTCTCCCATCTGCCTGCAGAATATTTTATTTGCCTCTTTTTGCTAGTTGGGTGATCTGTAACATACTCCCATCACAATATCTGCCTTGCTGGTTTTCTGATTCTTACCCATAAACACTCAACCCTATCATCACCACCATCAAGCTCTAGACAGTCAAAATGCTCTCAAACATACAGGGCTATTCCACCTCTTCTCCTTCCTTGCCTATCCCTTCTGAAGAGTTTATAGATATCCATCCAGTTCCTGAGATCAGCTGATCAGTACCAGCTCAGCGGGTCCCAATTAAGCAAAATCTTCGAGGTACAGAGAAGCCTTTTTTTTTTCTCTGAGTTGGGCACTTTCGTTCTCGAGAGACCCAGAAGCTCCCGGCAGCCCTTGCAAGAGCAGGTGATGTGGAGTGGGCGTTACCACGGTGAGGGCGATCACACCCCCGCCCCTTGCCTTGAAAAAGCCTCTGGGAGGGCAATAAGGCATCACTGCTCGCCAGGCACTAGGAGGGGCAACCAGCTTGTGACGCGGGTGAGTAACACCCACACTGTGCTGCAGCAGCGCGTGTATAACTCATGCACTAGGGTGCACAGGTTGTCACTTTTTGCTTGTTAGACCCTCTCACTTATTGCCACTGTCCCAGACCGCTGCCGACCATGGTGACCTCCAGAAAGAGAACTTGTCTCAAAAAGACTGTAGCAATTCAGACTGACTGCCTGCTCCGAACCGTGGCTGTTCAGGTTTCCGGTTGCAGGGAATGCCAGAGCCTACTGCTGCCGGGGGAGGACAGCCAACATTCTACCTGCGTGAGGTGTGAGCAGATGCAAGATCTGCTCATCATGGTCACAAAACTTAAGGAAGAGGTCGTGATGCTGAGGTCCATCAGGGAGTGTGAAAAGGAGATCGACTGGTGGAGTAACTCCCTGGTGTGCCACTCAGAGAGGCTTCAGGGGGTTCCCCCTCAGAAGGTGATGGACCCCCTGCCCTGTCGGGAAGAGGGGGAAGACCCAAGACAGCCCCTGCCCTGTTGCTGTTGGGCAGAGGTAGAGCACCAAAAAGATGAGGAGGGTTGGAAGCTAGTTCCAGTTAGGCGCCGCAGGCAACCCCCCTCCCTACCTGCTTTGCTTCCCCAGGTGCCCCTCCGTAATAGGTTTGAGGCCTAGATCTTGAAGAAGAGGTAGGTGAGGATGTGGTGGAAGGCCCGCCTACAAGGTCACATAGAAAGAGGCAGTTGACTCCATGCCTCAAGACGGCCTCCAATAAGAAAGAAAGAAGGGTAATTCTAGTAGGCAATGCCCTTCTGAGAGGGACGGAGGACCCAATATGCAGAGTTGACCCTCATCGTAGGGAAGTTTGTATTCTACCTGGAGCCTGGATCAGGGACATCAATAGGACTCTCCCCAACCTGGTGCACCCAACAGACTACTAGCCACTGCTGATCTTCCAGACAGGTGGGGAGGAAGCTGCATCCTGCAGTCTGAGGGGAATAAAGAAAGATTTCAAGGCCTTGGGATGGATGGTAAAAGAGTCTGGGGCTCAAGTGATTTTTCTCTTTCCTCCTTCCAGTTTTGGGTGATGACATGGAATGGAATAGAAAAATTCAGTCCATAAACAACTGGCTACAAAACTGGTGTTACAGGCAGGGCTTTGGTTTCTTTGATAACGGCTGGTTTCACAAGACACCAGTCCAGACAGCGATACACGGGAAAGGTTTATCTCCCAGGGGCAAAAGGATGCTGGGACGGGAATTAGCAGGACTCATTTGGAGAGCTTTAACCTACACTCGAAGGGGAATGGGGTTGTAGCTGGGCTTGCATCAGTGGGGCAGCACTCTAGAGTTGGTGAAGGCTGGGAGGCCTCCCACCCCCCTAGGGTGAAATCGGTGTACACAGCTCGCTCTCTGAAATGCCTGTGCACAGCATGGGGAATAAGCAGGAGTTAGAAACCTGTGTTCAGGCAGGAGATTATGACCTGGCGGCAATTATGGAGACGTGGTGGGACAGTTCACATGACTGGAATGTGGTCATGGATGGCTATGTCCTTTTCAGGAAAGACAGGCCAGCCAGGCGTGGTGGTGGAGTTGCTCTTTACGTGAGAGAGCAACTACAATGTTTTGAGTACTGTCCAGGCATGGATGAGGAGTGAGTTGAGAGTCTATGGGTGAAAATTAAGGGGCAGGTGGGCAGGGGTGATACTGTTGTAGGTGTCTATTACAGGCCACCAGATCAGGGTGAGGAAGTTGATGAGGCCTTCTACAGGTAGCTGAGAGCAGCCTCACAATCACAGGCCCTGGTTGTGGTGGGGGATTTTAACTACCCTGCTGTTTGCTGGAAGGATTACTCAGCCAGCCAGCCACAGTCTAGGAGGTTCCTCCAGTGCCTTGATGATAACTTTCTGTTGCAAATGGTGGAGGAGCCAACCAGGAGAGGTGCACTGCTGGATCTCATCCTCACTAACAAGGAGGGTCTGGTTGAAGCGGTGAAGGTTGAGGGCTGCCTGGGTTGCAGAGACCGTGAAATGGTGGAGTTCAGGATCTTGTGTGTCAGGAAAAGAATAGCAAGCAGAATTACAACCCTGGAATTTAGCAGGGCAAACTTGGGCCTTTTCAAGCAATTGCTAGGGGAAATCCCATGGGCAAGGCTGCTTGAAGGTAAAGGGGCCCAAGATAGTTGGTTAGTGTTCAGGGACTGCTTCTACAAGGCTCAAGATCAGTGTTGGAAAGTAAAACGTGGGAAAGCAAGATGTGCGGTTCCAGCCATCTGGATGATAAAGGAAGATCAATACTAAAATGACCATCTGGACGGTCAAAGACATAATACTGACATAATAATATATAAAGGGCCTTGGACAGATTATTTTGAAGTATGTTTCTCATAATTGTAAAAAATTATAGCCCAGACTCGCGAGAATGGTATCTCGGGCCGGATAACCGCCCCCAAGTGCATGGGATGTGTCCTTGGGCCTGGTCTGTGAATGAATGGAAAAACAAGTGAGACAAACTTCACATGAGTTGAGTGTGGTTTTAATAGCAATTAGTGGAAAAACACCTTTTGTAAACACCTTAGTCCAGGCCCGTACCTGTAAATCCTATCAATTGTGTGCATACAAATCCAGCACATCGAGATGAGACACAGCCTATCACAGGGTTACGCAATTCTGGATACTGGAATAAAGCTAGCGTGCTAGAAAGAAAAATTACAGCTACTACACACAAAATTTTACCATCACATTCACGCAGTAAAGAACTAAATTACTCATGATCTTCTGTATTATCACAAAATGCACATTTTGAGTCAACGGATTCTCATGATTTAACAGACTGTGAACTTATCGTACCATATAACAAAGGCCTACCAAAATTGCAACATGCTTAAACAGATACCCACAAAGAAAACAGGTTAATAAGGAAAGCATCTTGCAGACTTTAACAAGTTTTCTGACCTGTGTGTTATCAGTTAATTCTCTCTCAGCTTGTTGAAGTTCAAATCGCCCCGCCTGTAAAACCGTCTGAAAAGATTTAATGATTTCTTGTCCGAGTGCTTTCCTATGTTTTAAAACACCTCCCGATACCAATTTTTTAGGAACACAACTGAAAACAATCATTCCTGACCCCATCTTGCAAGTAAAAACCTTGAGAAGAGGGAGGGAGGGGGGTAAACACTGGGCTGCTTGCAGCGTGAGTGGGAAAAGCAGGGAGAAGGTTTTACGGCGGACTTAAAAACAACTAATAAAAAAATTAACTCGCATTCCTGACAAGCTGCTTGATTTTCAGAGAGGCAATACACAGGAGCACATAATATGTACTGTGAAACTCGCAAATAACATGCTGATAGCAAACATTAGTGTTCTCTACTGCTAATTTCAACACCAGTGCTTCCTTAGCTTCTAAGTTTTCAACCTGCTTATTGATGGCCTCTTGAAGGTGGTCAATAAATTGCATGTAATTCTCATTGGGACCCTGATTAATAGTTGCAAATAATTTGGCTGCTTTGTTGGTTTCAGGCACCTCTCTCATAGCTTGATATGCAAGGTCTGCTGACTGCCTCAGGATTTCAGAAACTAATTGCGCCTCCAATTGTGGTGCCTCTAATTAGTGTCTGTTCCAAGAGTTGGGGGATACCTGCCCCTTTCAATTAATCCCCATCGTTCTGTCCTAAATGATCTATAGCTGTTATATTGCATAGGTCTACTTTTGCTTGAGTCTTTCATGGTTCTTATCTGATTTCAGAGCAACTCACACACATACTCCTTTAACTTTCCAAGAAAATGCTGCAAACCCTCATCCTCTTCCGAGTCATCAGGTAACACGGACTTGAACGGTCAGAACAGTGCACATTCTCTCCAATACTTTCTAGCATCATAATTATTCATATAACCTGAGTTCCCAAGCGCATCCCCTTTCCCGACACAATCAGCATGACCGCATTGATGACTGTTGGATTCATTCGCTAATACCTGATCTGATATTTCACACAGTTCTTTTGCCCAGTTCTTATCCGGCGACTCCTTCTGCTCTCTCATGGAAGTTGGAGAGTTAAAAGGTGGTAAAAGCAGATACAAATTGGTAAAAAGACTTGTTTACAACTTTAGCATTCTCAGCTTTCACAGGTTCTTTGGGCAAGTTGTCTGATTCCAATCCTTTTGACTTGCTGTTCTCATCAGGGTTTGCTAATAGTTGTAGGAGGACACCCGCTCGGCATTTTTCCTCCCCCCCGCCCCGGACTGCTGAACAATCAGAGGTGTTGAAAGCACAGCAGGGGATGGAGTAGAGAAGGTATCAAAGACACGAACCGGGTAAGCTTCACAACGACTTTCAGGATTCTTATCAGGCTGCAACGCTACAAAAACTCCAGCAGCAGCAGACCGTTCAGCCTTAAAATCTTTTATAAGCTTCCATGTAGTTACTAATGATTTAGCTTCTTTAACATCTCCATTGCTGACCTTATTCCATAATTTCTGCCTTATATCGTCCCAAAGTTCAAGTTTAAAAGCCTTCTCGGTTTCTCCCAGGTAGCTGTTAATTCTACACCAAACTAACGGTCTACGTATGTTACTTTCTTCCTATTTAAGTCCTCTCACAGAAAGAATATGCAGGAGGAGCTTAACTACGGCTTGTTCTTCAGAAAATACATTTTGCTCCATAACTTCACTCTTCCCTCCTCCTGCCCTCAGCCGCTCACCTTTTCCGGTGATCCGTCGACGAATTTATCCCCGGGACATCCGTACGCCTCTGTCCAGTCTCCAGTCCAGGTGAACCGCCTCCGGCTGGGCCGCTCCAGGCTTTTCCCTGATTGTAGTGAGACGCCATTCAGAGTATCACGTCGGGGTCACCATTTTTTGGAACGATAAAGGACTCAGCATTCTGATTCAATGTGAATCACACAAAGCCATTTATTACAGAAACAAACCTCCTTATATATGCAACTATTCTCTGATCATGCGTCCACGCTCCAAGCATGCATTTGCTAATTGGATATCATCTATGTTCACGAGCTGTCCACGTGCTGAAGTCTCACTGCTGACAGGTCTGTTGATTTACACCATGTTGGGGCCTTGTTATTTCGAAGATGCTTCTCTCCCACGGCAGGTCCTGTTTCCAGCCTTGAAATTCCTGGCTGGTTCGGTAACAAATCTCCATCTAACAGCAACCCCTCTACAGCGCTGGATGGCAGCACAGCCTTCTGGTGTGTCAGCCACTCCTCCCAGCTTAGTGTCATCAGCAAACCTGCTGATAGTACACTCAATTCTCTCATCTAAATTGTTAATGAATATATTGAATAATACTGGCCCCAATACTGACCCCTGAGGCACTCCACTAGATACTGGCCTCCAACTAGACTCCGCACCATTGACCACCACTCTCTGGCTTCTCTCCTTAAGCCAGTTTGCAATTCATCTCACTACTCTATTGTCCAGACCACACCTCCTCAATTTAGCTGTGAGGATGCTGTGAGAGACTGTATCAAACTCTTTGCTGAAGTCAAGGTAGACCACATCCACCACTCTGCCATCATCCATCCACCTTGTTACATTCTCATAAAAGGCTGTGAGGTTGGTCAAGCATGACTTACCCTTGGTAAAGCCATGCTGACTGCCCCTAATAACCCTCTTATCCTTGATATGCCTTGAGATGGCATCAAGGACAAGCTGTTCCATTACTCTCCCAGGGATGGAGGTGAGGCTGACCGGTCTATAATTACCCGGGTCCTCCTTCTTGCCCTTTTTGAAGACTGGAGTGACATTTGCTTTCCTCCAATCCTCGGGCACCTCTCTCGTTTCCCAAGACTTGGCAAAGATGATGGAGAGCGGTCCAGCAATTACTTCAGCCAGCTCCCTCAGCACCCACGGATGCATCCCATCTGGACACATGGATTTATGGATGTCCAGACTATTTAATAGCTCCCTAACCCAGTCCTCATCAACTAAAGCAAACTCCTCCATTGACCTGGCTTCATCCGGGGTCTCAGAGGTACAGGGCTCCCCAGGACAGCCTCCGACAGAGTAGACAGAGACAAAGAAGGCATTCAGTAATTCTGCCTTCTCTGTATCTTCTGTCACCAGGGCACCCACCCCATTCATCAGTGGGCCTACATTGCCTGTAGTATTAGTTTTATCTGCTATGTATTTGAAAACGCTCTTTTTGCTGTCCTTGACCCCTTTCACCAGGTTTAATTCTAAGGAGGCCTTGGTTATCCTAGCTGCCTTCCTACATCCTCTAACAGCAGCCTTATATTCCTCCCAAGTGGCCAGCCCCTGCTTCCATGGCGTGTATAAATTATTTCCTCGCATAATCGCGAGTGTGTTTTCCTCCTGTGCTTCCACATAAGCATGTGTAATATTCCGTGCACATTTGCAAGTGTATTTCTCCTTGCGGGATTGCGAGTGTATTATAAAGTAATCCTCGCAGAATCGGGAGTGTACACGTTTGTACTCAATACGAGTACGTGTATCCCTTTAAAATAATCCCACGTGTGTTCAGGCAAGTGTGTACTCTTCCCGGACTCAGGGACGGCTCTGGCATTGTTGTTGGTGAAGCCACGTGCATGCACACTGTGGACCTCCTGTTGTATTAGTTGCTGCCCCTTAATAATTTACTCAACTGATATCCGAACCTGTATTCCAGTCAGTTTGGAGAGCTAAAACCCCATCTTTCACCGGTCAATCTCCTGAACAATTTTACTGAATAAAAGATTGTTTTGGACCCTGTTGTCCCCTAACTAACTTTGGGGTTCCTCCATGACAGTCTCTGGCAGAGTAGACAGAGACAAAGAAGGCATTCAGTAACTCTGCCTTCTCTGTATCTTCTGTCACCAGGGCACCCACCTCGTTCATCAGTGAGCCTACGTTGCCTCTGGTGTTAGTTTTATCTATCTGCCACATATTTGAAAAAACTCTTTCTGTTGTCTTTGACCCCTCTCGCCAGGTTTAATTCTGAGGCCTTAGCTTTCCTAGTTGCCTCCCTATACCCTCTGACAACAGCCTTATATTCTCCCCAAGTGGCCAGCCCCTCCTTCCATGATCTATAAACTCTCCTCTTCCACTTGGGCTTACCCAGCAGCTCCCTGTTTAACCATGCTCCCTTCCTTGACTTCCTACGTGTCGGGATGCTCTGACCTTGAGCCCAGTAGAAGCAGTCCCTGAACACTAATCAACTATCTTGGGACCCTTTACCTTCAAGCAGCCTTGCCCATGGGATTTCCCCTAGCAATTGCTTGAAAAGGCCCAAGTTTGCCCTGCTGAAGTCCAGGGTTGCAATTCTGCTTGCTATTCTGTTCCTGCCACACAAGATCCTGAACTCTACCATTTCATGGTTGCTGCAACCCAGGCAGCCCTCAACCTTTACTGCTTCGACCAGACCCTCCTTGTTAGTGAGGATGAGATCCAGCATGCATCTCTCCTAGTTGGCTCCTCCACCATCTGCATGAGGAAGTTATCATCAGTGCGCTGGAGGAACCTCCTGGACTGTGTCTGGCTGGCTGAATGGTCCTTCCAGCAAACATCAGGGAAGTTAAAATCCCCCACCACAACCAGGGCCTGTGATTGTGAGGCTGCTCTCAGCTACCTGTAGAAGGCCTCATCAACTTCCTCACCCTGATCTGGTGGCCTGTAATAGACACCCACAACAGTATCACCCCTGCCATCCTGCCCCTTAATTTTCACCCATAGACTCTCAACTCGCCCCTCATCCGTGCCCGGACAATACTCAATACACTGTAGTTGCTCTCTCACGTAAAGAGCAACTCCACCACCACGCCTGACTGGCCTGTCTTTCCTGAAAAGGACATAGCCATCCATGACCACATTGCAGTCATGTGTGCTGTCCCACCATGTCTCCATAATTGCCACCAGGTCATAGTCTCCTGCCCAACCACAGGTTTCTAACTCATCCTGCTTATTCCCCATACTGCACGCATCGGTATACAGGCATTTCAGAGACTGAATTGAGCACACCGATTTCACCCTAGGGGTATGGGAGGCCTCCAGTTCCTGTTTGCTGTGGAGTCCAGACCAGGACTTTCCAGGTGCCTTCTCTGTAGCTGCTGGAGCAATGCTGGCTCCGCCATGGGCAGCACTGCGCCGCCCTGGGACATTCAGGATTGAATTTGTACATTTTGAATTGTTTTCTTTATTTATTAGTAGCATTAGTAAAGATTTTTTAACTTTTTCCAACATGCAAGTCTCTCTCCCTTTTCCTCCTATTGCCTTTCCTTGTTGGGGAGGGTTGGGGGTAACAGAGAGCATCTACTGTGGTTTACTGATGCCCTGTAGTAAATTATGCCAGATCTATTGGCCCCCATGTGGGGCTTGAAAACGCTAAAATTTGACACTAAAAAGGGGCAAAATGTGGAGATTTTGGTGTTTTTAATACTGTGGCGCAGATTCAATTTTTTGGCATGGTGCCAGCTCATAGGGTTGAGATGTTCACAGGTCTGTGTGCTTTAGACATCATCTAGTAGTATTAAAGTAGATTGAATTACATTGGTTTAAAGATGCTGTGGCATAAGTTGTATCAATTAGTCTCTACACTGTGTTCTGCACTACCTTATTTGTGCTGGTCATATTTCACTAATAGTTTTGTGCATTCTATTACATCTGGAAACTGGATGGTGGTGATGATTTTACTTTGTGGTTTGGCACTGGTTTATTTTATTATACTCCAGCCGATAATGAATTGATATTCATTACTGTTGTATCTAGAGAAACTTCCAGTAGAGATTAAAGAGAAATATACCTACCTTTGTTTCAATTCGATAAGCCAATCTATAGAAAAACTGACTAATAATACCTTTCCTTTTACGTTAGGACAGATTACAGATGTTTTTGAGAGCTTTGAATATCCTTGGAGTTTTGACCGTACTTTGTTGGTATTGTCAGGTTTGCTGAATGTGTGTCAGTTCATGCTAGTGATAAGAGAGATGAGGTTAAATAAGAGGATTGCATTTTTTCTAACTCCTGAGACTTATGTTGTGTTTGCTCAAGCCTCGGCAACAGGCATGGCTATGGCTGCTGCCCGCCCCAAATGGAGCAAGGCAGCGAAAGCTACCGTTACAGTACCCGTAACCCCCCTGACAGCCTCAGCAAGTGACAAAGCATCTCCAGCTCCTACACAGAGCAAAGCAGCTAAGGCTGTAAACCCCCCCGACTGCCGCTTCTCCAGTCTCAAAGACTGACAAGGCAGCTACTCTACCCCCCCACACTGTGCACTGCTGCTGCTGCAACCACAACAGCCACTGTAATTATGTCAATACTGGTGACAGTAATTTTCTGGAAATAAATCGAGATATGGTGAGCCCATGTTGGCATCAGTTGCTGGTGTTAAGAGAGTCGCAAGAAGGACTGCTCATGCTGCAGATGATGGCCAAGGGGCATAATCACCCCAAGAGGCATCCTCATCAACACAAGGAGGAGAGGAAGTGACCAATCAATCCTTTTCTCCAAGTGAGCAGAAAGATATGCGAAAAGACTTCAGTTGTCATGAAGGCGAGAATGTTGTAACCTGGCTACTCCAGTGCTGGGATAATGGAGCTGATGGTCTGGAACTAGAAGGTGGGAAAGTCAAGCAGCTGGGATCTCTGTCAAGGGATGCCACCCTTGATAGGGCAATTTCAAGAGAGAATGACCCCTCCACCCTCTGGAGTAGACTCCTGACAGCCATGAAGGCAAGGTTTCCCTTTAAGGAAGATGTTATATGTAATCCAGGGAAATGGTATACTATGGGAGAGACGTATCCAGTTCCTGAGAGAATTAGCTGTGTGGGAGATCTATTTTGAGCCAAACAGCCAAAAGGGGACAGACCCAGAAAGAATCCTTTGTACACGACCTTTGTGACACAGGTTTGTACAAAGCGCACCACTGGCATATGCTAAGTCATTGGCATCAATGATCTGGTCAGCTGCAGCTCAACAAAACATTGCTGAAGTGATTAAGCAGCTTCAGGACTTTGAGGACAGCCTTGCTAGCTCTTTATGAGGTTGTGCCTTGACTGTGGAGAAACTGTGTGAAAAATCTGATGACTGGTTTGAAAAGCTGTTGAACGAAATCATAGCACTCAGAGAAGACAAGTTCCATTCACAACCTGTACAAACCTATGTTTCAACTATTAGGAGAAGGTGTTTTCAGTCTCAAGAGAGAGGACAGAAGAAATACACAAAAAGAGGCACACTGTGGTTTTTCATACGTGACCAGGGAGAAAACATGAGGAGATGGGATGGAAGACCTACCTCAGAACTTCAGGAATAAGTACGTGGGTTAAAAGGGAAAAATACTAGGAAAATGGCTGCTCCAGTTTCCAGAAGGGGTAGAAGAGATTCTGATCCTCTTGAAGGAACCTCTAATTCATACCCAGAGACTGTGCATAACACAAATTAGAGGGGTCCTGCCTCCAGCCAAGCGGAGGAAAGGGACAACAGAGTTTATTGGACTGTGCAGATACAATGGCCTGGTACAACAGAACCCCAAGAGTACAAAGCTTTGGTAGACACTGGTGCTCAATGCATGATAATCCCCTCAAACTGTAAAGGAACACAATCCATCAGTATTTCTGGAGTGACTGAGGGATCCCAGGAACTGACTGCAGTAGAGGCTGAAATGAACCTAAGTGGAAAAAACTGGCAAAAGCATCCCATTGTGACTGGTCCAGATGCTCCATGTATCCTTGGCATAGACTACCTCAGGAGAGGGTATTTTAAGGACCCAAAAGGGTATTGGTGGGCATTTGGTATAGCAGCTGTGGACACTGAGAATATTGAACAGCTGTCTACTTTGCCTGGTCTCTCAGAGGACCCTTCTGCTGTAGGACTGCTGATGTTTGACGATCAGCAGGTGCCAATTGCTACCACGACGGTGCATCGCCGGCAATATCGCACCAATCGAGACTCTTTGATTCCTATCCAGAAGTTGATTCGTCAACTGACGAGCCAGGGTGTGATCAGTAAGATTCACTCACTTTTTAACAGCCCAATTTGGCCAATGCGTAAGTCTAGTGGAGAGTGGAGACTAACTGTAGACTATCGTGGCCTGAATGAAGTTACGCCACCATTGAGTGCTGCTGTGCCTGACATGTTAGAACTTCAATTTGAACTGGAGTCAAAGGCAGCTAAGTGGTATGACATAATTGACATTGCTAATGCATTTTTCTCTATTCCCTTAGCAGCAGAGTGCAAGCCGCAGTTTGCTTTCACCTGGAGGGGCATCCAGTACACATGGAGTCGCTTGCCCCAGGGATGGAAACACAGTCCTACCATCTGCTATGGACTGATCCAGACCACGCTGGAACAAGGTAAAGCTCCAGAACACTTGCAATATATTGACGACATCATTGTATGGGGCGACACAGAGAAAGAAGTCTTTGAGAAAGGTGTATGAATAATTCATATTCTTTTGGATGCTGGTTTTGCCATAAAATGAAGCAAGGTCAAGGGACCTGCACGAGAGATCCAGTTTTTAGGAACACTAACACATCAATAACCCTCGTGTCTTTTCTGCCACACTGCTCTCCATTTGCAAACCTCCACTGAGATGGCAGACAGAAGGGCCTTGCTAGCACCCAATCCCTCAAACATTGGGTTTGTCTCTACTGTACTTGGCTTTCTCCCCTTCCCCCTTCAAATCTAGGTTAAAGCTCTTTCAATGAGCCCTGCTAACTCCTGTCCAAGGATCCTTTCCCCCTTTGAGACAGGTGCAACCTATTTGTCTCCAGCAGGCTAGGTGTCATATAAACATGATCAAAAAGCCCAAATTTTTACTCCTGACACCAGTCCTGCAGACAGGTAATGATCTGCTGGGTCTTTTTGTATCTTCTGTGCTTGTAAATATCCCAAGGATGGGTATCAAGAGGATGGGACCAGACTCTTTTCAGTGGTTCCCAAGAATAGGATGAGGGGCAATGGGCAGAGGCTGAAGCATTGGAGGTTCCATGTAAACATGAAGAGAAACTTATTTACTTTGAGGGTCACAGAGCACTGGAACAGGCTGTCCAGAGAGGTTGTGGAGTCTCCTCTGGAGACATTAAAAAACCACCTGGACGCATTTCTGTGTGATCTGCTCTAGGTGAACCTGCTTTAGCAGATGGGTTGGACTAGACAATCTCCAGAGGTCCCTTCCAACTCCAACCATTCTGTGATTCCCTCATGATTCCGTGCAACTGGGTGGACAGAGGAGAACACTACTTGTGTTTATTGTTAGTAAAGCTTTTTTTTTTTTTTTAAACTTTCCAACTTGTCTCTCTCCCTTTTCTTCCTCTTCCTTAGTGGGGAGGGCAGGGGTTAATAGAGAGCATCTGCCACACTTTGTTGCCCTGCAGTAAACAGTGACACAAGTCCTGCCTGATCAACCTATTGACCTTGATGGAGTGAGTACATCAGTGGACAAAGGAAGGGCTATGGATGTCATTTATCTTGACTTCTGTAAAGCCTTTGACATGGTCCCACACAACATCCTTCCCTCTAAATTGGAGAGATATGGATTTGATGGGTGAACTGTTCAGTGGATGAGGAGTTGACTGGATATTCACATCCAGGGGGTAGTGGTTAATGGCTCAGTGTCTGGATGGACACTGGTTACAAGTCTGTACTGGGACCAGTACTATTTAATATCTTCATCAGTGACATAGACAGCGGGATTGCATGCAGCCTCGGCAAGTTTGTGGAGTACACCAAGCTGAGTGGTGCCGTTGACACACCTGAGGGATGGGATGCCATCTACAGGGACCTGGGCAAGCTTCAGAAGTGGGCCCATGCAAACCTCATGAGGTTCAACAAGGCTAAGTGCAAGGTCATGTACCTGGGTCAGGGCAACCCCCGGTATCAATACAGGTTGATGAATGAAGGGATTGAGAGCAGCCCTGCAGAGAAGGACTTGGGGGTACTGGTGGATGAAAGATTGGACATGAGCCAGCAATGTGCACTTGCAGCCCAGAAGGGCTATTGTATCTTGGACTGCATCAAAAGAAGCGTGGCCAGCAGGTTGAGGGAGATGATTCTGTCCCTCTGCTCTGGTGAGACCCCACCTCAAGTACTGCATCATTACTTATTACAGGAAAGATATGGACCTGTTGGAGAGGGTCCAGAGGAGGGCCACAAAAATGATCAGAGGGATGGAACACCTCTCCTATGAGAACAGGTTGAGAGAGATGGGGTTGTTCAGCCTCGAAAAGAGAAGGCTCCAGGGAGACCTTATTGAGGCCTTTCAGTACTTAAAAGCGGCCTGTTACAATAAGACAAAGGGTAATGGTTTTAAACTAAAGAAGGGGAGATTCAGGCTAGACATGAGGAAGAATTTTTTTACAATGGGGGTGGTAAAACACTGGAACGGGTTACCCAGAGAGGCGGTAGGTGCCCCATCCCTGGAGACATTCAAGGCTGGGCTGGACAGGGCTCTGAGTAACTTGATCTAGTTGAAGATGTTCTTGCAGTAGGGTTGGACTAGATGACCTTTGATGGTCCTTTCCAATCTAAACTATTCTATGATTTTATGATCTATAGGATCAACCTCTAGAGAACTTGAATCTAACCGTTTTCACTAATGGATTTTCATACTATGTGATTGGAAAATGACACACGGGCTATGCAATGGTGAGAAAGTACTTGAAGAAGAACCTCTACAACTCCCAGTGAGTGCCCAATCAGCGGGTAAGTATTTATACCGACTTTAAATATGCCTTCAGATTGTGTCATGCAACAAGTATGCTATGGAAAGAATAGGATTCCTTAACACAGCAGAAAATAAATATTTCTGAAGGAACTGGAATCCAAATGTTGTTTGAAGCTATTAAGCTTTCAAGGGAAATCACAGCAGTATACTGTACTAAACAACACTTATAAAATTTTAGATATACAGTGACAGTTACATGTTCCATATCATCTGCAGTCCTCAGAACAGGTAGAAAGAATGAACAGGACTCCTAAAAATAAAATGGCTTGAACATGTAGCCAAGTGGGTTTGAAATAGATAAAGTTTTTAAAAATAGTGCTATGGGAATAAAGGCCGCTGTTAGAGGACGTAGGAAGACAGCTAGGATAGCCAAGGCCTCCTTAGAATTACAGCTGGCGAGAGGGGTCAAGAACAGCAAAAAGAACTTTTTCAAATACATAGCAGATAAAACTAATACCAGAGACAATGTAGGCCCACTGATGAATGGAGTGGGTGCCCTGGTGGCAGAAGATACAGAGAAGGCAGAATTA